>NC_133293.1:4184892-4784892 GCF_005239225.2 Populus alba
TTTTTACTAATACAGTCGTTGTTTGACCTTTAAAGAAAAAAAAATATACCGTACGTGTCATTATTTTTAAGGTAATTATTTTTTATTTGGTTTGGTTTTTATAAAAAAAAGTAATTAAGCCAGTTTTTTTAAAAAAAAACCGGAACCAAACTGGAACCTGTTTAAACTGACCAATTTTAGTTTGGTTATTTTAGAACAAAAATCGGTTTAAACCAGTTTGGTTCGGTTTATCTCGTTTTTTCTGGTTTGACTCGGGTTTTTTTTTGTTCAGTTAGGTTTTTTTGTTCCATGTTTATAAAACCAAAACTGAACCGAACCGGCTGTTTTTTAAAAAATCATAATCGATTTTTTTCACGGTTCAATTTTTTTAATTATTATTTTTTTAGTTTTCTCATTTTAATTATTTTTTCAGTTTTTTATCTTACCCCTGCTAAAAACTATTCTTCCTTGCATTATTATTTTTTTCTCATTTGAGAATTTTCATGCAACGACAACGATAATGTATGAGCAATGTGTTTGTTCCACGTGAGAAAGTTTGATACAAAAGCTTTTGTACTTCAAGGTTTTTATTTTAAAATCAAATTGTTAAGAAATAAAAAGTGATGCAAATATTATTATACGAAAAGTTATCTATGAAGTTTTGAGTATAAATCATTGTGATTACCAATATATTTTTTATGAAATGCTCGTAATTCATAATTACGTGTAGATGTTAATTTATAATAATATATGATATTTTTTTCAAAAATATCCCTAAATCTATCTTAATGAAACAATTTTTTTTTTAATCTAAAATTCATGTTTAAAAGGGTCAAAGACACCTGATAACCCAACATCCATAAGGTAAGCATAATGACAAGCTTAGATGACACGAGTTTGGTTTGTTTCCTACCCTAATATTCTTGAGTTCAGCTTCCTGTTAAACTCATATACATATGAGTCTGATGAGTTGTGAAACCTAATATTTTAATGGTCAACTATGCGTTGACCTAAAGTACATATAGATCTGATGAGCTGCTAAACTCAACATCCCTAGGTTCCACTACGCGTCAAGCCCAAATACATGTAAGTTTGGTGAGCAACTAGACCTAACATTCTTGTGTTCAGCAATACAATAAGCCCAAGTATATATGTGTTTGGTAAGTTGTTAGACTCAACATTTTTAGGTTCTGTTACGCATCAAACCTAAGTACATGTGGATTTAGCGAACTGTCAGACTTCACATCTTTGTGTTCAGTTATATGTCGAGCCCAAGTATACATGAATTTGACAAGTTGCCAGATCTAACATCTTTGGGTTTCACCATGCACCGAGCCCAAGTATATACGGGTCTGACAAGCTACCAGACCTAATACCCTAAGGCTCGATCACATGCTAAACTCAAGTATATGTGGGTCTAATATCATTCCAAGTTCAAGTATAGAACTGAAAATTGTTATAAGCTTCATGTTATGTTATAAGACTTTGTTTGTTTATTCTTATGACTTTGAACATAAAATGTTAGAATTCAAGAATAATCATCCCCCTACACCCCTAGGTGTATATAAGTCTCTTAAGAGCTTATTATATTTCCATCAATATTAATATTATGTAAAGGATGTGTGTGTGTGTGTATCCTTCATTAATATTATGCAAGAGATACTTATCCTTCATCAAAGTCTTTTTTATGCTTTGACATTATCAGATGGAGCTTAATCCTTTCAAGTGTGTCTTTGCCATTAAAGGAGGAAAGTTTTTGGGTTTTCTAATAAGTAGCAAAGGAAACAAGCCTACTCTAGAGAAGATTTAAGCCCTTTTATACATGTCTCCTCGTTGGTTATTAAAAAAATTTCATTGTCTTATAGGAAGATTGTTTGCCCTCAACCTGTTCATAACTCGCCTAGGGAATGTACTTAATTATTCTTCAAAACTTTGAGGAATATTTTCAACTTTGAGTGGACTCTAAATTGTCAAAAAACTTTTGAAGAGCTCAAAGGCCACCTTTCACCTCCCAATATATTATCTCAATGAAGGGATAATGGAAGCCTTTTTCTTTATTTGGGTGTGGCAAACTCAACAATTAGCATAGTTTTGGTAAGAAAGGATGAAGGAATACAACACCTAATTTATAACTCCAACCGAACTCTTTATGATGCTGAAATGAGACATTTAAAAGTGAAAACAGTGGCCCCTATTTTGGTGAGTGCCTCTAAAAAGCTAAAACCATACTATGAGCTTACAGAGTTACGATGTTTTCAAATAAGCCTTTGTGGCGGATCCTTTATAAGCCAGAGATGTCCGGATACCTGGTAAAATTGATCATTGAGTTGGGAGAGTTTATACTTTAATATAGACCTAGACCAACTATAAAGGGTCAAGTCTTGGCAGATCTTATTGTTGAATGCTCATTTTAAGGGCCTATGAATGCATTTGAGTCCTTACCTTCAATAATCATTTCCTCTACTAAATTAAAGGTTCTAGTAGAATAACATTTGATGATCCTCCTCTAGGAATTGTATGTTGATGGATCTTCTAATATTAATATAAGTAGATTTATGATAAAGCTTATAAGTTTTAAAGAATATATATTTGAATACGAAGTCCATTTTGAGTTCCCAGCCATGAATAATATGTTCGATTATAAAGCTTTTCTGATAAGATTACACCCTGTAGAAGCCTTGAATGCATACCCGCTTCAAGTTCATAGCGACTCCTAGTTGGTGGTTAATATTTTCCAATGAATATGAAGGCTAGAGAACCAACCACAACAATATCTTTATAATGTCCAACCTTATTTCTCCAAGCAAGCTAAAAGCAAAAGCATTTCAATCACTTACATTTTAAGGGAAGACAACCACCGCACAAATCTCGTGTATATAGTAAGTTCCAATCTTGTAAATCTTTATGTGGATGTTTGGATTGAAGTTTTGGAAAAATTAAGTGTGAGTGAAGAAGAGCTTATGGTTATTCCCATCAACATCGAGGAAAATTAGAGAACCATAATTTCCAAGGGATATGTATAAGATCTCTCTAGGGCAATAACTCCACAATCTCCAAGGGATGGGTATGAGATCTCTCTAGGGCTACAACTCCATAATCTCAAAGTGATTGACTTAGTCTTCCTAGGACAATAGCCCCGCAATATCTAAAGGATGAGTATGAGATCTTTGTAGGACAATAGTCCGACAATCTCCAAGGGATGAGTCCAAAGCCTTTTTAATGCAATAACATTAGTATTAAGGTAATGTCTAGGGGCATCTCTCCAAGTCAACAGAGATACATTCAGACAACTAGATTAAAGGAGCAAGAACTTTTCAATAAGGATATACCTACCACCTAAATTTCCTCTCGATTCTAGACAGGAGGTGAATCTCATTAAGGTTAGGTAAAATTCAAATCTGCAAAATTCAAATCTTGCCAAAATTCTTAAGGAAAAGTTTAAATCTTGCCAAAAATTTGAAAAATTTTCTAAGTATAGGTGTTAGACACCTATACAAAATTGTGAATATTTTTCTAAGTATGAGTGTTGGACCCATACACACCACCTAAAGGATTTCATTCTAAATATTTTTTTAAGTATTAGTGTTGGACTTATACAAACTACTTAGAGGACTTTCTCCTAAATATTTTTCTAAGTATGAGCATTGAACCCATATAAATTGCTTAAAGGATTTCTTGCTAAATATTTTAATATGAGCATTGGACTTATATACTACATAAGTTTACAAAATATCTTTAAAGTAAATAGGGAAATGAATAACAACAATTTCATAAAATATCAAAATGTAAAATACATTACAAAATGATAAAACCCTACAGAATTAGGAATGTTGAAAAAATTAAGGGAATTTAGAGGGCTACGACTTAGATATCCAAGCCAGACTCCTCAGTAAGGTACTATTCCCTATATTAGGTAGTTGTAGCCCTAGCATGGAACACCTCTTCAAAATTAAGCATTAAGACTTGATAGAAAGTAGCATTAAAGTCCACCTGCATTCCTCATAACTGATTGAAGAAGTAAAAGTTGGATATGACAAGAAATATCTTATCCCTAACCATCTTAGTTGAGGTTGCAGACTCAACATTCTTGGGTTCAACTACATGCCAAGCCTAAGAACATATAGGTTTGGCAAGTTGCCAGACCCAACATCCTTGGGTTCACCTACGTGCTGAGTCCAAGTACATTTGAGTCCGACAAGTTAGCAAATTCAACATCCTTGATTTTAACTATCCTTCTAACCAAAATACATATAGATTAGGTGAATTACCGAACTCAACATTATTGGATTCAGCTACGCGTTGAACCTAAATACATATGGGTCAAGTAAGCTACCAAATGCATATGTTAAGGGTGCTAGCATATGAGCCTGGGTCAAGTTCACTCACATATGTAATTTCCTCTGCTTAGGCCAATAAATTTGTTTTTAATTGAAGATATTTTTTATTGTTATTTTTATATGGTTTTCATGAATTAATTATTTTTTTGATTTGTTTTCCATATAGGCACATAAAAGTCATGAAGGATTTATTTTATTTTTATTTTTATTTGAATCTTGTGTTTTACATTATAATGAGTTTTTGCTTTCAAAAACATGTTATGAATTAAAAAAATATATGTTTTCATAAAAATATTTTTCACTCCTTTATTTAAATTATTGAGGTTCTTGAGAATTTTTTATTTGAATTATCTTGAATTTATGTTTTTTTTTAAAGAAGGAATTTTTTGTTAAAACAAAAAAAATGCATAAATAATAAATGAGTACTTTAACTTAAGAAATGCATTATCTGTTTCATAATTTAAATATATCAAGCTCCTATGAATATTTATTTCAATCATTGTATAATTAAATAAAAATTAGTTGTCAAAATCATATGCGATCAACCTAATTATACATTCATTGCATATAATAAAAAAGATCAAGGTTAAACTAAAATGGATGTCATAGCTATGGTGTGAAGGAATTTATTTTCCAACCTTTATTGTTGCGACCACATTTTCATATACTCCTCCTTAAGGTGCAAGAAAAATTATACATTTTCATATACAAATCATGGGGTATAGTTCAACTAGTCAGATTTTAGGTTTGCTTCCAAAAGGTCACTAGTTTGAGTCCTCCAAATCATATGACCACTGGAGGCTTACATGGTCGTTAACTTCAAGGTCCATGAGATTAGTCGAGGTGCGCATCAGTTGGCCTGGACACCCACGTTAATAAAAAAAAAAAATTGTATAAAATCAATAAACTATTAAACAACAACAACAACAACAACAACAAGAAGTTTGAAGTCAAATACTGAATTTAAAGCACATTTATTTTCGTGTTTCAAAAATATTTTTTAAAAAATAGAAAAAAATTTGAAGTCATGTATTGTATTTAAAGTTTGTTTGTTTTTTCATTTAAAAAATGCTTTTGAAAAGGATTGAATTTTGTTTATTTCAAATTGATTTTTTCTTATGTTTCATATTATTTTGATATACTGATGTCAAAAATATTTTTTTTAAAAAAATTATTATTTTGATACATTTTTAAATAAAAAGTACTTTAAAAAACAACCATTACTATACTATCAGGGGGTATTTGGGAATATGGTAACAATTGTTTTTCAAAATACTTTTCACTTAGAAATATATCAAAATAATGTATATTTTTTATTTTTTAAAATTATTTTTAATATCAGCACATCAAAATGATTTGAAAACATAAAAAAAATATTAATCTGAAATATAAAAAATAAAAAAAATTATTTTTTTTTAAAAAATATTTTTAGAACACCAAAATAAACTCTTACAACAGGAGAGCACCATACTTTCATAGATCATTAGCCCATATATATATATATATATATATATATATATATTTGCAAAACAAGAGCCCCTCCTCCGTAAGCATTTTTTGTTTTTTTTTTTTAACATCTTAAACAGCAAAAAACTATAGTATTTATTTTATATAGTATAAAAATATACTTGTAATTATCGGTATGTATGTTTTCCTTGTAATTATGAAGGATTGCTTTCAAGAAGAAAAACATCTTAAACAGCAAAAAACTATAGTGTTTATTTTATATAGTATAAAATATAGATATATAATATATTTAAATAATAAAATAAAATGATATCATAATTACATGGTATTTAATTAAACTCTTCTATCTTATCATAATTCTTGCACATAGTACAGTATATTAAATACACATGAATGTATATAGAATTTTTTTTTTTTTAGTGTGATGCTTATATTAATTTGTGATGGATTTACGAAACTATAATATATGAACATATCAAATCTTGATTCTCATTATGTTTACATATGAACATATCAAATCTCAATTTATTTAAGAACTAAATTCTAACTTGTATACAAAGCTATTTATTTAAATCAAGTTTATTTTATATCACATCTATCAAAGTAAAAAATCCTTATTAAATTAAATTAAATATTTTAGTATTTTTTTATCAATTTAAATAGATTTTTAAATATTCATACCATTAAAAATAAAAGAAAAACAACAAACAAACAAACAATATGCATACATTTAATCTATTTTGCATTTTCAATACATATTTAATTTAATCGTTTGATTTTTCTTAAATTTTAAAAGAAATACTGAAAATATAATAAATGATTTAATAATTTCATTTAAAAATTTTGTAATTGAAAAATGATAAGGGTGTAAATGACACATAATTCAATTAATACACTTACAATCTTTTTAATTTTTTTTTTTGAAGTCCTTGTTAAGGATTGATCTCATATAAAAGACCTTTTAATTTTAATTTTAGATTTAAGTAAAAAATATATATATATATATATATATATATTAAATTAAAAATTATAATATGTGACTTCAATTAATTCAGGTAAAAACAATTAACAATAAATATATTGTAAGAAATCTTATTATAATGCATTTCTTTAATTCAAAGTTTTTTGTTTTTTTAATTCAAAGCATTTCTTTTTGTCTCTTTCTTTCTCTCTCTCTAAATCTTATTATAATGTTGTTTTATGATCGTGTTTGGCATTGCAGTTGGAAAATGCTTCTAAAACGTTTTGAATTTTTATTTTTAATTTTTTACTTTAAATTAATATGTTTTTGATGTTTTCAGATTATTTTAATATGTTGATGTCAAAAATAATTTTTAAAAAATAAAAAAATATATTATATTATTATATTTTAGAATGAAAAATACTTTGAATAGCAACCGCTACCACACTCTCAAAAAACACCGTAGTCATTTATCATATATTTTAATTCCACTTGTTAGTTTTTTAGGACTTGTAACTGTTAGTTTAAGAGGGATATGTTTCAATATTTACTATTTTGTATTACTATTAATGACGATTTTATGAATAACAGACAATTTCTTGAATTGAAATTCTAAAGCTTTTAAAAGATAATAGAAAATATGCAAATCAATACACACACACAAGGTGCACAAATATATTCTAAAGCTTTCTTGAGATATATATTTCTGTTTTACTGTTATATATCAATTAATTGATGTTTTTGTTTTTAACATTAGATGTAAACAAAAAAAAAATATTCAATGTATATTTTAAACTAAAGCTTATAACATTAGCTTTTAACTGTTTGAGGTAAAAACAATAAGCAAGAAATTTCAAAACAATTTTTTTTATTTGTTTATTTGTTTATTTCTCTAAATTTTATCATGATATTTTTTATTTACATATACAATACATGTTAATTGCACTCATCAAAATATAATATTTTTTTTGCTAAAAAATTAATTTTTTTTTGTATGTTTTGGATCGTTTTAACGCGCTGCTATAAAAAATAATTTTTTTAAAAAATAAAAAAATATCATTTCGATGTATTTTGACTAAAAAACACTTTAAAAAACAACCATGACCACACTCCCAAACAATCCCAGGATTTATAATTATCAACTTAAGAGGGATATATTTTAATTTTACTATTATATATTGATGATGATTGGATAGTGAGGAAATAGACAAGTCGTCTAAACTTAAAAATTATGATTTTATGTTTAAGAGATGATTTCTTGAATTATAATTCTAAATTGTTTTGAATTTGAATTAAAATTATCAAATCCTTGAAAACTATTATATTTTAGTTGATGGTAATAATTATAATAAAAAAAAAAACTATTAGAGGCTATATATTTACGTGCAGAGATGCTTTCTTGATTATTGTGACACAAATTGCATGTTTGGGAACATGTGATTCAATTTATATTTTTAAAAAAACTTATTTATTTAAAATTAATTTTTTTAGTATTTTTTGTCATTTTGATATATTAATATCAAAAATAATTTTTTAAAAATAAAAAAAATATTATTTTAATACATTTCTAAATGATAAATATTTTAAAAATATGAATCAAAACTACATTTCCAAACACAAACTTTAAAAAATTAATTTTTAAAATTAATATTTTTTTTTAGCAATGTTTCGTAACGAAAGATGAACCAGGAAATAGGATAGGGTTCCTCTTGTCACCAATCATTTTACAGAAAAATTTGAATCAGAACATTTATGGCGGAAATTGAAATCGTTACTACTAAATGAATTGGTTGTTTGTGCACTCTATATTTTCTTTTGTTCATCTGGATGGGCTTAATTATACATTATACAAAAATACAATAGCACTAAGCTCATATTTATTTTTGTGTTATAAAAATATTTTTAAAATTAATTTAAAAAAATATATTTTTACTTCAAATTAATATTTTTATGGTATTTTTTAGATCATTTTGATTTGCTGATGTCAAAAATAAATTTTAAAAATAAAAAATATATTATTTTAATATATTTTTAAAAGAAAAATACTTTGAAAAATAACTGTTAGTACACTTCCAAATACTCTCTAAAAGAGTATTACAATTTTTTAAAAAAAAAACAAATATTGAATGTGGCTAGAATCTAAACCAGGTAACTAACGATGCTTTATGTTTTTTTTTACCCAAAACCTGTTTTTCAAACCTATTTTTGACCAAAAACACCTTACGAACTATGATAAACATAGTTATGGTAAAAACAACAAAAAATTGTCCAAAAAAACTAAAATAAAAAATAAATCTAAGCTTAGATTTGTTTTTTCACAAACTTTATATATATATATATATATATATAAAACACCTAATATGAACTTTTCTATCAAATAAAACCATTTGACACAAACATTGATTGTTTTGGTGGCCTATATCAATGTTAATAACTCTTTTCTCTCTCTATTGCCAAAATTCAGTGACCCATTTTTTTCTTTATCAACCAAGAGACTAAAAAAAATAACAAAAATAAACTTTTGTACCAAAATTAAATTTGAAAAAAATTGAGGCACCGAAATCGTATAATTTGTGTTATTTTTAAAGTTAGAAAATCAAAATGTATCTTTCTTGAAATTTTTAGCACGCCAACCATATTTGACGCCTTTTTAATTTTGATCATTATTCTTCTAATTTCACCATTACCTAAGAAATCCAAATCAATTGGCATTAAATTAAGATCAAACAATCCAAAATAAAATTTTGAGGATCAAAATAAATTTTTAAAAATAAATAAGGTCATCCACAATGTTTTGTGAGAGGTTGAAGAATGCCTACTGCATAATATTCACCCCACACGTTTTAGTTTAGATCTCCTAGCTACTTTTCTGTTTATATAAATCAGTGAAGCAATGGTGATGCTTTTTTTTTCTTTTTTTTTTTTTGTCTTTAATTATTTTTTTTCAATTGAATTCCTTTATGGATTAATTAGATTAGATTAAACTTGAAATTATGGTAGAAATATCAAATTAAAAAAAAATGGAATGTAAAACATGAAAAAATGCATGGCTAATTTCAAACTTGTGATAGTTTTTATTTTGATACAAAAAATTTTTTTTTATTCTTTAATATTTGGGTTTGAGATAGAAGAGAATACTTGTTGAACAATGATTAACGAGAGAGAAAATTATTGATTGACTATATTCCAACAACAAAAAAGACTGATATTAGTGTTAATAGGTTCTATTCGACGAGAGAAGTTTTATTGATGTTCTATTCTTGCATGAAAAAGTAGATCAAGATCAAGAGATTATTTTTTTTTTTTTTTTTTTGTTTTTTAACTAATTCATTGTTGTTTTAAAGTTAAGAAATTGATTTATTAAGGTTTCTAGAATTTGTTTAGGTCAAAAAAATGTAATTTTAAATCAAAAGCAGTTGAGTCCATGGTTGCTAAAATCTAGGCCGTGTGGCCTGCATTTATTTTTTAAACAAAGAAAGGGGCAACCCTTTGTTTGCTGGTCCAAGAGCCAGGCTCCAACTTTTTTTTTTTTCACTTTTATATTTTGCTCTTTTTTAGTTTTAGATTTGAAAGCACTATAAAAAATTTAATATTATATTTTAATTATTATTTAATTTTGTCATGTTTCTCAAATAATATTATAGATTTTTTTTTTATGGGAATGCTATTTTTTTTCTAATTATCATGTGCCTAATGTTAATGTATTTATGGTAATTTTGTCATATTTATTTATTTATTTATTTTAAGAGTTTTTCTTTATCATATTATTAAATAAAATATTGTTTTAAAAAGTTAATATTACCAAGCCATATTGAGTCCATGACCTGAATCACGAATGTGGTGACATATTAACTCGAGTTAACTAGAGTTGATTGAAGATGTCTTCGTCTTGATATTTAATTTTTTACTTCATACACATTAAATTTTAAGATAATAATCACAATTTTATTTGCATCTAGAAAACGAATTAGTAATGTGTGCATATTTCTTTTAGATTTAAATATTGAGATTATCATTGAATAAAATACATTAAATCATTCAGAATATATCAAACTGATGTGAGAGTTATGCCTTTTAGATTATTTGGAGATAGAATTAGTTTTGATTCAAGGATATCTTACCATAAAAAAATAATAAATATTTATTTTATTAACATCACTAATATTGAGGCTTTTCACGTTAGAAAATTAGCATGTGGGTGTTATATGGATTCCATGTCTAACAAAAACAAAATCACCGTAACAAAAATTGAGGCAGGGAAGAAGAAGAAGAAGACATTGAAAGTGACCTCCTCTTTACTAGACATTATTGGCGGAGACACTAAAAGGAAGGAATTATTATTGGCACTGAAATGCTATCGTTCATTTCATATTTACATCTAGCTAGCTTTATTTACCAGACATGTTCAATTTTGATTTTAATATAAATACAGTAAAAACTTCTCTAAAAATATTTGTGTTTATGTGAAAGTCCTTTCCATTTACCATTAACTATATGTACATACTAGATTGGGAACTTGCACTCCACCACGGGGTGATTGTGTTTTGAAAGAAGCAAGAAGATTCTGATATTCGAGTTATTAACTCAAGTATATCAAATAAAATCAATTAATTTAATAATTTGATTTAAATCGAAGGCAATAACAAAAAACAAACAATAAAAAAACCCTATTAGTAATAAGTAAAAAAAAAATGAGCTATCAATATCATACATGCAAAAAGAAGAAATAAAAGATCATTGAAGACCCACCATCACGTGACTGTGAACATCGCCTATAACCAAAAAAGCTGGCTAAGTTGGTTTAAACTCAACTGCAAAAGAATGCAAAACAACATTAAATGAAGTTGCATGATTCGTTAGAGCGATGCCTTATAAAAACAAATTGAACAAAACACAATGAAGTGAGTATTTGTTTATATTTAATTATTAAATTCTATTTAATTAAAAAAAAATTATTTTGAGATAACTTAACTAGATAAGAAAAAATATAAAAAGACCCTAGATAACCAAACCAAATAAGAGAAAAATAAAGGATGTAAAAAGCATATAAAAAATCAACAATGAGCTTAGTCTCCAATAAAATAAAGATAAAAGGATAAAATCTAAAAAAACTTTAGCTTAAAAGAACAATAAAAAGAAAAAACAATCGTTAGCGAACATCGTTAAGTTGGATTAATTTTCCAAATTAAAATATGTGAAATTCCAAAATGAGATTAACCAAGAAGCTCAAATCCAAATTAATTCAATGTTGATGGATGAAATTGAGTGTAAGAAAAAAAAAACCAAACTAAAAAATTTAGCAAAGCAAAAAAAAAAAAAAAAAAATATATATAAAATAATATATATATATATATATATCAAAAGAATAATGATAAAATCTAATAGGAAAAAAAATTGATCAAGGATGAAATCATCAAAAACATTACAATATAAAAATTATCTTGGATGACATAAATAATAATTAAAAGAATAAGGAACTAAATAAGATAAATTTTAAAAATCAAATGAGTATGAAATTGAAGCAAATTTCTTGTTTCGTAAGTTACTTCAAATCAAAGAAGTATTAACCAAAAAAATCAAGGACTGAATAGAAAACAAAGAGAAATAAAAGAAAATCAAATGAGAATGAAATTGAATGAAGTTTCTATTTTCATAAGTTATTTGAAATAAAATAAACATCAACCATTAGAGACAAAACTAAAACAAAAGAAGCTAAGGGGCTGATTTAAAAAATTATAGGACATGATGCAAGAATCAAGAAAAAGAAAGGAAAAGAAAAGAAACAAAGAAATGTTTGTCGAAGCCAAACTGAATCTTTATTTTTTACACGCGTCACCTCAACATAGAGGAGACACTTAGACAAATCAAATGATGTCCTAAAATAATATTTTTAGTTGCTAGAATCAATCGCTTACGCCGTCCTAAAGATGATGTAAGCAAGTTGACATACTGTCGTATGACTGGACCAAGTTTTTTTAAATCCCTTTAATTTATTAAAAGGCAAAACCAATCATCACATTAGTCAATAACAAAAAAAAAAAAAAACTAATAATATAATAGCAAAAACATGCCCTTAGATCTATGGCATGAAAATCTAAAACCCAAAAGCAAGGAAATATTTTTACCGTGCAAATGCTAGATTGATAATTTTAATGTGTATTCTATAAGTAAAAATATAAATTTACCTCTAAATAACATCAAACAATGCACTGATCTTAAGTGTGTGATCATGATAATTTACTGTTTAATTTTAAAAATAAATACCCTTCTTATCCTAAATTAATTTAAAAATACTAAAATATTCCCTATTAACTGTTACGATCTTAGGTGTCTTGGATAACATCTTCTCTTTTAGTTTTGTTTATAATTTATAATATGGCATGCGCGCACCTCTCTTTGCTGAAAAAAACCACAATCCCACCACCCTCACGCATCCATGGAGGGTATATCTGTCATTCCAGTAGATGACAAGATCTTCCATCCCCACGCTCATATCTAGCGCGTGGTACACCATCTTCAACAATCCCATTTGTCTTCTCCTAGTAGCAGCACTCTTCTACAACCCCTTGTATTCTCCTCTCTTGCCAACTAATCAACATCCCCAACATATATCATTTGATGATGTGGCAAGTCACGAAAGAGGAATCTAGTTGTGTGACACTTTTCGTCCCTTTACTATGTTATTTTGTCACATTGAACCTCGTACTATGAAGATGTGCAATTAAGTACCTGAGGTATATATTACACTGCGCATGTTTTGTATTATCCAGCTGACTGTTATAGAATAGAAATAATATTAGGAGGCGTGATAGTTAAGAAGGTTTGTCTTTTTTCTTGAGTTCAAATCTTGAGGCCACCCCTTAATTGGTTCGAAGATCCTCTCATTGTTGAATTAAGAAAATCAATGTTTGATGAGTGATGATTTTTAAAGTATTTTTTATTTTAAAATATATTAAAATATAATATTGCTTTTATTAAACTCTTAAAATAAGCTCTACCTTGTTGTGTAACTTGGTCATTAATCATGAAATTCTTAAAAAATATTGTCTTCTTTCGATGAAATGGCATAAAATATTAATCTTTAATGATTTCATTGGAAGATAATATAGTGTCGACTTCTTAAAGAGAGTAAAATAACTATACATAATCTGCGAGTTGAGATATCATTTTTGTCGACGAGAGAGAGAGGAAGAAAAAAAAAAAAAAAGACCTTTGCTCTCATTTCTATTTATTTTTTCCTCTGCCAAGAAGTAAAAGCCTTCTCCTCCATGAACGCCTAGCTTCCTTGAGGCAAGCACCCCTCTTTCTCTCTCTATAACTATATATTTATATATTCATACATGCTGCTGCTGCTGTGTAGTGTGTGTGTGTGTGTGTGTGTTTTTAAGTGGGTATATAAGGTCGCGTTTTGCTTTCTTTTAATCTACAACACGTCAGTCGGTGCGTAACAAAGTACACCCATCTCTTCTCTCCGCCTTCATATTGCTCTCTCGCTTTGTATATCACACTTGGGTTTTGACGGGTTTTGTGTTTTATCAATGGAGGTATAGTAAAAATTCTATCTTGAATGTTTTTGGTTGTTCTTTTTAATTGTTCTAGAGTATCTAGTTTTGGATTTAATGTTGTTAGTCCTCTTGGGACCTGTTTACGGTTTCTTGAAGTATTATGAAGTAGGGCTAGGAGTAGAATTTTGTTGTGGATCATTTTGGGATTCTTGTTTTTGTTACTAGTGAATATTTTCGTGCTCTCTCGATGTGTGTTAGTATGTTTTTGGGACGTTAAGCTTTTGAGTGCTTGTTGTGTTCTGGGGTTTGGGATTCGTTATGGAGATAAAACGATTTAATGTGTGTAATGGGTTCTTCATTTATTTATTTATTTATTTTTTGCTCTGAAAAGTTGGAGTTTTTATTATATGGGATTGCTTTGCTGCTGGTCTTGGGTTGGAAAAGAGATCCGGGGTTGGGGACTTCTGACTTGGTTACTTTGTTTTTACTAACAGCTGCCGGGTTTTATCTCAGTGCATGCATTTTTTTGGGGTCTGGTGATTTTGTGTAAAACTGTGGTTATTATTGTTTTTATGAGTATTGATATATGTAATTTTTGCATTTGCAGCTTATTAAATTTTCTTACGAGGGATTTTCTTTTATTTTACAATACTTTAATTTGGGAAATATTAATTTTGATAAATAAATGAATAAATAAATATTTTGCATATTTTGGCTGACATGGAAAATAATTTAATTCTAGCTAAAAGTATGGATTTTTTTTTTTTAATTCCTAGGAACCTGTTTAAAAAACAGCTAAAAAATTGTGTTTGATTAGTGAAGAAGGATGGATGTTTGAGAAAACTAGAGAACGTTTTTTTCTTTTTTGTTTCTATTTTGGTTGGAAAACATGATCAGTGATGTAGGAGTAAGTGTTATCTTCATAATATTCATCAAGCCTTTGTTTAATTTATTTTTTTCTGACAATGCAAGGCAGGTTTGTGCCTTTTATGTTTTTTTTTTTTTTCCTTTTAAATTTTAATTATCCATCTTTGTTTGTTTGAACTCCTTTGCAGATGGATGCTATCGAAGGGAATTCTGAGTGGAATTGCATTGAAGATGAATCTGCTGAGCAATCACTTTCTCCGGGTATTTGCGATGCCTACAGAGATCCTGAGCTGCTTCCTCGCATTGGAGATGAGTACCAAGCTCAAATTCCAGCTCTTATGACAGAATGTGCCAACCGGTTGCTTGTGGAGAATCCAGCTGATGCAAAAATCTCGTCTGCTACTTGCGATGAGTTTTTGGTTGGGTTGCCTGTATCATTAATGTGGATCAGTGAGGAAGTTGAGAGCATTAAACATGAACCACAAGGTTACCCTTGTGATTTGACTGACACATCCAATAGCAACGAGTCTGTAAAACCTGAAAGCATTAGAGAGGCAAAGATTGTTCCAGGAGTTGACTTGAAAGCTAAGGTTGAGCATATGGATATTACAACGAATGGTGGCATGGAAGTAGGAGAATCTGCAAAGTTATGTTTTCAACCAGAATTAAGTAATGAAATGCCTTTTAAGCTTGGAAGCAAAGTTTACTCCTTAGTTCCTGGTTCTGTGAACAACCCTTGGAGTGAAGCAGAGGAGGACAGTTTTCTTCTTGGTTTATTTATCTTTGGAAAAAATCTTGTTCAAGTGAAGAACTTTGTTGAGAGCAAGACGATGCGTGACATACTTTCATTTTATTATGGTAAGTTTTATAGGTCTGACAGACACCGTAAATGGTCAGAGTGCCGTAAAATAAGAAGCAGAAAATGTGTATACGGACAAAGGATTTTTACAGGATCGAGGCAACATGAGATGTTATCTCGTTTGCTTCCACAATTGTCAGAGGAATGCAGAAATATTTTGCTTGAGGTATTTTATGAAATATTTCTGAATGTAGCACAATCTTTAATGCCAAGATGCACCATTGGGTTTTGATTATTTATAGATCACATGGGCAACTATGCATAAAAGACAAGCACATGCACAGACATATCAGAAAGTCACAAAGCATGTTCCAGATTAGATAATTTCTATCAAGAAATATGTTTTAAGTACTTCTGTTGAACTATTTGCAAATATTATTCTACTGGCTTTTTAGAGCATCACATTATTTGTACAAAATTTGAGAATGTTTCAACTTTCATTACTACAGACAGAATAGGTGTTTGCACTCTATCCATGAATTGACAGATGGAGCTTCTTCAAATTATATGCTATTACAGTACTCCTTTCATCCTTTAATTGTCTTTTTAGGATAGCAGATGTGATAACATAATTGGGAAAGCCGGTTTGCTAATGATTCATTATTGGTTACGTGAAAGTCTAAAATTGCAGTTGTTATTTTTTTTCCACTGAGAATGATTGTTAGATGACAGCATGAAAAGGGTGGTGTGAGCATTGTTTTGAGATGCAAAGTTCACAGTTTCACTGCTGATAAACCTGTCCTATGTTTTAGGCTCTTTCTTCTTTCTTGAGAAGAAATTTTGCAGTGCTTGGCTGTTTTGTTTTGAACTTATCTAGTTTATTAGAAATCCATAATGCACTATCCTTTGAATATTAATTTCATCAATTGACAGGCTGCCAAGGCATTTGGAGAGGGAAAAATGTTGCTGGAAGAATATGTATTCACTTTAAAGTTGACAGTTGGATTGCGTGCCCTCGTAGAGGCAGTGGGAATTGGCAAAGGAAAACAAGACCTCACAGGCTTTACCATGGAGTCTCTGAAGTCTAATCAAGTTGCTCATGTCCGTCCAGAAATACCAACCGGAAAAGCATGCTCAACCCTTACACCTGTTGAAATTATCAACTACCTAACTGGTGGCTATCGCTTAAGCAAAGCCCGGTCAAATGATCTGTTCTGGGAAGCTGTTTGGCCTCGATTACTTGCAAGAGATTGGCATTCTGAACAGCCTAATGATCATGGTTTTGCTGCTGCCTCCAGGCATTCTCTGGTCTTTCTGATCCCTGGCATCAAGAAGTTTTCAAGAAGGAAACTAGTGAAAGGAGACCACTATTTTGATTCTGTCAGTGATGTCCTGAATAAAGTTGCTTTGGATCCAACGCTTCTTGAGCTTGACATTGGAGAAGATAAGGGTGATGGTAGCAAGGAAGAAACCACATGGAACAACAAGACAAATTTGGACCAAGGAGATTTTCCTGGTCAACAACGCCATTGTTACCTCAAACCTAGAACTCCAAGCCGCACTTCAAATGCCATGATGTTTACCGTAGTTGATACAAGTCTTGCCAATAAGGAAACAAAAAAGGTGAGAGAACTGAGGAGCTTACCAGTTGGATTGATGAGCATATCCAACTCCAGAAGTGATTCTGAAGATAGTGATGATGATTCTTCAAAGGAGTCAACTGATGAATCTGATTCTTGTGATAACCTGTGTTCTGATAAGAATAAGAGGACCATGATAAAAACCACAAAGAATGATTTGGACAAGGGAGTATTTTCTGACAGTGAAGGCGTTGAAAATAATGCTTTAAAGCAGAGTTTTCCTATAAATGGTTCAGGTTTCACCAAGGCTCTTGAAGAAATTCCCGAGGACCAGAAAGCTGATAAATGTGATGATGTGCAGATGAAAAGGGCTATCAAGCGCCAAACAACCCGAAGAGTAAGACATGGAGACAGGAAACTTTTGGCCCCAGTGGCAAAACATCTACATGGATTAATTGCTTGTGACCAGACAAAGACAAGCGGTGGTGTAATTAATAGTCATGGGTTAAAACAAGATGAGCTTGGTTGTGCTGGAGAAGGTCCTAATTTTAGAGATGATTTTCTCTCTCGAGTGGATCCACCTGTGGAGAAATTATCAGCTACCAGTTCTTCCAGAGGCAGTCCACATATTAGTGATGAATGCGCTCTCAGCAGTAATTCCTCTGTTGCTGAACATCCTCATGAGAAACTTCAATCCCGGGCATTGATTGACCTGAACATACCTGTAGCTCAAGATGCTGAAACGGAACCTTCAATGATGGAAGTGATGGAAGTACAAGATGATCAAGCAAGCAGGCAAACAGAGGATTTTCAGCGGCAAAAAATCACCACACCGGTAGCATGTGATTCTATTCCTCAGCAGCCACCTAATATGAACAACCGAAGGCACAGCACAAGAAACCGGCCGCCGACCACTAAAGCTCTAGAAGCCCTTGCTTGTGGCTTCTTAAGCATAAAGCAGAAGCGGAAGAGTAGAGATGATTTTTCACTAGATAACCGGATGTCAAGGCCTTCACGACGTGCTCGCAGTAAGATGAGAATCACTGAAAACTTCAGTGTTGATATGACAAATTTTGAAGGAGATGAAAGAAGAAGAAATGGTGGGTGCAAGAGTAACGGAGACATGCTCAGCGAGGTTCAGATTTAAATCACGGGCGGTGTTCCAACCTTGGGCTCCAAGTTTTTTCATTGCTGGTCTGCCAATCTGTACCATAGGAATGAGTCGTTAAGACTCTGGAAGGTTCAGCTCTTCTCAGCTGCTGAAGTACTCAAGACTTGAATGAGGCGGCGCTCCTTTGTCTTGCTTCGAACTGCAACACGCATGGCTGCATGCTAACTTCACAATGATAAGTATAGAAGTATAAACTTTCCAAGACAATGTCTACACTGGACGAAGAACCTTGCGAGATGTCTAACATCAGAAAACAAGATGGGGAAAAGGTTGCTTACAAGTCAAAGTGTTGTTTTTCAACAGCATTTGACAGTACAGATACTTCTTAATCTGAACTCCCATATCACCTTTGCCTAATTGAGGCAATCATTGCCCCATGATCCAACCTAAAGTCCAGTACGGTCTAATCCTCCCTCTCAATGTGTGTTTGTTTTCTGTTGAATTCATCCATAATGAATCGAAGTATTGGTAAGCAGATGGATTCTCGTGTTCTAATGGGGTTTTATCATTTCGTTTTTCAATATTTGCTGCTCTTGAGTTGAATCTACTATTGTGGGACTTGGAGCGTTGAACACAATGACATCTGCCTCTCCTCGTTCTTCTTCTTCCTCTTTTTTTTTTTTTTTCTCTTTAAAAGGGCAATTTCCTCAAAAAAACTGAGCTTATTCATTTTTGAATATTTTTGTAAATTAAGTTGTTTTCTTATGTTTTATTAAAGATAATTATTTTAACCAAAATTTTGAAATTTGGTTTCAGTGATTCTAAATCCTAATTTATTAATTTTAACAAAAGCTATCACTAATTTTTTAAGAAATTGCTCATGGTTTTTGTTTTTCTTTTTTAACACATTCAGCTTAAATTATTTTTCATCATCATTTACAAAAAAAGAAAAAAAAATTGTTTTTCATTATCATACAAACAGTATCATACAAACAGTATTAAAGGCTTGTTTAGGTATGCCGTTGTTATTATTTTTTAAAATATTTTTCATGGTTAAATATATTAAAATAATATATTTTTATTTTTTATAAATTATTTTTTAAGATTAGCGCATTAAAAAAATCAAAACGAATCAAAATATATATAAAAATTTATTTTTAGCAAAACAAAATTAAAATTTTTAAAAATATAATACAACCATGTTTTTAAATATCATCTAAATATATATCCACACTTTCTTAGAAAGGATATTTAAAAGAATTTTCTATTTCACACCCCCTTGTATTAAACCCTAAAAATAATTATAGAAACAGCAAGGAAAATAAAATTCACTGATCCCATAAGCTAATTAATAATTTAAGAAATTGCTCATAGTTTTTGTTCTTTTATTTTTTTAACACATTCGGCTTAAATTATTTTTCATCATCATTTACAAAAAAAAAAAATCGTTTTTCATTATCATACAAACGGTATTAAAAACTTGTTTGGGAATGTGGTTGCAATTGATTTTTAAAGTATTTTTTTTATTAAAATGCATCAAAATAATATTTTTTTTATTTTTAAAATCAGCGCATTAAAAGATTCAAAACAATTCAAAAAATAAATAAAAAATTACTTTTAATAAAAAAAATTAAAATTTTCAAAAACATGATATAATCGTGTTTTTAAATATCCTCTAAATGTATATCCACGCTTTCTTGGAAGAGGATATTTAAAAGAATTTTCTATTTCACACCCCCATGTATTAAACCCTAAAAATAATAATAATAGAAACAGCCAGGAAAATAAAATTCACTGATCCCATAAGCTAATTAATTAAGTAAGAAGGGTTTGAATTAAAAATAAATAAATAAATAAATGGAATGGAGGGGAGGGGGAAAAAAGGGTGAAAAACCATGCAATGCAAGAAGCCACCTTTTTTAGTTCTTTCTAACTAATCAGTGTCACAGCAGAGAAAGACAAAGGAGGATGTTATCCACGTGGCATTCAGAGAAGCCGCCAACGTGTCACCCTCTTTTCTCCTGAAAAATATTATAAAGAAAACCAGCGCGTGTTATCCACTCCTATCTTCTTCTTCTTCTTCTTCTTCTTCCACTCCGTTTCTCTATTTCCTACTACGCTGCCCAAAAGCACGCTCTATCATATTTCCCCGCCATTAAAAAGACAAAATTAAAGGTGGCTGTGGTGTTATTGGCATTGACATTTAATTGCTATAATAAAGAAAACAATAATGGGTTAGGCATTTCGTCGAGCATCTGGAAGAATCCGAGCACCACCAGACCCACCTCCACACGGCGTGAGGCCGCCGTTTACCTCCACCGAAAAGGTTGAGATCTTGAGGAACTCAACTGCCAATCAATTTAACAATGTGAACGTTCTTGGCTCTGGTTAGTTTATCATTTCATGTTACTGCTTCTCTTAAGAGTTTCTTCTTTTTTTTTTGGTAAATGATGAATATTGGTTCATTCCATGAGAAAATAGCACAAATTGAGCTCTATTTTGGGGTTTCTTTTCCTGAACCCAGAAGCAAAAACACATGGAGGAGTTTTTGGGCTATCGAAATTGTATATAGAATCTAACCGTGTTACCCTGGTATGATTTGAAGGGTTTGTTTGGTTTCTGGGATAATTTTGTAAGGCACAAACTGTTGATTAAGAAGAATCTGAAGAGAGAATAGAAAGAATAGAGATAAAAGAAGAATAGCAGATTAAGAAAGAACAGAGAGGGAGAGAGAATAGCTGATTACAAAATTTATCAATTCTCATTGTTACCTTCCAAGTCTCTTACAATTCTCTTTATATACAATGGATTCCCATTCTTTAGGTCAACTAAGTAATCCTAACTGATTACAAGTGTGAATCCATCAATGCACTTGCTGCTGCTTCTTGTTGCACTCCTTCCAGCCTTCATCATATCCTCTGGTTCATGACAATGCCCTCCCCATCAAGAGATTCTTGTCCTCGAGAATTTATATTGAAATCTGGAAACTGCCTTGATAATTCTTCTTGACCATGACATTATTGGATTCCTCTTGCCACATAGGGTTTTTTCAAAAACTTGCATCAACATTGTAGGTTTGAGAATCTTCTGTCACTTCTTGAAAGAAATATGACCAGAAACATTAGGAACGCACACAAGATAACAGGACCAACGATTCCTTGATCGAAAACAAGGATCTTGTGATGTTTATTTGCAGTATTAGGAATAACAGTAGGATTTGGATTTGGATTCAAAGGAAGGAAGCCAAAGCTTCTACTAAAGTTCCAATTCGCCATCAAGTGAAGCTCGGTGCTTTCTTTTGTAGAACTTGAACAACTCATAAACTTTCAAGACACTCAAATCATTCTTGTAATCAATCCCAGCAGTGATCAAAATCTCCACTCTTTAAATCAATACCTTGTAACATTGGTTCAACAATTTTGATTGAATTAAGGCTATCGATATCTAAACAAACATGGTGATCATTTGGATCTTTGAAATGGGCATCAAGCCTGGTGTCAAACTCACTACCCACAAACTTGTTCTTGGTCAACTTAGAAGAATTAACAAGATCCAAGTGCCCTCTAGGCCTTATTGAGAAAGAAGATGTGGTATTGGATTCATCATGACTAATCTCCTTTTCCGTCGCCTCATCTTGTTGTTCCTCTATTTTCATTGGTGAACTCAAAAGAACACCACCACCATTAGTCTTTAACTTTATTCTCACCAACAAGAACAAACTTGCAACTTTCATGCATTTTTGTGTTGATCCTTGGATGTGGTATGGTTCCATCAGTTGTTGGGTCATTCTTTTCACCTGTTATAGACCATTTCTTCCCTTTCTTACAACTTCCTGATTGTTCACCATCGTCTGCAATATAGCCCTTATTGAATCCAATCTTGAATTGAATTGATCGTTCTTCTTGTTTTGTTCTTCTCATTGTCTCTGATATGCTGCTTTCCACTGCAAGAACTCCTCGTGCATCTGTTGCATCTGCTCTTCCAACTTCTTGCTTTGCTTCTCCAGTGCTCTAACCTTGTTACTCTCCACTATAGTTGCTAGATAATTGTTACAATCAATCAAATGACAGTGGATCATTTGTGGCTCTGATACCAAATGTTAAGGCTTGCCTTAACAAACTGTTGATTAAGAAGAATTTGAAGAGAGAATAGAGAGAAAAGAAGAATAGTAGATTAAGCAAGAACAAAGAGGGAGAGAGAGGGAGAGAGAATAGCAGAAAGTTGCAAAATTTATCAATGCTCATTGTTACCTTCCAAGTCTCTTACAATTCTCTTTATATACAATGAATTCCCATTCTTCACGCTAACTAACTAATCCTAACTGATTAAAACTACTAACTAACAGTTATTATAAACTCCTAACTAACATTCCAAGTGTGATTCCATCAATGCACCTGCTGTTGCTGCTTCTTGTTGCACTCCTAGCCTTCATATTCTCTGGTTTGTAACATAGTTAAAGTTGAAATTGAAAACCTGGTATTGGCATTCATTTTCTTGGAGTGTTTCCATTTTGGTCCTTTTCTTATGTTTAAGTTTTGTATTTTTTATGCTGTAGAACACGGAACAATGTGAGAGAAAAACCAGTCTGTGATTTTGCGACTGAAATAACTGAGAATGAACTGGATATGCAATGCGATGTGAGTAGTGTCTTCTTGGTTTCGTCTTTCCAATTATTAATAGTGGCTTGCTAGACACTATTTGCTTGAACTATTTCGTCAATTTGATTGAATTCAGTGCATACCCCCTGCGGTTACTTATGCTCCCTCACATGAGAGTAGGGATGCATGCATATGTGCATTGTATGTTCTGTAAAAAATATATTAGAACTGACCAATTATGTGGCCTCTTTAATGTGCTCAAGAAGATTTGCAAGTCATCTATGTCCTTGACTATAGTTTGATAGTATTAATTGGTTGGTATTGATAATTGATCGTCTTATTGGTATTTAATAAATGATTTATGTTTGTGCTTCAGATATTGAGCTAGTATTTGATAAGGTCTTTTGGATGTTCTTTTTCGTGACTCTCTACATGCTTGTGGGATGCTACTCTTAGGACTGGAACTTGCTAACTTAATATTACTTTCACTTTTTTTTTCTTACCACTCCTCGTGGAAGAAGATGCTCAGAGAATTAGTTCTAACAATGTCCTTGAAGAACGAAATTTTGTTGGTAATCTGATTCTGACCACTAATTGACACTATTTGCTTGTACATAGAGTTGGGGAACTATTCCCCTCCTTGTCTTGTGCTGATATGTAAAATGCCAGTCTTGTATGTTTTATCAACTCCGAGTCATGCAAGGCTTTAGCAAACAGCAAGGTGACAATGGAACTTCCCAGAAGACATCCAGGACCTACATGCAACTTGGGACACCATAAACTTCCATCCAAACCCTTGCATGGATGACCATTGCGTCTGGAAAGGCCACCCCTCAGGTGCTTTTACTATTGATTCTGCATGGGAACTCCCCGCCACGCTTTCATACTCTGGCTTGCTTCTCTAGGTCGTCTGTGCACCGTGAATAGGCTGCACATGGCTGGAATAATAAGAAACACAACTTGCATTCTATGAGGTCTGCATACGGAGACTCATGATCACTTATTCCTCCATTGCCACTACTCTAGCTCCTCGGTATGGGGAACCATCAACAACAAAGCTAACATGCAATGGCCTGCTAGCTCTTGGCATCATCTGCTTCTCTGAGCTTCCACAACTTACCAAAAGAAGAACATCACCAACATGATTGCTCGCCTCCATCTATCCACCATGGTCTACTTCACATGGCAGGAAAGGAACAGCAGAATCTTCAGCAACTGCTACCAGCCCTCTCAGACAACTAGCGAGGAAATCTACTAGCTTATCATAACTCACATAACAAATATGGAGCACAAATGCACCATCCCAGCCCTGATCTGAGATGTTTGGAGCCTCCTGGATCCTTAGAGTAATGCTCCAATGGCTGCATTTCTTTTTTAGTTTTCTAGTTTGTAGTTTTCTTTTTTCTGTTTTCTTTTTTGATTTGGCTAGGTAGTCTTGGAATGTTGCACATTCCAGTCTCCTAGCCTATTTTTGTTTTAGACTTCTCTCTCTTTTTTTTCTTTTTGTACTGTTCCTGTGCCCGTTATTTCAGTTGGTTTTTCTTGTTTCCTGGTTCTCCGAGAAGTATGCCTCTCATTCACTTTGTAAGTTCCTTCTTCTTCAATACAATTAAACCTTTCCCAAAACAAGAAATAGCAAGGTGACAATTTACATTCAATGATGTTGAGGTTTCGCTATGGACTGCACGGACAGGACTTGCCTAATGCAGTAGTTGGCCGTTGCCACCCTGTGGCCTGTAGGCCGTAGCTAGTATGTTTCTGGTCACAAACTTTTTCTCCGGTGATACATGAAGATCCCATGGATTACATTGCTAAGATCCCCAACGTTTATAACCGCTGCAAATTCATCAAACAATGGTCAGATGCCCAAATCAATAAAAAACAGCAATTGGCGACCAAAGTGTAACAAAAAAGCAAAGCCAGAAACTTGAGGATTAAATTCCCGAACAAGGTCCCCTGTAACATTAAGACCAGAATTCATGCTCCATAGCCAAACCATCGTGCTCCAATCCCCTTGATTCCCAAGATCTCAATGTTGAAATCCCGCTTCTACTAAACAATCAAAATACAATCATATAACTAAACCAGCAACAACAGAGTTTCCACCATGTGTGAACAGATTTAGAGATTTAATGAACAGGTCCATGATCTCCAGTGGCATATAAATAGCATTGTCTACTGAAACGTTTACCTACAAAAAACGACCAAACCCTCTAAATTTTATTTTTTACCTCGTTTACTCTACAAGCATAAAATCCAGCCTCTAAAAATGAATAATAAAAAATATAACCACCCCCACTTCCTTCTGCGGGGGCATTCTGAGATTCAAGCAAGAAGAATGGGACGACCAAAATGCATAAAAAGAGAACAGAAAAAATATTTTGTTAGATTCAAGTCAAAATAGACTCCAGCCAGTCTGATGTGAATTCATAGGCCACAAATGTTACAGCACCAGCTGGTGCAGCCTTGACAGTTGATGGGACGATGCCTTTATAAAGACCAGCCCAGCCCTCCGTCTGCAAAATTCGGCGAAGAGCATCAAACATGTTTCTGTAAGCATGATGCTCGACTCGACCACCATACTTTGGGTGCCTCTGTAGTCCTTCAATCTGTAGCAGCCAAAAAACAAAGAAAAATCAAATATCATTGACAGTGCTGTAAGACAGAAATAGATGGCAACAACACTTATTAAAACTCAAGTTTTTTGACTAGCAAATTGATTTGGAACAAAGAGAAGCTTTTAGCAATCAACGTTAAAAATGCATAATCTACCTGGAACCTTTTCTTGACCACATCAAGAGGATGACAGACAAGTTTGGCACATGTGCCAGCTGCTAACCCGCAGATAAAAAGCTGAAAGCTTGAAAGGTTATCATCTGTGCTTATGGAGCTTGTGGTAGACGATACATGATGGTTCCAGGCCTACAATGAATCCTGTAAAATGTATTACCGTCCAAAACAGCTTGGTATGTATGTGTAGAAAGCAGGATGAAATATCCACCAAGTGCATGCAACACAGATAACCTTCTTTCAAAACTCTCTTTAAGAAAATACTTCTTCTCCAGAACAGAAAAGAAATTGCAATTCTTAACCAATTGACCAGCTGTAAAGAACTAAATTTAGACCTTGATGACCGGCCAACGAAATCCATGACAGAATAGCTTCTCCATTGCCATTAAGTTAGCGGCTGCTTTGATAGAAATGACAAGGTGTCTCTCCAGCTTTAACAAGGTGATGTTTTATTTAAAATGAAAAATTATTCATACAGCAAAGCAGATAATTTCAACTGTCTCACTCTCAATATATTTCCACCTATAACAGAATTTTGAATAGTGTTGGTTAAAATTTCAGTGTGTAATGGGTGGATAATCCCAAAAGACCACGAAAGCTATTTTTTTCAAATGTTTTACCAGCACACTAGATTGACTTTCCGACCAAATACCATTCTGGTTCTTCTAATTCCAGATAAAAGTTATTATCCCTTTAAAATCTTACCATGGTCCAGTGCTTAGACACTTGACTACAAAAAGAGATCTGAATTCTTACCATGGTCCAGCGCTTAAATGTATCGTAGGTGCCAAACTGAAGTCCAGCATAAGGAACAATCTCAACCAGTGTTGGGGATAATCCAGCATATAAGCCTCTGAAGCCACGAGTTCTGACAATATCAACAAATGCTGACCTCATCGTTGGATACACCTATTAGGCACTAATCAGTCAAGCAGTAAAATGTAATAAAATCATTCTAAGGTGTCTGGAAATAGTGTCTTTGAGACAAATGAACTGAATAGGGTGAAGTGAATAGAGAATCTATTTTCTTTTTTTCCAAACAAAAAAAAAAGATCCTGGAGATTGTCTAATGCTTATTCTCAAACTCTTTGTTTACACATTAGTAATATTCTTTGTTTCCCTTTTCATCTTTGGATTTTTATCTAATGATCTAGGGCGTAATCCTGGACGTGAAGAATAAAAAAAAATAAGGCTTTTTCCTTACTTGATTTTTATTTTTATTTTTTATTTTTGTTAAATGTTCTTAGAATTTTATCTATTCTACATCTTTAACTATTAGAAAATATAGACACTCTTTTATGCAGTCAACTTATTTCTGCATAGCTGATACTTCCACTAATCAAAATCATCACAGGGAAAATTCAAGAGAGCCACCCAAGTCTCTTAGAGAGCATAAGAATGACTCGAATAATCATATTCTATACCTTAGGTTCACCCTGTGAAGCTAGTATGGTTCTTAGAAGATCAAATGGGTACGATCCAACTGTAGCTGCACACCCTGCTAATGCTCCGCTGGCATAGGAGAGGTAAGGACTCAACTGAATATGATCCTCTGCATCATATTAAGCAAACAGGCCATAACTAATAAAAGAGAGCTTCAGGATACGTAAACAGGACAGATATTAAACATTTCATCACCTCCTGTGCCATCGTATTTTCAAATAACATTGATACAATGACCTTAACTAGCATTAGGTATAAATATAATAAATTGACAGTCAGAATCTGGACCTTATGACTCTAAACATACAGTAGAGCATAATACAAGTAGATTTTCCAGTAAAATAACCTGTCACCATACATAACTTCATGCTAATGTATTACAAAATTTGAATCAGTTTTATGTCAATCTGCATGTTGAATCAATCCATGAGCAAGGGAAAACAAAATAAAAAATGAGGTCATATTTGATTTGTACATGTCTATGTCATCCATTCACTAGTAAAAAATATTTTCATTATGTTCAAAAGAAACCTTTAATGACAACAGCTAAACTACATAATAGAACATTCATTGCCAGAATCAAATTTAGAGATGATATTAATCTGTTTATAATTATACCTGTCTTAGAAGAACCGGCAGCAAATGTTTTCAATTTGTGCAACACCGCAAATTGTATGGCAGTGTATGGCATAACCATAAGTAAAGCTGGGACATTTCCACGCCAAAAACCCTACAGCATGCAATCATCTTGGATAAAAAGCAGGAAAATGGTAGATAGCCTTCACAAAATTATTTTATGAAAATATCTAGAATGAACTCCTAAGAATAATATTTGGAAATCATAAACCATCCACTATACACAATAGCATGGAGTGAAGGAACTGTGGTATGTAGCAATGTGTACAATATCTACCGCTGAGATTAGTAGCTAAAAGAAAAGCAAGTTTCATTTACCTTTACTACCTGAAGAACATGGATAGATAAGTTAAAAAATCACATTCTCAAATTCTGGGCTCAGATCCCTCTAGTTATCAAAAAAAAATAAAAATTCCAATCCTCAGAAAAATGGAAAAGGAACCTACATTTGAAAGACATTCCATCACTTTAATATTTATACCACACATCGACTGAAGCTAAAACATAAAGTTGGTAAATTGGGAGTAAACCGCCTGGGGTTCAGCAACCCTGCTTCTGTAAGGTTCAAATCATTGGCTTAGATTTCTAAATACTCATCTACAACAAGTACCATTAAATCACCAACTGTGTACCAATTTTGATTTACACTATTCAAATAAATCATCCATTCAAAAATAATAAACAGAAAGAATGCATCATACCGGTAAACCTTCCTCTCTAAATATATCCTTTGTTGCTTGCAACATTCCTGTGTACTTTGATGGTGCAGTCACATTACTGCGAACCAATGCCCACAAAGACGTTGGCTCCAGTTGAACCTGTCAACAGATACACACCGCAACATTTTTCTTAGTGTCACCTCTCGACACTTTTGGACTCATAAAATAACTTATATACAACCATGCATTTGAAAGACAAACACACAATAACTAACACCAATATATAAATTAACATGCAGATCTCCTTAGTGTACAATAGCAGAAACCCCTTTTCAACTAAAGATCTATATTCCCCATTTCCAGGCCTCCATCATGAACTTTAAATTCTTATTCAAGTTGCATATTAATTCCATTCACATGAGCAACAGAACTTTACAGATATACTCTATTGAAAAGTGTCCATTAGAGAAACAAACATTGACAACTTTTTTTTTATCAAACAAACAGAACCTTACAGAACAATTTATCAAGACAGTGAAAACACCAAACAAGAAAGTACAAAAATCGCATTGTTTCATTGAGAAAAACAAAAACCCATCATAGCAAAACAATCAATTTCAAACCCACATAATTCAACAATTACTAATAATAATAACAATTAAAAAAAGGACCTGGAATCTGATCTTGATGACATCAAGAGGAGATGTAACAGTACGTGAAATACCACCTGCAATAGCACCTGCTGTTGCATCTATTAACGCCCTTTTTATCTGCCCTCCTCCATCTGCTGTGGCTGGCTCCTCCCCTTCCATTCTCATTATTACTGATTAAATATCCCCTGAACCGAACCGAACGCCCCCTTTCCCTTTCTCAAGAAATATCAACAATAACTTAAACCCAAAAAAGAAAGACCAGTCAGTTTAAGGAAAAGAGGAGAAAAAACTGAAAATGCTGCAAAGATTTAGATAGGGTTTTCAAAAGAATCTCGTGATACTTGACTCATCAAGACTGACTGGTCAGAGACGAAGCCATTTCTGTTTTTTTCTTTTTTTGGGGTTTGGTAAACGCATGCCACCTTATTAGAGGATTTTTGAGCGGCTGGTTGAGAGAGATTTTGCTGGGTGTTTGTTAGAGAGGAGGAGGAGACTCAAATGTCCTAGAATCTTTTGTGGTTCTTGTTTTTTTACAACAATCATTCTACTTCAATTTTGGCCTGTCAAATCGATTACAAGAATATTTGTTTTTAAATATTCTTTTCAAAGCGCGGTAAAATCTATTTTTAAAAGTATATTTATTTTTAAAAAATATTAAATGAATATTTTATTTTATAATTTAAATGGTCTTAAAAATAAATAAAAAATTCTGAAAAAATACTTTAATTTATTTTCAAGAATTTAAAAAAAAAAATACCATGCATCACAATACTAAACACATAAAATACTTTTAAATTATTTTTTACTTAAAAAATCCATCAAATTAAAGTTTTTTAATTATTTTTTTAATAATTTTAATGTACTGATATAAAAATATATAAAAAAATTTATTTTAATATATTTTTAATTAAAAAATACATCACACTAACCAAACATACACTAATCTCAATCAAATATTTTTATTTTGAAATAATATAAATTTATTATAAAATATTTTTTTAAATACTGATTTATATATATATATATATATATATATATATATATCTTAATTTTCATTCTTTCAATAAAATATATATTTTTCCCTCCATATATCTATTTTTTTTCTATCTTTAACACAAAATCAAACGCAATCTAACACAAAATAATTTTCCTCAATAATATGTGGTACTTTAACCTTTCTCGAGGGTCATTTGATGTTATATTGAAAAGTGTCAAAAACACATATAAAAAAATAAAAATTATAAATAAATTGAGAACTCATGATAATAAGTTTTTTATTTATTAAAATTTACCGATGCATAGTCTTATAAAATATTTGTATGATAGAACATTCAAATTTGAATATACTCTAAAATTTATTTTTAAAAATATTTTCTTCCTTATAGATGGCCCAAGATTTAAAACAATTTATTAATAGTAATTTATTCCTTAATTGTTTGTTAATGCATATGTATAGTTTAAAATTTATTTTGTTATTATATGTGGCAATCTGGAATGGATATTAGTATTAAGTATTTAAAAATTAGTTATCAATTAATCTAATGTGTGTGATTTACAAAATAATTTTAATCATTAAAGATAAAAAAAAATAAGTTCAATTTAAAAGAAATACAAGGGGTAAGCAAAAAAACCAAAAAATTGATTAAATGGAAAAAAATCAAACCGTGAAAAAAATCGATTAAACCGATTAAAATTTTAAAAAAACTGACCAATTCAGTTTTGGTTTTATATGCCTGAACCAAAAAAACCGAATCGATCCCAAACCGGAAAAAACCAAGCCAAATAAAAAAAATCAAGTCAAATTAGAAAAAATTGAGCAAAAACCGAAAAAATCAAGTCAAACCAGTTTAAACCGGTTTTTGTTTTAAAAAAATGGAAACCAGTCAGTTTGAACTGGTTTTGGATTTTTTTTTTAAATTTGGTTTGGTTATTTTTATTTTATAAAAACCAAACCAAACTGAAAATCATCACCTCTAAAAAATACATCTAACAGTATCTTAAATATAAATAATCAAGTTTTATTAGGTTATGAAGCAACACTCTTTGTCTAAAAAGTTTGATATTTATAATTTAAGAAATATTTAGTTCTCTCAAATTAAATGTGATAATCTAAAAATATAATACGTTAGTTGATGATGATTTATCAATACAATATTCGTAACTCAAAAAATATATTAATTTTGTATAAATATTGAAAGGAAATATATAATAGATAACATATAGTTTTTTATAATCTATTATTGAAAATATCATTATTTCATGTTTTAAGTTGTGCAAATATCGAAACAATTTTCTACTCCCCTTTAATACATGTCACAATTTCTTTTTAAAATGTCAATAATGTAAATTTATTAATTAAATTATTTATCAATTTAATGTGATATCCATTTTTTTCTTACAACATAATCAATAAATCTTATTTTTAACTTATTTCTTTATTTATTTCTTTATTTATTTAAATATAAAACATGATTTGTCAGCTAAATTCATAACAATACTGGAGCCCGTTCACAAATATATTAAAAAAAAAGAGTTTAACACATAAAATATTGATGAAGATAACATGTAATTAATAGCCCGTTCGCAAATATATTAATAAAAAAGGGTTTAACACATAAAAAATTGATGAAGACATGTAATTGATAAAGTTTTCTAACTAGGCTCGATTATATTGCTATATTGCGGTCATACTAAAAATTTTTTAAATCTAAAAAATAAAATATTAAGGTCGTGGGAATTTTTTTTTCTTGATAAAATTATCAAACTAATTTAGCATATTAATCTTGAAATTCTCTTACTTGAGTTATTATTTATTCTTGATGTTAAACTAGTTGATCTCAAGTCCATTTGGCGTCTTCCATGGTTATAAGGTTCTTTGCTTTAGTTGTTGCTTGAGTTTTGCATAACATGTTTGCTTTTATTGTAGAATTGATCGACTAGCTTTAGAGTTCCAGAAACTGGTCACCATTTCCTAGACTCTATAGGACAACCAGTGGACCGGTTCTGGAAAATTTTTAAAATCAATCGACTAATTCTGCTATGGTTCCATGTTGTTTTTTTAGGTTTTTACTCTTTTGAGTATTTCTTTAGCTTTCACTTTGGTTTTTTTTTATTGCCCTTAGGTCTTTTAGCTCTGGATAATTTGTATTTCTTGGGGACATGTCCCTTGTATTTTGTAAATCCCATACCTTATTTTATATGAAAATAATAACTGAGTCTTTCATAAAATTTATTGACCTCGCCAGAATGTTAGTAAGGAGATTTTCAAACTTGTCCATTTTCTCTTGGTAAATTTAGAACTTAGGTATTAATTTTTAGTTGATCTCAAGTCCATTTGGTGTCTTCTAGTGTCATAAGGTTCTTTTGATGCGAATCCTAGTAGAATTTAATGGAATTCACAACCCCAAGATCAATCTAATCCAAGTTTGTTGAGATTTGAATGAGCTTATCATAATGGAAAACTTGCTCCAAGGCAACAAAAATATAAACTAACTCAATCACAACACCTACACTTGGAGACGAGCAACAAAAGTATAAATTCACAACAAAAAATGATCAATTCTTTAAAGAGTTGAAAGTTCAATCAAGAACCAAGATTGGCTACAATGCTGAAAATATCATCAAAAGTCCACCTCAAATTATTTCTAAAGAGTATTTAAACTCCAAGCTAAAATCCTAGTTTTCCTAATGGATCTTACATAAGTTCAATTTAAATAATAATCAACTCAAGCTAAAACTAGCCCAAACTAATTAAAAATAAACAAGTCTAAGACCCAAATAAAATGTCTCCTCTTAAAATAAATAAAGTTTGATAGCCCAACTAATTAAATAAAACAAATTCGTTGTTTTTGTATTTTGTCTAGCAGCATTAAAAGCCTAACTTAAAATGGATGGTTCTCTCTCATTTTAAGGTTTTTATTTTCAATTTTATTATTTAATATTAGATTGTTTAAGAATTGAGCTTCATTATTTTTTTAAGATTTTTTTTTTGGTGAAGTTATTCTAGTCTCATGAATTTAATGTTTTTTTTTTCTTCCAATTTTCAACAATGAAGCTATTGAGAATTGAGCTTTGTAATTTTTTTTTATGAAGTTATCTCGGTCTCATGACATATGTTGTGAGTTTAATAGGTTAACTTAAATTGACTTTGGTTGTTTTTTTTGTTATTTTTTAATTATTTTTTTTAATTTCATCCTTTAATTTTGGGTTGGTTGGAAATTGAGTTTTATAATTTTTTATTTTATTTCTATGAGGTTATCCCGATTTAATGACTTGAGTTATAAGTTTAGCATGTTAACTCAATTTTTTTTTGTCATTTTTTTTTTCTATTTCATCCTTGAATATTAGATTAATTAGAAATTAATTTTCATAATTAATTTTGATTTTTTTTTTATAAAATTATTACGATTATGATTCAGGTTATATATTTGATAATTTAATCCAAATAATTCTAACATAACTTCTTATCAATATTTTACAAAATATTGATCTATACATTTTATTTTAAATTCATGATTATATATATTTTTTTAATTGAAACACAAGTTGGCAATAATTGAATATTATTTTATATTAAAAAAATTAATACAATACGTAGCGCGCAGCACAAACAATGATCGTATTTCACGAGATAACCTTACAAAGTCATTAACTATGGTTAATAATTTATTAGATCAACTTTCCATCTACATCTAACCATGGTTACTCTCAACCCACAAACCCCGAGAGTTGACCACACCGGGCCGTCTTTTGCACTCAAAATTTGTATGCAAACCCATCAGCGGAGGTTGCCAAGTAACTTGCAAATTGCCATCGGAACTCACACCAAGCTCTCTCTCTCCCCTCCTCTCCCCTCTCTCTCTCTCTCTATATCCATGGATCAAAGAACCTTAGATATCAATGTCATCTCTGCAAGAGATCTCAAAGATGTCAATTATATCTCCAAAATGGATGTGTATGCTGTTGTTTCAATCTCTGGTGTTGACTCAAAACAAAAACCCAAGCAAAAAAACAAAACCCCAGTAGATAGAGCTGGTGGAAAAAGCCCCACTTGGAACTTCCCTATAAAATTCACTATCCCTGAAACCTCACTTGCAGAAAACCGTCTGAGTCTTGTTTTCAAGCTTAAATGTGAGCGTGCTTTAGGGGATAAAGATATTGGTGAAGTCAACGTGCCAATAAAGGAGCTTTTGGATTCAGCTGGCGATGGTAAATCCATGAAGTTTGTTAGCTATCAGGTGAGGAAACCATCAGGGAAACCTAAAGGTGAGATTAACTTTTCTTTTAAGTTCGGTGAGATTGAGAAAGTAGTGGCTCCTGAAGCTCCTGAAGCATCATCATCAGCAGCGAAGGCAACTAATTCCAACAGTCAGCCTGTCGCTGCATATCCTGCGGGGCCTACCTCTGTTCCTTATGGTGGACCTGGCTCATATCCACCACCCCCATCTGGATATGGATATCCACCTACACCACCATATGGCGGATACCCACCGCCTCCACCACCAGGTTATGGATACCCACCGCCACCACCTGGATATGGATATCCCCCTGCTCAAGGGGGGTATGGGTACCCACCACCTGTTCAAGGGGGGTATGGGTACCCACCACCAGTGCAAGGGCAGCAGCCGCAAAAGAAGAATAAATTTGGGATGGGCCTCGGGGCTGGATTGCTAGGAGGAGCTATTGGTGGGCTTTTGATTGGAGATATGGTGTCTGATGCTTCAGGATTTGATGATGCTGGTGGGTTTGATTTTTGAGGGTTTTTTTCTTTTTCTTTTTCCATGTTAATTGAATGGTAATGGTTGGCTTGGAAAGGTGGCTTTTGACTTTTCTATATCTTTGATTTTTTATCTTTGGATGGTTGTGGTTGCTGGGCCAAGAACACTACTAGGATATGATATCACATCACTCTTAAGTACTAAGATTTAGGCTTCTAAGATATCGTCCTCTATTCTATTGTATGTATCATGTCATGTAATATTCTACAATAGTTTATTACATTTTCTACAAATAAATTTCATCTTCTTTACTTCTCATTCCCATAAGTCTCCATTCTGTGTTCGGACAATACTGAAGTGCTTAGAAGAGATCCCAGTAGCTTTAATATCCAAGTAAGGAAGCGTCTTTCTGACTGGAGACAGTTCCTGCTGCCACTGATTATAAATTTTTGTTGTTTATTCTGTGGAATTTTTTTGATTTTGCAATAAGCATCAAGATAATGCTAATTCAATTCGAACTAGCTTGATTAAAAACACAAACTTGCCTATGAAAAAGATTATAGCAACACAAAGCCTGTTACACAGCACAGCAAAATGTTTCTGTCAACTGATATTCACAGCTGCCATCACGAACCAGCCTAGCTTATTGCAGTTGCAGAGTAAGTCATGTCAAACTCCCTCTGGAGTTATGTTAGAACATGTTGTAATCTCATCTGTTAATTGATGATAGAAGGATTGATAGATCTGCTGCAAGTCATTTTTCCAACATATGATACCTTTTTCCAGAAGCGTGAACACAAAAAAAGCCGAAGATTATTGAAAAAGCCAAACAAAGAGAGCATATTAAGCAATCTATTTTTGTTATCAATGAAGCTTCAATGCTCAAGACCATGCTTTCATGTATCATAACTCCCCATTCTTAGGCTAGTTTTAGGCCATGGAAATCAAGGTTCATGGAATCCCTATGTGCACAAGCACAGCCCTTGTAATGCTTTGCCTGTCTGAGAAAGTCCTGGAATATGAGCTCTTGCCGGTCGAGATGTCGAAGGGAGCTCATAAGCAACAACCTTGTCTGTCTTTAAATGTATGATCAACTTAATGTTTGCTGATCTTTGAAATATAATTTATAAACTTCAACTTGTACATGAAGATTATTGGTTATATAAACGAATTGCTGGCAGAAATTTCATTTCTTTCTTGCTTGTAGCCATTTGGGCAAATGCATGCATTCGAAGACGGTGATATCTCTAAGTAACTCTATCCTGCACAATTTGTTCTGTACAAACTTTTGCACCATTGTCAAAGTCACGAGCAATCTGCAACTACTTGGCACTTAAATACAACGACACAAGAATTGACCTCCTCCTGTCTAGTAGCTTTTCGGAGTCCACTGTTAGACCTCTGGATAGAAGTGGAGGCTCACTTATGCGAATAAGCTAACATTACCAATATTATATCCATTAGAGGTATCAATTGACCTATTATGAGTTATGAAACTGAGAAGATTTAGGAGGAATTGATTGGGTTGATTTTGAATATTTAAGTTACAAGTTGTAAATTTGTTAGACTAGATTTTTGCATATTGTTTGGGCTATATTACAAGCTACATGTGAATTTTTTTTTGTAATTCTAGTTAGGCCGGAAATAAGACATTTCAAGCTTCTCATCCATGTATGATAAGCCTAATAATTCATCCAAACAAGAAAAAAGTATGTGTTTGAAATTAGGACAAAAGTTGTATGGGTTTTGCTATTGGTTTCCATATGATTTGTAGACTTTTTTATTTAATACGATTTCTTTTTTCTACAAGGAAAGTATAGGTGACAACAACTAAGATTATTTTGGCAAGAGTTTTCATGTTAGCAACTTGGATTTCCTCATTGACATGGTTTTCTTATCATTCAAGGACATTAAAGATGGTTTTTTGGCTTTTTTTTTTTTAAATGCATGATTATATTCTAACAAATATAATTTTCAATTCGATCCTTTTATTGGGCTGAAGTTTTTTTTCTAGAAGATTCCATGGGCTTTTTTCATATACTATTATAATTTCATAGCAATCAGACATCAGAAAGGTCTTGTAATAAGATCTAGAAGCTACCGTGAGATATTTGTATTAGTTTCCTAGTTGATTTAAGATTCTTTTTTCATATTTTATTTAGGACTCTTTTATTATTTTTCTAGTCTTATTTATGTTGTTTTCACATATTATAAATAGGACTATTTAACTTATATTTATGTTTTTTTTTTGTTTTTTCAGTCGTTGAGAGGAAATTCTTTCAATTTGGTTCTTCATTGAATTACTCTGACTTAGCATAAAATTAATCAAGCTTCATGACATCTTCTACACTTCTTGTTCACGTCTTTCCATGGGCATTATGTGGTTTTTAGTTCTTATAGTCTTGGTGTCTTAGTATAAATTATTGTTATGTCAAGTTTAATCACAAGCTTGTATTTAGCTTTCTTGAAAAAGATTGATTTGACTATGAATTTCTAGATCTTTATATCCATGAAGTTTGCATCAATTAGTATCAAAACAAGCTCTAAAATTAGGTTATATCCTTTTATTTTTTTTTTTTTAGTTTCAATGTTATTTCATTATTATCGTCATCTAGAACATAGTTGGGAAAAAGTTAAAAAAAAAAGGAAGATTATTTGTGATCTAGTTGTCTGTAACTAAAAAAATAAAAAATAAAAAGAAGAGAGATCAAAGAAATCACACAAGGGGAAAAAACAGGGTTTAGGTAGCATATTAGAGTTTTTCATCAAATCTTGGATTCAACAATGCAAATATAAAAATTCTTGATTATTGGAATATCTTAGTGTCATATCTTGATTTAAGGATTATTTAGACATGTTTTGTTGGGTTATTTCTAAAAATTACAAAAAAATTCATAACATCCTTACATCAAAAAAATTCTTTTATTGTTGATTTCAGGTTTGCTACACAAAAATTGGTCCAAAATAGTGTCCTTGCTTAGTTTGGGATATTTGAGTCTTATTTCATTAGTTTTTTAATTCTTGTAATTTTTTTTCAATGTATTTGTATCATTCATATTTTGCACAATTTTTTTTTTTTTTTTTTGCGATTTTGTATTTGTAGTTTCATATTGATAGTTTTTTATTTTTTATTTATTGCTTCTTGATTCTATATATTATTTTGGATTGCACCACTAAGTCATTAATTTTCCTAATTTGCTATGAATTATTTCCTTAAAGAACTGAATGTTTTTAGATTAAGTGATATAAAGGTGAAAAATAAGCTTATTATAGTGAAAAGCCAAAAATTTATGTGAAATACAAGAAGAGTGGCATCAATTAAGTGTAACACACGTGAGAGATTGTGTGATGCTATATTTTTCTTACTACTAATATGATTTTAAAATCTTGACGATGTCAAGTAAAAGTGAATCATCATTGTCAAAGGATAAAAATAATCAGGAATAAGTTTATTTGACCATGCAACAACAATATGAGATGATGAATAAGAGATTTTGAGAGGTTATGAATGAGATGACTGGATTGAGAACCGCAATAGCTAGCCTTCAAGATGGGCTAGTCTGTAGAGATTTTAAAGGTAAAAAACCTGCCAGATGAGCTATTTCACCTCCACATGAGTCCATAACTAAAAATACAGATGAGAAGGCTGATGATTTTGATCATGAACATGGTGCAAGGTTTTGGTAACACATGACTTGTAGATATAAGGGAGATCAACCACATGATTATTGATATTTTTTTTGTATTGCTTCTTGAGTCTATATATTATTTTAGATTGCACTACTAAGTCATTAGTTTTTCTGATTTGTTGTGAATTAGTTCCTTAAAGAACTAAAAAAAATTTAGATTGAGTGATAAAAGGCGAAATGTAAGCTTATTATAATGAATAACAAAAAAACTTATATTTTCACTAGATGAGTGACATCAATTAAGTGTAAACATGTAAAGGATTGTGTGATGATATATTTTTCTTTCTAATAACATGATTTTCAAATCTTGACGATGTTAAGAAAAAAGTGGGTCATCACTGCTAAAGGATAAGAATAATCCGAAATGAGATTATTCAGTTATGAAACAACAATCGAAGATGATGAACATGAGATTTGGAGAGGTTATGAATGAGATGGCTAGATTGAGAATCAAAGTAGCTAGCCTTCAACATGGGTTAGTTTGTGAAGATCCCAAGGGTGGAAGGCTTGCGAAACGAGCCATTTCACCTTCAGATAAGTCAATAACCAACGTTATAGATAAGAAGGCTGAGAATTTTGATCATGAACATAATGTTAGGTTTCGATAGCACAAAACCTGTAGACATTGGGGACTTTGGCCACATGATTATTTTGTCCATATAAGAGCATATAATTGTTTTCATGATGATTTGGATAGAAATTTATAGAATATTAAGATAAAGATTCTAGCTTTTCAGGGCAAAAACAATCTTAAAGCATATTTGGAATAAGAGAAAAGAGTAGAATTAATTTTTTATTGTCACTATTACTATGAGGAAAAGAAGGTAAAACTTGTTGTTATTAAGTTTATAGACTACGTTATTATTTGGTAGGATCAAATTATCTTAGGTAGAAAAAGGAATAAAAAAAATTGTAAAGACTTGGGATGAAATAAAAGCAATAATATGAAAAGATTTATTTCTGGATATTATTATAGGAAATTATTTTAGAGATTGTAAAGTTTTACTCAATGGATAAAAAGTTTGAAGGATTGCCACAAGAAGATGAAGATTGTCATGATTAGGGCTAATGTTATGGGTGATAGATAGGCTCAAATGGAAAGGTTTTTAAATGGTTTGAATAGAGAGATAGCTAATGTGGTTAAATTATAACATTATATTGAGCTATAATATATAGTTCACATGCCTACTAAGGTAGATATACAATTGAGAAGAAAAGGCAGTAAATGCCAATAAGGTAATTCAGATTCTTTTTTTAGCTTAAAAGCCAAATTATAGAAGAGAATGGTTTCCCTATCAAAAACAAATACAATAAGAAGCAAAGATAGACCACTTAAAGCTAAAAAGAAAGATTTGAACACTATTGTCCAAGCTAAAACCAAAACTCAAACTAATCTTAACATACATATTAGGTGTTTCAAGTGTTTGGGTAATGGACATATTGCTTCACAATGTTCGAACAAAAGAGTTATAGTTATTGAAGAACATGAGGAGACTAAATATGAAAGCAACAAATCCAAGGAGGATGATATGCAACCTCTTGAGGATTATAGAGATGTTAAGTATCCAGTTGATTGAAAGGCTTTGATGATTAAAAGATAATTTATTATTCAACTTAAGTATATGATATAGAGCTAAAAAAGAAAAAAAAGTCTTTCATACTAGATGCCACATAAATAACAAGAGAAGTAGTATGAGTATTGATAGTGAAATTTGTGTTTATATTACTATTGTTATACTTGATAGGAAATTGAATATAAATACTATTAAAGATGAAAAACCTTATTGTAGACTTCAATAGTTGAATGAATGTGATAAAGATAGAGTTATTAAACAAGTTTTGATTTCTTTTTCGATTGGAAAGTATAAGGATGAGGTTTTGTATGATGAGCTACCTATGCATGCTACTCATCTATTATTGGGGCATCCTTGGTATGTTGATAAGAAAGCCAAACATGATGGGTTTTAAAAAAGATATTTTCTTGAAAATGATGGAAAGATTTTCAAACTTATACCATTGTCTCCTAGATAGATTTATGAAGATCAATTAAAATTGGGAAAAAAGGAAAGAAAGGTGAAGTTCAAAGTACAAAACAACCATGTAAGGATGTGAGGAAGAGTTAAAATAATATGAGCATTGAGAGAACAAATTTGGCCAAGGTAGACAAGAATAAGGTTTCCATCGAGAGAGAAGAAAAGAAGAAGAAAGAAAAGGTGAAAAAAGAAAAGAGTGGAAAAAAAATAAAAAAACAAATTAGTGTATATTAAAAAAAGAAATGATATTAATGATGCTTATACGAGGAAACACTTCTCCTACCTCAAACTCATGCCTTATTGAGTATGTTATCCTATTTTTAAACTGGTTTATTATGCAATAGCAAATGCTAATCACAATATGGGTTTAAACAAAGCTAGTTTAGTTATTAACAAAACCGAAGTCAATAAAGGTTCTATTATGAAAAAAATTAAACCTCAAGCTCGAGAACAAAGTTAAGGAAGGTGCCTTATTAAGCATGTTATCCCATTTTTAAATTGATTTACTCCACACCAGCAAATACTAGTCACAATATGAGTTTGAACGAAGCTAGTTTAGTCATTAACAAAGTCGAAGTCAACAAAGATGCTACTATGAAAAAAAATTAATCCTCAATCTCGAGGATGAAGTTATATGATAAAAATGACCAACTTATCATATTAGTACTGTATTGGAGGATATATCATATGAATAAGATTTTCTATGAAGAATATGAAAAATATAATAATATAAAAATAGATAAAAGCAAATGTATTGATAGATATAAAAATAAACTAATTAAATTAAAACATTTTCTTTTTCCTAATTATCAATTAGAAGATTTAACTTGGATAAATCCTATTGATTTGATATTTTCAGTTGGCAAGGGTAGGAGGAAATATTTCTCATACTATAATAATAATAATAAATAAATAAATAAAAACTGAAACCACCCAATTGGGCTAGGTGTTTGAGCAGATTTGATTTGAGTGGGCTAGGTTCTTTCATGTCAAAATAAAAGAAAATCAGGCCCAGCTTGTTGTTTAGGTTAAAAATAATTAAAATTTGGGAAGGAGCGAGCATATATCATCGCTAAAGTCTAAAACCCTAGTAGAAAAACCCTCCTTTTTTAGTTGCAGCCTTGAATTCTGAATCTATATCCCTCATCCTCCTTCCGACAAATCAAGAAACCAGAAAAGATGAGGCCTTTGGACGAGAAAGAGATGGGTGAAGTCTTCAAGAAACTGATGCTGTTCACAGGAAACAACCTCAAAAACATCATTGAAAGCCCATCACATGAAGGACCAGATCCGAACCCAGGTCGGTACTGCTTCAGGCTCCACAAAAACAAGGTATTTTACATCAGTGAATCAATAGTGAAGCGAGCAACAAACATTGGCCGCAAAAATTTGGTATCTTTAGGTACTTGTATTGGGAAATTCACTCATAGGGGTGATTTTAGATTGACTACACAGTCATTGAATTTATTGGCTGCAAATGCTAAAAATAAAGTTTGGTTGAAGCCCACTTCAGAGATGTCTTTTTTGTATGGGAATCATGTGTTAAAAGGTGGGTTAGGGAAGATTACTGATAGTATCAATCAAAATGATGGTGTTGTCGTGTTTTCAATGAGTGATGTGCCTTTGGGGTTTGGAACCGCCGCCAGGTCGACACAGGATTGTAGGAAGTGTGATCCTAATGGGATTGTTGTGCATCACTACTCTGATATTGGTGAGTATTTGAGAGATGAAGATGATCTTTGAGAATCATTTTACAGCCTTCTGGGATTATAGGCTGCTGCTGCTGCTGTTCTTGGTGTTGGTTTAAGATAATTATGGGTTAGAACTTGTTTAATTTGGATTAGTTCGGGGTTTCTTGTTATTTTGTTTACGAATGTTAATGGAATTAAAGGTTTTCTTTCATGGGTTTTGTCTTTATGCTAATTTTAATGAGTGTATTTCTACGTTGAGCTGTTCCTTTTCTGAGTTAGATAGCATAAGCTCAATTTTATATCCTCAAGGCAGGTGATTAAATGATTTTCATGATCAACGAATGTGAGCAATATGGTCCTTAGTTCAATTATTTGGACTGGAATGAACATTTGCTGCACAAGATCATCTGCTTCCATATTTGTGTATCTTGATTTGTATGGGATGCAAATTGGAAAAGCTACTTGTGTATGCTTTTACAAAAGGCTTTGTAGAATGCTTAGGCTGTGTTGGATTGTATTTCTTTAATTAGTATTTATGCTTGTTTTTTTCTGCAGGATAGGTACTTATGTGCACGCTAATCATGCTGCACAAACAAGTTATTGATATTTGAGATTGTTTCTCTGGCCTTACAAATAAATGATTGAGTGAATTTAATTTTGATCAATGAAAAGATATTATTTGTTTCATTTTTGTGTTGGGCTCATGGAAAGTAGATTGCATTGGAATGCTGATGATACTTTAGTATGTACTACAGCTTCAATTGTGTTTGTTTCTTGCATATCGATTTCCTCCTATTTTGCTAATGTACCTCATCTAGCAGTTTTGTTCTGTTTTCTGGCTGTTTGGGTTACAGAAACTATAACTAAAGGTTTGTGAACAGCAATTGGTGGTGATTATTGAGCATTTAGGAATGCAAATGATCAAGTGGCCAGTAGGGTAGTGAATAACTGTGCAGCATGCAATTTGACAATGTGATCAAGGAAAATGAATGGAACACTTGTGTATATTCCCATAATTTGAGAGTATGCATGATCTTTCACGCATTCCTTAGTCATACTGATTTACTAGAATTCTAAACTGTATTATAGATTGAGTTAAAGATCAATTTATTGCCTGAACATCATGTTGACTTTGAAGCTTATTTTGTCATACACCATGGTTAGATTATGTGATTCGTACTGTTTTGATATATACATCATTAAGTGAAGTTGTTTTGATATATGTATACTATCGTTTCTTAGTAAAAAAAAAATCATTGTATGTTATTAACAATTTTAAACCATGTCATGTAAAAAAACATTTCAATCCAAAAGAGTACTTTGTTAGGTGATCTCCAAGCTATGATGCAATGACATCTCGATTTAAAAAGCTTAAGTTGTGAGGTAAGACCTAAAATATGATTTATACTATACTTTAACATGCCACACTAGATTTAGATAAGATAGTTCTAAACACAGTTTACATCTTCTCCTTCATTTTCCAATAAAAACTGGAGTGCTTCTCCACTCTCCAAACAAGGTGGTTACTTGTGGAGGGCTCTGCTCAATGGCAATGTTCAATTTTTTCTTTACCGACAGCACCTTTGGCATGCTGCTCTGTAGTTGTTTAAGTTCATTAGTAATGTCTTGTATCTGGTGTTTTAAAGTGTATGTGTGTGTGTGTGTGTATTACTGTTTTGACCACATGCATGTACTGGCCTTAGTGACGTTCTGTATGCAGTCTGGTAGGACTCCAAATAGTTGAAATTGATTTCAGAAGTTTGGTTATGGAGTTCTCCCTGTCACATGTCATTCTTTACATAGTAACTTCTAGTTAGAAGTCGGAATACTTACAAACTATATTTTGCTATGTATCCAGTCTGATAAACCCATCAATGAGTTCAAATTGTGCTTTTGTTCTGATGCTACCTTAGTTACATGCTCCATCTCTTTATGGCCACTTTAATTTAGAACTTTATCTCTATATGGTCTCTTTAATTTAGAACTTTGAATATTGTCAGACTACCACACAACTTTTCTACTTGAGAATACTGCCGTGTATTTCCAGTTACATCTCATATATTTTGTTTTCATTATAATTGCCTCGCATTCTGTCAGAAAGCAAACAAGTCCTTATCGTGGGTATTATCTGTCTTGTTGATTTGATCTCTCCTCATGCAAGTCTTGCTAGTGATTTCAATTTAGTTGAGGCTAGACCAAAACATTTGGTTGGAGATATTAGTCAAAATGTGCTTTGCTGCAACAAATGCTGCACTGCAGAAGAGGGGGCATGGACGCGTGGCAATGAGATTCAATTTCTCAGAAGCTTGCTCTACGGTTCATTGCTAGAATATTATTGACGTTTCTCTTGCTACGAGAATATGATTGACCAACCAGTCGACGAGTTCCAGCAATTGTAAGGTTATATTCTTAAGCCACCATTTGATATGCCAGCCTCATGTCCAGTCCACGCATAATTCCTGTCTACTGTCGAGCTCACGAAAAAAGGAATCAAATCTGAATGCCCTGATGGATCCATTCACTTAATTGAGATGAAATATGTTTCGGGGCTTGATTGATTATCCATTGCTAAGCATCAGGGTGCTTGCTGCAAGTAGCTCTCTACCATGAACCTGGTCAACATGAAGGATCCATACCTAAGTAAAGAGGAGTCTCAATTCGTGATCTCTTTACTAATTGATGCTGGCTGCTGCAGGCACCAAAGATATTAAAAAGGTGAAACATTCTTGTCTGCGCACCAGGGGAAAGGAACAGTGCCGTGGGAGGGTACTATTATACCACTAAACTAGATGCGCTGGGCGCTGCCTGCTGAGATTAGGTCCAAATATACTTGTTACCAAGCCTATCAAGGCCAGACCTTCTTGGTGCTGTGTGTTTCCAAAGTTTTTTTTTTTTTTTAACTAACATGAGTGTTCAGATTAGCTTGCGTGTATCTCGAATGATTCTATGAGATTTAAAGTTAATGATAATGTAAGGTTCCAATGATTCTAAAAGAATTCTAACTCGTGACCATTGAAGAGCAAACTTAAAGTCTGATTAATTGAGCTATTCTTTTAGAACAAACTCAAGGATTCAAACTCGAACTTGTGCTGGCTTTTTAATTTATAGGCAGTGGTGTATCTTCTTCATAAGATCTTATATAAGGTCAGTGCCGGATGTCCATGAAGAACTCTAAAGATGGAATTCCTTGAATCCATATTCATAATTGTCACACAAAGGAGACGGAAGGGTAAGCCATCCATATCCATTTGATAGTGTGGAAATCATGGATGGCTTCAGGCCTGTAAGCCTGTCAAAGCCAATTCTCCTCTTCTTTGGACGTACCTCTAGCTAGCTTTGATTAAAATACAATAATCCTGTCATTATCAAGGGATTATGGAATATAAACAGGAAACAAAGCAGCCCCCCTAATTTGTTCTTAAGCAGGAATTGAATTGATCCTACATTCTCAATGTTTTTATTTTCTTAGTACTTTATTCTCCATATCATTGTGAATATTGGCCACATTCTTTCTCCTTGAATCAAAGTTAGGCATAAATTAGCCCATTTATTACATAAAATCAGATAAACTAATAATTCTTCTTTACCTTTAAATTTATTCCCTTTATAGCCTAACATTTAATCAATTCCCTCATTCTTTTTAATTTCTAGAAGAAATTAAAGTTCCCATTTAAAAAAGAATTACTCAACTCTCATGTGATTACTATAACACAATTTTGTCATCCAATCTCCTAACACCTTAGATCTTAACCACATGATTGGAATCTTGTTTTTGCCCTCTCATCTTATTCTATCTTTATTCAAGCTTTCTTTTATATATACACACACACACATACCTTCTTTGCAACTTTAGCCCTAAACTCTATACTAAATCTAAAACAACCTCTAAAATTATTGTATTGTGCATTGTGTGATTAGTTTCAGACACAAAAATATACTCTCTTCATTGGTTAAGACTACTATATATATTCCAATTTGGATAAAAAAAATGATGTAATTTTACATTTTTTAAATTACAGGATCAAAATGCATTTATGTAATTCTTTATAGGTTGCATGGACAAAATTGTAATAAGAAGTTGGTAACATTTCTTCTCCATTTGAGGACTTATTTTCATAATTACAATACTTGAGGACCAAAGTAGACTTATATATGGACTTAGGAGTGTTTGAGTGCATCATTTACCTTGAAGGATAGCTAGTTGCCAATAGTCTTAATTTCACAATATTTATATATTTCATATATCGTCCTCATGAATATGGGAATAGTTTAGGTAAGTTAAAGTGTTAGCCACTTTAATTAATTAATAAATTCCCTAAGTCCATTCAAAGAAAATAAAAGATTCTGCTGAGCAGAATTAAGAAAACTAATAAACAAACTTGTCCAATAAACTTTAACAAATACCTTAGTATTGGAGTCTTATCACAATGATAAAGAATCAAAGAATAATATTATCATGAATAACTTCGTTACAATGATTACAAGATCTAGAAAAGAATAAATTTCTAGTTCAAATCCTACTATTTTTATTTTTCCATTTACAAGTAAATATATAATTAATTGTGAATCTCAAGCTGACAGGCTCTCTTTCTCATGAATTAGCTTTTAAAAATGAAATCTTATCCGTGAATCACGTTCAGGAGTCGAGTGTATTCATGATATTAAAGAAAAAAAAAATAATTCTATCAAATATTTAAATTAATAGCCACCTTCTTGTGATGTATATATATACATCTTTTGAGGATTGATTGCTATACTATATGACACATAGGAATCAAGGAAATATCCATACACGTACAGTAATTTTGCACGAAGTGAATATAAATTGTATTCGTGCTTTAGAAAAATTCCCCACATATATTCTAATATTTTCTTGTGAAAGGCAAACGATGCTCCATATTGTTGATTCAAAATCCTTAGCATTCACGTACGTATATCACAAGAACATTATATATTTATGGTTAAAAACTGGAGAATCGATCACGCCATGGCACAAACCCTAGCTAAAGCTTACCATAAATCTCAAGAGGAGCCCAACAATTTGCTTTAGTGATGAAGATGGGTCGTTGCTTTTCTTCAAAAAAGAAGAGGTTAAGATGGAAAGGCACGTACCCTTAAGAGAATAGGGTACAAGCTAACAAGTACCTTATAGATCTTAAAATTTGGCCTTTCTAAGGGACAATGTTCACATGGGCTTGTAGTGTTGATTATGAGTGTGGGATGGAGCTCTCAATCATGTGGAGCCTGGAATATATGATTCTTACCCTGTGATTTGGGATTAAAGCAAAGCATATTGAGTCTGTTTTGGGATTTTGGGGTGCAAGATGTTGCTTTATTAGCTTTATAGCAAGAAATCCAAAGAGTCTCAAAGAATTGCTAGAATTTAATGTGATTTGGCATGTCGACGAGCCTCATAGCAGGTTTTGGTGGGTTTGACGAATCATCGTTATCCCAGGTGGACTCAATGGCATATGGGGTGGAAAATATTCCTTGATGCCGTCTCACCATCACCTAAATCATGCTCTCCAAATAAATTAAGAAAAAGATTTGAGTTCCTATCATTCAATCCCAAAAAAAAATAAAAAATAGGCATTCAAGCTTCGTCTTAAATTAACATATAGTTTTAATTTCAAGATAAGATGCATACTAATTATAATCTTGGAATCGAAGTGTCTACAGGATCCAATTCTCTAAGGTTCTGCAAGCTGTACGAGTCATTCTCCTAAAAATAAAAAAACAACAACATCATTTTCGAGCACCCTAGCTAGCTAGCTTTAAGATCATAATTTGAAGACCAGAAGAACAGGGACAGATGCTTGGAAGAAACCAAGATGAACTGGTCCAGTATGGGGGGGAATAACAGTGAAGAACATAGATAATTTATCCAAGCGAGCTAGCTAGCAGAAATCGTTTTCAAGAGAAGGGAAGTGTTGGCTTTGTTGATGTTAGGTCTCCGTCTGAAGGACCATTTGGCACGAGGAGGAGGTTGCGAATTAGGACATGCTTGCGACCAAGGTGCTTGATAAAGATTGGATTTGTCTTAAAAAGCCCTACACTCTATGAATCATCTTTCATTTGGTTGGGTTGAATTGGGTGCTAGAATCTTACATTACTTTTACAGAATTCCAAGCTGTTGCTTGCTTCTCCACGGACAATGCCCTATTTTTCTCCTAGCTTTATGTAGACAAATTGCACGTTATTGGTTAATCCATAAAAATCTCTCCGAGAAAAACTTTTAAATGTCATGCATGCATGGCCCTTATCCACCTGCTTTCAGTCGCCTCTAATTTGGAAGAGCTCCGAGAAAATATCTCGAGTGAATTATTGAGCCATGTTGTAGGGTTCAAGGAATATATATACACAATGTGATTATTTTATGTGCGTGGATATGAGATAAAGTAATTAGTTTTAAAGAACAATGTGATTCTCTTGGGAGAGAAAAAGATTAATTACATCGGATTTTTTACATGGAACAAGCTTTTTAATTGTACACATAAACCATCTCATAATAAGGGGTTAGGTGATCGTTATGGGAAAATATTAATTATTGTTTCGGAGCAAACCCTATATTTTCACCAATTCATCAAAAAAAGTCTTATGCTATCAATTCAATAGATTAACTTCATTAGGTAGCTCAACTCCCCTTGGACCTTTTGTTTTGTTACATGGAGGATTTTCAAATTTGAATTTTTTTTATATAAAGAATTAATTTAGGACATTAATATTATCATTGGAGCTATAAAACAACAGTACGTACTAGTGTTCTTATACACACACACTAGATTATTGACCTGTGGTATTTTCTTGGATGTAAAAGAAACGTTTGGATGTTGGTAATGTTTTTATTCTAGTGGAATTTGTTTTTTAATCAAGTGAGAGTTGATCCAATTTAAACTAATTGAATAGGCGGATCTAAAAGCAATCCATACAACTCATAAAAACATAATTTGATTAAAAAAATTCAAGATGACACCTTTTTTTTAATATTAAAATAACAACATATTGGATTAATTTGGGTCAACCTGGGTTAACATGTCAAATCCGCGACCCGGGTTATGAGACTATGATAACCCCATAGAAAGCAAATCAAAATAAATTATGAAGTCTAATTTTCAGTAAAACCAATGTTAAAGGATGAAATTGAAAAAAAATCAATAAAAAAGACTTAAAAAAATTACCCGAGCTAACCAGTCAAACTTGCAACTCGAGTCATAAGATCAAGATAACCCCATGGAAAATAAATTGATTAAAAAAATCAATAAAAAACAATATAAAAAAACTCATGACCAGGTTATTAGATCGAGATAACCCTATAGAAAAAAAAATAAAAAATAATTGAATTTAACCCATGTTAACCTCCTAAATTTTGATCACGAGAATGAGATAATTCCATAGAGAGCAAATCAAAACAAATTATGAAGCTCGGCACCCAATCGCTCATGTCGAATCTAATGTTAAATGATGAAAATTTTAAAAAACTTAATTATAAAAAGGACACAAAAAATGAGCCAAATGAACCCGGGTTAACCCGTTAAGCACTATTCTAGAGTCATAAGGCTGAGATAACCTATAAAAAAAATAAATCAAAACAAATCATGAAACATAAGTCTCAATGAAACATAATATTAAATGATGAAATTGAAGAAACAATCAATTAAAAAATTTGAATCAATTGGGTTAACTCGCGACCTGAGTTATGAGACGGGGACAATCTAATAAAAAGAAAATCTAATTTTGAAGGACCCATAACTCGAGTCATGAGTCCAAAATAACCTTTTAGAGATAAGATTAAAAAAAACCCAATTTAACCGTGGTTAAAATGCCAAAAATAGCGACCTTGATCATGAGACCATATATCACCATAGAAAACAAATCAAAACAGATTATGAAGCTCAATTCTCAACTAACCTAGTGTTGAATAATGAAATTGGGAAGAAGAGCACCCTAATCTAGCAAACCATTATCTTCTCTAGCCGCCAGAGCATCAGTTCATGCGCCCCCAGTGATCTCTATACACTAGTAGTGTTCAACAATCTCACTAAATTCCAATTGCTCATCTTGACCATTCAGACCTTTCTAAAAGGTGTTATTTGAATTTTGAATGATTTTGTATTTGCTATTGTGCAAATTGTATATGGGTAATAGTAAGTGCATGTGAGTGAATTAGTGAAAATGATGGTGTGTGTGTTTGTGGTGCATGATTTTATTTTTACTAGTCTTAAAATAAAGAATGAAAAAAATACTAGAAAAATTATGGCCAAGCAAAAAAAAAAAGCCTAAAATCTATGCCATTTGCTTAATTTAATTTTTTTTTTGTTAAATATTATGTTTAGCATAAAAAAAAAAATCATTTTGTGTGTTTTAACATGTGCGTGTGCGTGTGTATGTGTGGCATTGAAAAAAAAAAACTATGTTTTGTATTTGCATGTATTTTTGGGCTTCATAACAAGATTATGAAATCCATTAAAAATTTGGCCCAAATAAAAAACCCTTTTTAAATAAACATTGATAAGATCTTCGAATAAAAAAGCCAAATCCTTTTCATGTGAGCCCAATGTTTATTTTTGTCATTTTCAGATCCAATGCTCATTTTAAAATTCTACCTAAGATTGTTTGATGTGAGTAGATTGGTGACGAGCATTGACTTTCGGTATTTACTAACACTATATTTAAAAATATTAACTCCGGTATTTCCTAACACTAGAGTGAGAAATATCAATCTTGGTATTTACTGATGTCAAAGTCAAAAATATTGATTTCAATATTTACTGCCGCTAGAGTTGAGAATAGTAACCTAAAATTTACTAACATCAGAGTTATAAATACTATAGACAAACCATGATAGCACACAAGAAACCATTATCAAGTTAAGACAAAATCATTAATGCAGCTTACCTTAAGTAGGATGTTTTAAGGGTGATAATATCTTCTTTTTAGCGTAACCAGTTTCGTACCATAGAATCTTTAAAGATCAATTAGGGTTCTTAGTAACTAAAATACTAGGTGGCGACTCCATAAACAAGACATTTCGCCTATAAGAACAAGATGTCATATATCTATTCTGTTTTTTTTTTAAATTAATGGCCGCCGTGATGTCAAGTGTGACAGAATGACGACTCCATTGGAGACTTTATTTGGACCAAGCTTTTTTTTTTTGTTTGTTAATTGCTATAATGTTTGTTATGTTATGTTCATTTGTTATATATATATATATATATATATATATATATATATATATATATATATATATATAACTTTTTCATGCATATTTATTCATGTTATCTTGTATGTATTGGATATGAATTTGTGTCTTTACACATTACTCACTAGGCATTGAATATACACAATATCAACTTTAGGTTAGGTGGAGAAGTAGTGGCATCCCAATGGTTTTAGCCTAGGTAAGACTCGTGAAACTATCCAGCTCTTGCTTGATTGTTTACTCGGTAGTGGTTAATATACCGATCTAATATTACTCAAGGCCTCTATCTTCACACTTCTTATACGCCTTATATCAACCTTTAATGATCACTAAGCATGTGAAAGACCCTTTGAAACTATGTAGTAACCCACCCCATGCACTTAATGGCTAGAACCTACCTATTAGGTTATACCCTGTATAAATTTCACCCAGGCAAGCTTAACCTGTAGAGTCTTGATTACAGGACTTATGGGTGACATAATGACCACTAATCGTGAGATCATAACTGTTGAGTATGAGTTTGAATTTAAATCATTGCAGTTGACTAAGAAAGACTGCCTTAGATTGGATGCCAGTGGGATATCACTGCTTAGGGATGTAAGATGTATAATAAATGATGCCAATAAGTTGGTTTAACTTATTAAGTATCTAAAAGATGAGATAGAATTTACCAAGATATATAGGAGGATTTTGCACCTTTTGAAAGTGTCAGTGTTACCATTAGCCATAAGAGCTTTGATACATTTTTGGAACCTTGATTATCGGTGCTTTACATTTAGAGATATTGATATGGTGCCAACTATTAAGAAATATGGTTTCTTGACATATTTCCCTGAAGATGTTTGTAAGCTATACTTTCACCAAAGAATTGAGAATACTATGAAAAAGTTTGTTAAGCTATTAGGAATCCATCAAATGAACCAATATAGAGAAAAGAATAACTCCTGGATGCTAGTGGGATATCACTGCTTAGGGATGTAAGATGTGGAATAAATGATGCCAATAAGTTGGTTTAGCTTATTAAGTATCTAAAAGATGAGATAGAATTTACCAAGATATATAGGAGGATTTTGCACCTTTTGAAAGTGTCAGTGCTACCATTAGCCATAAAAGCTTTGATACATTTTTGGGACCCTGATTATTGGTGCTTTACATTTAGAGATATTGATATGGTGCCAACTATTAAGAAATATGGTTTCTTGACATATTTCTTTGAAGATGTTTGTAAGCTATACTTTCACCAAAGAATTGAGAATATTATGAAAAAGTTTGTTAAGCTATTAGGAATCCATCAAATGAACCAATATAGAGAAAAAAATAACTTCTGGATGCCATTAGGATATCACTGCTTAGGGCTATGGAAAGAAACCCTAAGTGCCATTAAGTTTGAAAGTATTAAGAAAGATGTAGCAAGGCTTACTAGTATACTTGAAAAGGCTTTAAGGTTTAGATTTGGAAAAGCAACATCTACCTAGCTAGTATTTACAGGTCAGCCTCCATATATTCCCACAACTCCACCACTTCAAGACTAACCAAAAATAGCTGAAAAGGCTTTCGTTTATAATAAGAAATGTGTCAGTCCCTTACATTAAAGTTGAAAAAAGTGGGGATGAAAATCTCCATACATTTGAGGTTATAAATGCCTAATGGGCATCTGAAAATAAGGTATGAAGAAAGCCAGAAATTTATAAGGCCACAAAAATAGTTGTTAAATGCTTTTTGAAACATAGGTTGCCATTCCAATATAACTCGACATAGGAATTCCTGAGAGGATTAATATGATGAAAATAAAGTGTGTTGATTATAGATCCCACCTATTCACATAACATTTCCATGATTTATACATGTAATAAGGGTTTAAGATGAGTTGGAAAGTTTGAGAAAGAACTCAATGGTGCTACCATCAACTATCTTGAAGGATTTAAAGAAGAAGACCATAAAGAAGGCCTTGAGGCTAGAGAGAATCTTCATGAACTGTTGCCTCAACTGACCATTGGCACTTTAGAAGATGTCCCATCTGAATTTATGAGAAAGCTGGCTTATGGGGAAGAGTTGAACAATTAAGAGATCCAAGAAGTAAAGTTGGTTGATGGGGAATAGTTGAACAATTGGGAGATCCAGAAAGTCCGGATTGTTTTCAAAAAGTAATAATATGCTTTATCTATATGCTTTTGTTTTGATTGAATAATGTACCTTACCAATAATCATGGCTCAAGATATTGGCAATACGGCTTTGTTGTTGAGCCTTTTCTCTTTTAAAATTTTAATGAGATCATGCATTTTTCTTTCATTTATGCCTTTTTATTTTCCTAAATATTAACAATACACTCATAACCAAAACACTTTTCACTTTCAGGAAATCTGAAAGCGAATCGTTGATAAACTCATAAACCCACAAAATTGAGAATAATTGACCTAACTTTGATAAAACTATAATTGCAATAGATGAGAAAGGATGTGAGAAGGAAGACATCAAAGAGTTTAGAAAGCTAGTAGAACAATTTATGTATACATGGGAGCATGCAAAAGAAGAGCTAGAATTGATAAATGTAGGCATTAAGCAAGATATAAAAGAAATGAAAATTAGGATGTTAATCATCGCTAATATGAGAAAAGAGTTGGTTGCTTTTTTTACAAGAATATATTGATGTTTTTTCCTGGTTATATGTTGACATACCTAATTTAGATACTGAGATTATAGTAAATAAGTTATTGTTGATAAAAGGTTATAAATCGATCAAATGAAAGTTATGAAGGACAAGACCTAATATATTGATCAAGCTTAAAGACGAAGTAAAAAAAATAATGAGATGTGGATTCCTTGAAGTTGTCAAATACTCTTAATTAGTGTCTAACATTGTAACAATACCCAAAGGACAATAAGATCAGGGTATATGTGGACTTTATAGATTTGAATAAACCAAGTCCGAAGGGTTATTTTTCTTTACCCCATATAGATGTTCTTATGGATAATCCAGCTAAGAGTTCTACCTACTCTTTCATGTATGGTTTCTATGGGTATAATCAGATTAAAATGGCCAAGCAGGATAAGGAGAAGATTACATTTATCACTTTATGAAGAACTTTATATTATAAAGTGATGTCATTTAGGTTAAAGAATGTTGGAGCAACTTATCAAAGAGTAATAGTGACATTTTTCCATGACATGATGCATAAAGAAATTGAGGTGTACATGGATGATATGATCACTAAGTCTAAGGAAAATGAAAATCATATCCAAACTTTAAAGAAATTGTTCAAAAAGTTAAGGAAATACCAGTTGAAGTTAATCCTTATAAAATGCACATTTAGGGTGAAATCGAGGAAGCTACTAAGGTTTGTGGTAAGTAATAATGGCATAGAAGTAGACCCCAATAAAGTAAAGGCCATACAAGCTATTTTAGCTCCAAAGTCTTAAAAGGAAGTTCAAAGCTTTTTGGGACGCTTAAACTATATTGCTCAATTCATTTCACAACTTATAGCTATTTGTGAACCAATCTTTCGATTACACTGAAAAAAAAATCATAAGGTATGAGATTAAGATTGCCAGGATGCCTTTGATAAGATTAAATAGTATTTGTAAAAGCTATATTTATTAGTACAAACCATGTGTGGAAAGCTTCTCATCTTGTATTTAACAGTGACTGCATCAATTATGGGTTGCGTGTTTGGACAACATGATGAGTCCAGAAGGAAGGAGTAGGCTATTTATTACATTTGCAAGAAATTCACTGAGTATGAACCTCGCTACAATATGATAGAGAAGTTGTGTTGTAGCTTGGTATAAAATGCAAAGAGGCTTTAATAATACTTGTTGTACTACACCACTTGGTTGATCTCTAAAAGATATATTTGAAAAGTCTTACATATCAAGTAGAATATCTAGATGACAAATGTTGTTAGTTGAATGTGATATCATCTACATGACAAGCAAATATAAGAAAGTGCAATTGCTGATCATTTAGCTGATAATACCATTGAGGATTATATATTAAGATTAAGAGCTCCTCTCCTTATTGTTGTTTAGTATAAGAGGAAATAGATAGCAACTCTTGGTATACAAATATAAAAAGATTCATCCAATATTGAGAATATCCCTTGAAGCATCAAATATAGATAAGAAAACCTTGAGGAGAATGGCAATAGAGTATTATATAGAAGGGGAAATCTTATATAAAAGGTTTTTTAATGAGACTTTACGAAGATGTATGAATGAGTCAAAAGCTAATAAAGCCTTGCGAGAAGTACATGGAGGAATCTATACCACATATATGAATGGACAAGTGATGACTAGGTAAATGCAAAGAGCCAGGTATTTCTGGATGATTTAGAGAAAGATTGCATAGAATTTGTCCAAAAATATTATAAATGTCAGGTGTATAATGACAAGATCAATGCACCTCTAACACCTTTATTCAACATGGTATCACCCTGGCCATTCACAATGTAAGGACTAGATATGATTGGGCCGATTAATCTATAAGCTAGCAATGAACATCGGTTTATCCTTGTAGTAATTTATTACTTCATAAAATGGGTAAAGGCTTGCTCCTATGCTCATGTGATTTAAAAGGTGCTCAAGCGATTCATTGAGAGAGATCTAATTTGTAGATATAGTTTACCTAAAAAATAGTGACCGATAATGCCTAATAATTTAGTGGAAAGATGATCATAAAATTATGTGCTATGTGGAAAATCAAGCATTCTAATTCATCCCCTATAAACTAAAGATGAATGGCATTGTTGAAGCTGCTAATAAGAACATCAAGAAAATTGTTTAGAAAATGATGGTTACCTATAAAGACTAGCATGAATGGCTTCCTTATGCTCTTTATGCATACTGAATAGTTGTAAGGACATCAACTAGGGCTACACCATCAACTAGGGCTACACTGTATTCACTAGTTTATGGGATGGAGGCAATGATGCCATTAAAAGTGGAGATTCCCTCTCTAAGAGTCCTCATAGAATCTAAGCTTAAGAAAATTGAATAAGCTAAAATATGATATGAGTAACTACACATGATAAGTAAGAAGAGATTAGCTGCAATTTGCCAAAGAAAGATGGCTAAAGCATATGAAAAAAAAGGTCTAACCAAAGGAGTTCAAGGAAGGAGATCACATATTAAGAAAAATTCTAAATTATGGGCTTTAAATTATGAAGGTCCGTATATAGTGAAGAAATCATTCTCAAGAGGAGCATTTTTAATGACAAAAATGGACAGGGAAGATTTGATTAGTCCTGTAAACTTTGATTTTGTAAAGAAATATTATCCATCATGTATAAGTTTTCATCAAATCAATAAAACAAAGTTGTGACCAAGAAATTCTCTTTCCATATCTTTCATTTCTTTCATGCTTGTCGATACCAAAGAACTTACAAATACACATTTGTAGTTTTGCATGATATTATAGACCCAACTCATTTCTTTTACCAAAAATCTTTTCCTAGTGGAATTTTAAAATTTTAAACTTGCTTTTAACTTTAGAAATAATTCAATGTGTGTTTAAAATAACATTTGACATTCTATTTATAAGATGATAGATGAATCAAGGAACTATTTCATTGAGGTGACCAAATTCTAAACTAGAATATATGAAATGTAAAATGAACAATCACCTTCACACTATGCCTTTTGAGCTATGTTTTAAATATATGCATAATGATATGTAGTGGATTCATTGTTTATAGACTTGTAAAATGCATATCTTTGCAAAGTCCAAACCATTACACTAAACGAGGTCAAAGTTTATTGGTTTTAACTACTTATGCTTGAAATAAGAAAAGACCAACTTTGTTATCCTTTTCACATTCTAAAATGAATACATCCCTTGTGGTTCCCTTTTGAGACTGAATAAATTTTCTTTGATAAAAAATCCTGATTAGGATCACACTCTGCATTAAGAGAAAGTGAAATTTCACTGATCAATAATTGATGAAAAGCTGTGAGAAAGCCAAAAGGAAAAAGAGCCTAGGAGACTTAAATGCTAGGGGGCGCATGCCTATATCAAAAGCAAAAATTATAGTTAAAATAAAATGAGGATGCCGTACCAAAATAATAAAAAAGGGCATGTCAAAGAAAAATGGCAAAATAAAAATAAAATTGAAAGATATAATGAGTCAAGAAAATGATAGTGATCCTGAGTCTTTAAAACCTTAAAACATTGGAAGCCTTATAAATCCCTTTCTTTCATAGCCAAGAGCTATAACCTATATTATATGCCTTTAAAAATCCTTTCTAATCAAGCAAACAACTTGGACCAATAGACAATGCTCTCAAAATGCAAAAGACTTTTTCATAAGAATCATGACATTGAAAACAAGATATCCTTTATTATTTTTATATAAATGAGTACTAAAAACAAAGATAATTTTTTCCAAACAAAACCTCAAGCTTTTACTAAGTCTTGTGCTTTGAAACCCACAAAAATAGAAAGTTATCTTATCATGTACTTGCACTAATTTCATTCTCGTTGACAAAAGATCCATTTTCAAAAAAATTCCCAAGGAGTTGTAAGATTTGAAAAGCAAATTGTTTTAAACTCACATCGAAACAATTTTCATTTCCAAAATGTAAGATAATTATTTCTAAATTCATTCTGGATAAAGATTTCTTCAATGAAACCAAGCAAAAAAAAAAAAAAAAACAAAGAGAAGGGTCAGTCAAAACCATCATTTGTCCAAGTCATTAACAAAATACAATTAGGGGCAATGGTCAAGACAAGGGGGCAATGTTGTATTTAAAAAAGTGATTTAGTATCTTCAAAGTAGCGAGGAAGAGAACAATTCCAACAATGAGACAAGGGGGCATTGTTGTTTATAAGAGGCAATTTGAATCATTCAAGACAATAAATGACACTGAATGTTTTTAGCAGTGAGACAATAAAGAATGAACGATCCTCTCAAATTGGTCAACAAGACAAATAATTTCCTGCAAGTAAATGGGTCGTGATGGACACTATAAAGGCCAAGTTGTGTAAAATTATTAATATTCTAGAAAAGATTTACATGGATCAACTTGAGTGGGCTAGAAGCCAAACAATCAAGAGGACTCAAATCATAAATAGCAAGACCTCACTAATCAATCAGCATAGAGATTGAGAAGAAATGGGGGCATATATCTCAAATTAGGTAAATATATATGTATATCATCTAACTCCAAAACATTGAACAATGTGATTTGCAAAATTTACAAAAGAAATTCTTGATAGGATCTATCAAAAGGCAATCCACCTCGAAATGACCAAATTTAAAAATACTTCTGAATTTTTTTCACTTTTGAGAATTTTTTGTATTTTTCACCTAGACAAGTCACCTATAAGAATTAAACCAACCTAGAAAATCTTTTTCCTTTTCATTTGTGGGTACGTCATCCATTACAATGAGACCAATATTAAAAAACTTTCATGTTTTTCACAAACGGGTAGGTCATTTGGAAAAATGAGACCAATCATGAACAATATTTGTATTTTTCACATAGGCAAGTCGCTTACAAGAATTAGACCACTTGAAAAATCCTCATATTTTTCACAATTGGGTAAATCACCCATTACAACGAGATCAATGTTGAAAAACTTTTATGTCTTTTTCATGAATGAGTAAATCACCTGGAAAATAAGACCATTGTTGAAATCACTTTCATATATTTCATAAACGGGTAAGTCACCTAGAAAATAAATTCATTGTTGAAATCACTTTCATGTATTTAACAAACACGTAGGTTACCTAGAAAATAAGACCATTATTGAAATCACTTTCATGTATTTCACAATGAGCAGGTCATGTGGAACAATTAGACAAGTTTTGAAAATCTTTGTATTTTCACATAACAGGCAAGTCATTTAGAACAAATAAACCAGTTTTTAAAAAGGGACTATTTGTAATTAAAAGGAGGCAACTATCATAACCTAATTTTAACCACTTTTAAAATTAGGTTATGACAGTTGCCTTCTATTTACAACATTTGAAAAGGAAGAAACAAAACTGGCCCAACCATGGTGAAGAGAATTAGATCTAAAAGGGGGAAAATAAATCGATAGTGTTTGGGGATTTTATTTTATATGAATGTAACAAGTAACACTCACCATTGGTATAAGAGTAATGAGGAGAAGGAGAGCAACCCAATCTAGTCAACCATCATCTTCTCTAGTTGCTGGAGCATCGGTTCATGCACCCCTAGGCATGGTGGCACGTGATCTTCATGCACCACTACTATTTCAACAATCTCACTAAATTCTAGTAGCTCATCTTGGCTATTTAAACCTTTCTTGAAGGTGTTGTATGAACTCTGGATGATTTTGTATTTGTTATTGTGTAAATTGTATATGGATAATTGTAAGTGTGTGTGTGTGAGTGAATTAGTGAAAATGATGGTTTATGTGTGCGTGCGTGTGTGTGTGTGTGTGATGCATGAATTTATTTTTAGCAAGTGTTAAAATGAAGAACAAAAAACATTCCAAAACATTTTGACCATTGAAAAATTTTCATTATGGCCAAGCATAAAAAAAAAGGGGGCCTAAAAACTATGTCTTTTGTATAATTTATTTTTTTTTGTTAAATATTATGCCTAGCATAAAAAAAATCATTTTGTGTGTTTTAACATAAACAAATATATATATATATATATATATATATATATATATATATATATATATATATATATTTGTGTTTTTGGTGTTGGAATAAAAAGCGATATTTTTTTATTTGCATGCATTTTTGGGCTTGATATCAAGTTTATCACGCCCATTAAAAGCTTGACCCAAATAAAATGGCTCATTGAGCCAACATATATATAAAAAAACCTTTTTAAATAAACATTGATAAGATATTTGAATAAAATAGCCAAATCATTTTCATGTGAGCCCAATGTTTATTGTTGTCATTTTCGGGTCCAATACCCATTTTAGAACTCAACCCAAGATTGTTTGATGTAAGTGGATTGACGACTAGTATTGACTTTCGGTATTTACTAACACTAGAGTTAGAAATATCAATCCTGATATTTACTGACGTTAGAATAAGAAATATCAATCCTGGTATTTACTGAGGTCAGAGTAAAAAATATCAATTTTAATATTTACTAACACTAAAGTCGGGAATATTAATATAAAATTTACTAACATCGAAGTTAGAAATACTATAGGCAAACCATGACAGTATAACACAACAAACCATTAGCAGGTTAAGAATATGGATGAAATCTTTAGTACAACAAACCTTAGAGGTTAATTTGATTTTTTTAAGGTCAACACGAAAATCAAGTAAAGGAGAGGGAAAAAGGGAAAAAAAAAAAAGGTCACACGTGCAACCCCAACAACCATTGGGCTGCATGCGTCACTTATTTATGGAGGAGACATTAAGAAGCATTAGCCGCTACTCTGAAATCACGGTTTTGGTCGTCGTATGTGCCGTCTAAAAGTTGTAGAAATTGTTCACATGATTTGATTTTTTTAATTTCTTTACCCTACTACCCCCAGTAACACTTAATAACTACCAAATCACCACATCTAAATGACAAAAAAACCCCTAAGTCAAAGACATTTTTTTTCTTATTTTCAAGTGCAATAAAGTAACTTGTTTAAAAATTAAGTCAAAGAGTAAAAAGCCTATTAACCCATGTTTTTTTTTTGTCTTTCAAGGGCAATTAAGTAATCACACTATGCAAAGAAAATGTAAAAATACCATCTAACCCCTCTCTTTCTAGTAATGACCAATATGTCTCGTGGAGAAGACTCTTTTATTTCTAAACTCAAGCCTTGTTAGTTTGCTCACTGAAAGGTAAAATTAGCATTTCACTTTATGAATCCACAGTGAAATGCTAAACATTGTGTCCTTTGAAAAATACACTCCTACCCCTAAACCCAAGCCTTGTAAGTTTGTCCGTAAAGGGTAAAATCAATATTTCTCTATACGAATCCATAGTGAAATGCTCATCTTTTTTAGCTAGGGTATAATAGGCATGCCTCAATTAATAATATTGTATCCTTCTAAAAAGGTTAATTATGTAAATGATTGACATGAGATTTTAGTGTCGACATAGGCAATAGTATTATAGACTTGTGTGTGAATAATAATCAATGCTCTTTCAATCTTGTATTATATTCTATGTTAAAAAAAAACATTAAATCCCCTGAGGAAGTTATTGTGTATCAAAACACAAATTATTATTCATTATAATAGTTTAATTATGACTTTTTTCTTGAAAAAAAAAGAAAGACAAAGCACTAAGCTTTAGGGGTCATATTATCTTTTTACCTTAACACAATTGTCTTTTTTAAATTTTATGGAGTTAGATTGTTAATTTTATTTTATTTTATACAGTAAAATTATTAATTTAACCCTAGAGTAAAATTATCTAATACATACAACTCAGGGAAATTTTTGTGTTTTCAATTTTTTTTTTATAATAGTGTAATTACTTTTATATCCTTAAAGATAAAAAAAATTGAATTCTCACTCAAGAGTTTTTTTTTTTTTGTCTTTTTACATTTTTTTTTGTAATTTTCAATGATGCTTAGGAGCATTGTTGTAAATTATATTTATTAAATATAATCGAAAAAACTTGTTGGTGCATGTGTGGCAAGCACCAAAGTGTGGGCGACCCGCACGTTGTTTGGGCAATGTGTGAGGGGTTTTTCGGCTATCAAATGCTGATTTCCAGGGCAGCGTTTGAAAGGTTTTGGTACCTCAGACTAGATTAGGCAACGCGTGTGTCAAGACTCATGACGGTTTGGCATCGATAACCATTTTCTTTCCCCATTCTTCTCTCTCCCCCACCTAGACTTTCACGCTAGTCCCTTAAAAATTCAAGAATAGCCCTTTAGTTTGTTGGTTCTTCATATTTGGTCTCTTTTCTTTTTATTATGATTTTGTTATTTTCAATAATTTACTAAATTTGGAACTCATTTTTTTATTGCTATTTTTTTTTGTTTGGAATCATTTTTTCAATTGATTTTGTTTTATGATTTCATCCTCATTTTCTTCTTTTTTTTCCTATCAAATTTAATCAATTTTCTTTTGATTGTCAATTGTTTTTGCATTGACATGTTTTTATTTTAAATCATAAATGATTTTATTTTATAATTTCATCGTCCTTTGTTTTTGTTTCTATCAAATTTAATTTCTATTATTTTGATTGTCATTTTTATTTGTTTTGACAAGTTTTTAAATTTTGTATTTTTAAATTGACTAATAATAAACTTCTTGATTGAACCCGAATCTAGGGTTTAACGGTTTGCGAGATTTTAGAATTGACTAGGTTTAGGATATTTGTACGGGTTTGCTTATTTTTTACAAATGTTTTTCCATTTCAGCCCTTATAATTTTTTTGTCCTTAAAATTTAGTCCTTATTCTTTTAATTATTATTTATTTTATTTGGCAACTTAAAACAAAAAGAAAATCATCCTCCCTAGGTTTTTTCTATTTAATTCTATCCAAACTTTTTGTTGATTGAATTGGTTGATAATTAGGTTTTTTAATTGAATCCAGTTGAAAGACTTCACGAGTTATGACTTTTAGAAATTATACCAGGTTTAAGAGGATCATCGGGTTTACTTAGTTTTTTTTTCTTTTTCTAAACTAATGTTTTATATATTTTTTTTATCCTTTTTTTTTTTTGCTTTTTGATTTTATTAGGTTAGCCCTCAACAATTTCTTTCTATTTCACCCCCTACCATTTTTTTAATCTATACACAATCTATCAAGGTACAAATGTTTTTCAATTTCACCCCTTATAATTTTTTAATCTTTCAAATCTGATCACCATCCTTTTAATTGCAATTTATTTTATTTGGGATCATTTTGAATTATTTGTTTTTCAAATTTCAACCTCCTTGAGTTTTTTTGTGTCAAATTTTATCCTTATTTTTTTGTTGCTGTTTTTTTTAAAAAGTTTTTTTATTAACATTTTTTACGCGATTTCATCATTTAAAATTAAATTTGTTGAGAGTTAACTTTTTTTTATTGAATCTAGGTCTAGGATTTCACAAGTTGCATGTTTTAAAGATTAGAACATATTTAGGAGGTTGGGTGGGGTTTACTTGGTTTTATTTTTCTTTATTGAGTTTATTTTTAAGATTAGACTTAGTTTAAGAAATTCATCTGGTTTTCTTAGTTTCTTTATCTTTTGTTTTTTTAAACTAATGTTTTCTTCTTCTTCTTCTTCTTTAAAGTTTTACTTTTTTTTTGTGGTTTTTCATTTATTAGGTTTTTTTTTGTTATATTATTTAAATTACTACTTGAATCAATGACTGAAGATTGGATGTTTTTTAGCCTAGTTTTTTTTTTGTCAGAAAAAAAAAAAAAAAACTTTTCTTACCCCTAGCGAAGCGTGCAAGAAACATATCTTCTAGTATAACATATATATATATATATATATATATATATATATATATATATATATATATATATATATATATATGAAGGAAGAAAAAAGGGTAAAAAGTTGGAGTAAATGGTCAACAGTTAGGCACATTTCCTTTTTATATAGCAAAAGGAAAACTAACTCCCATGAATTTCCAACAAAGCAGAAATTAATAAGAAATGAGAATCAGCTTCGGGGCCCCCTCACGTTTCCCCACCACAAAACCATTCCCAAACTATGGAAAAGGACATTATTCTTTTGCATTCACATGAGCATCGCCATCCTTTCTACTTATCAACATTTTAATTATTCCACGACCATTCAACTCCTTTAATTCTTGTTTTATTTCCCCCCCTCCATATATAGAAGATCTCTTTCTCTACTTGGCATCGTCCATTGTGCCTTCAATTACATAATTAATATTTAGAGAATAAAAAAAGACTCATGATTGGATTTGGATTTAATTAAGTCACTTCGAATCATGCTTGCAAAAGCCATCCCTTGTTATATATATAAAGAAGGGTATCAATTCTTAGTTTTTGGGGCGCTATAAAATTTGATCTTGGATGGTTTGTGATGATAAGAAAAAGTGATTTTTACCATCCATCTTCGAGGGTATCAATTCTTAGTTTTTGGGGCACTATAAAATTTGATCTTGGATGGTTTATTATGATAAGAAGAAGTGATTTTTTACCATCTATAGTATAGTATTTTCAAGGGTATCAATTCTTAATTTCTGGGGCGCTGTAAATTTTGATCTTGGATGGTTTATTATGATAAAAAGAAGTGATTTTTACCATCTATAGCATCTTCGAGTGTATCAATTCTTAGTTTCTGGGGCACTGTAAAGTTTGATCTTGGATGGTTAATTTATGATAATAAAAAGAAGTGATTTTTACTATTTATAGCATCTTCGAGGGTATCAATTCTTAGTTTCTATGACAAACTGCAAATTAAAACATTAATTGTCATTAAGTGATTACAATTTAATTAACGCAATGAACCTTATCTTAAGAACATTACTTTCAATGTTGAGATTAACATAATATTATATATACATCTTTTTTCTTCTTTAAATATAGCGCCCGCCCGCCCGCCTCAGATACTAATAATATTGAGAATATATCCTTATCTGTAGTGTACAAGTCTTGATACATCGCCTTAAAAAAACAGAAACTTTGTACAAGTCTTTTTCTACCAGGCTTCTGATCAAGAATACATACACCAGCAATCTTTCTTACTTTTTTTTTTTTTTTTTTTTCTTCCTGTAAAAAACAAAACAAAGATTCCGCAGTGGGAGGATAATTAATGAAAGACTTGGAAAAAGGAAAATGCTAAGGATTTTCTCAATCCGATAAAATGTCCACATTAAATTGATGCTACTTGTGTTCCAAAATCTTTGTATCTTAAGACCCTTACCTCAATTTGGTCCCACCTCAGCTACACCTGCGTCCAAACACCCCCATATTATATCCGTCTATCCCCACGAACTTACCTCTATAAATACCCTACCATCCCGTGACCAACTCCATCTTCAACCTCGCAAAACATTGGCTTTATACATCTATTTATTCCTAGCCTTGGTTGAAAATGTCCGGCGTCTGGGTTTTCAAGAACGGGGTGGTCCGGCTGGTGGAGAACCCGGGAGCTGAATCACTAGATGGGAGCCGGCAAGGGTCAAGTGTGCGGCGAAAAGTGCTAGTTCACTCCCCTAGTAATGAGGTTATAACCTCTTATGCCATTCTTGAACGCAAGCTGTATTCTCTTGGGTGGGAGAGGTACTATGATGATCCGGATCTCCTTCAATTCCACAAAAGATCAACTGTTCATCTCATCTCTCTCCCTAAGGATTTTAACAAGCTCAGGTCCATGCATATGTATGATATTGTCGTCAAAAACCGTAATATGTTTGAAGTAAGGGATATGTAGAGCGTTGATTACGTACGTCCTCATATGTAGTCCTTTCTTTCATGTTGGTGTGCATTTTAGTCGTGTTTTTTTTTTTGTTTTTTGGCTTCTTTCTCATCGTTTTGGTTTGTTGTATCATACAGTCTATTTAATAGTTTCTTCTCTAATTTCGTGATTTGGGCTTCTTATTCTTACATAGTCGTGTGTGCTAATGTAGTCAGGGGCTTGCGATTTGGTCGTGTGTCAACGTCGTCATGTAAATTAATTTCTTCAGTTTCTTTTGGAAATGAAAAGTGGGGTTTTTTTTTAATAATTAATTTGTTCTTCTTCTTCTTTATCTATCTATTTTTTCCTCCAAGGTTATTACAAGGACGCAAAACAAACCCCCTCTCTGATCCATAGTATCTGTTGGGTGACTTGTCATTTTTCTTGATGACATATTGAAGGCCAATACATGTTATCGTGAACAAGTTCGCTGAGGAGCGAAGTCGCAGGCTTGAAGTTACTACATACGTACTATCTTTTAGGATGAAATGTCAAATATTGTGGCTGCGGTTTTTGCCCCTTTTTTTCTTCTTCCATTTGAAGGCCTTTTAGTAGCTACGATGGCAGAATTAATTAGAGGCCAAGCAATGTTTAAATCACCTTGCGAGTGCAACACCGCCGTCTCTAGCTTTTGTGAGCAAGTGGCGAGCTAGGACCATCAACACATCCAATTTGCATGGAAGTCTCGGTGGAGTACTAAAGAGAATTTCACATTTTTCTATACTTAACGAAACTTGTAAAGACTCGCTGAAGAGGGTCCATAGAATTTGGACAAATTAACTCTATTTCACCTGACGAACATCTTGATCTATTTTTATTACTCTCAAATCTTAATGAGAGACAATAACAGGGAAGAAACTCGTGCATATCCTTTTCGAATTCGATTACATCTCTAGGTTAAGAATCATATATATTGCCATGAATGAGACAAACATTAGGTTCGATTGGCTTGAAAGTAGGGCCAGCTGGAGAACAACTTGCACACTCTCATCCTATGAAGCATAAGATGCCACGAGCACCATATATATATTCCCAACTGGCAGCCATGGACTTTGCAAAAAGTATAACTTGTAAAAAAAGGAAAAAATTCAGTCTCTAACTTGTAAAATCAAGCAATGAAAGTATTGTAATCCCCTTCCCTCCCTTCCCTTCTCTTTTACTCCTTCTAAGCTCTACTAAACCTTTCTTTTGATCATGCTTAAGTACACGTGAATTTGTTAATTATAGCCTTCAATGTGAAAGTAGCCGTGAAATTGTTTCTTCTTTTTTTCCTTTTTTGCTTGAAAAACTTAGGAGAGAGATGATGTGTGGAGCACTCTTAGTGAGCACATGGATTATGCAATATTGGATATAAATCCAAGATTAAAGTTTGTCTAATTAGATAATCTAAAGTCACAAGATATATAAACCACCTTTTCTCCCCACTCGTCTGTGCACGTAAATATTCCCAAAGGAATAGGCAGATAGCAAGAATGCATGTATCCAAAGTTTTTGGGTCCTGGCTTACCATGCATGAGAATGACTCCAAATTACCGCGTGTGCTCTTAACCCTCGGAAAGATCTCTGAATGGCTGAACCCTAATTTACTAGAACCTCACATGTCCTGTCAATGAGCGAGCTCGAGATATGCTAGCTAGTAGCTAGTAGAGCTACCACAACAAATCCGTGTGGATAAGGCTCTTATCAGCACGTTTCTAAATGCGAAGAAATTGATACCCGCCATGTATAATAGAAGGTCAAAGAATGCTTGAGTTGCAACTTGTTTTCACGACAGTCAAGAGGCTACCAGCCGCCCATTCCTTGGTTGAATGGGCTGCAGTGCGCTTCTGAATGAGTAGTCAGTTTCCTGTGCTTGGTTTTTTTCTTCAGAGGTCAGATCAAGCAAAGAAGAAACTCATGAAATGGTGAAGGTGGGAGAAGAGAAAGCTGCTAATTCTATCCTGTCTACACCTAGTCCAAAAGAAGAAGGGAAGAACCCATCCACAAAGGATGGGGCAATGGAGATCCTATTTTGTCTTCTAACGAGTTTTATTTTGATAGGCAGAGCCTTTGTCATGTCAAATGCCATGCACCAGTCAATCTCATTTCTTTGCATCAATCTCCAAAAAATGGGGTCAAATTTCTCATGTCCACAATCAAGTTTTTTTCCTCTTCTTTTTTTAATCTAGAATATTGAGTTATGATGAAGCATAAAACGTGACGATCTAGCCTTGTTTTAGCCATGCCTTCGGTTCTTTTTTTTTTAAAAAAAGACGAGAAACTTGCTATATATTGACATATATAGGGATTAAAAGTATAATTCAACACTAAAATGATAACAACACAACCAAACCAGTTTCTCCATGAACTTCTTGATTGGTCAAGTAATCCGCCATGTGGTTGTAGATTTCAAAAGAAAGCATACTTCGAGCAGTCCAGGAGTTTGACGAATTTCCAAGGTTCGGTGTAATGGATAGTATAATTATATATCTTAAGTTCAACTACATAATTATTGCCCTACATAAGCTTTTCCTTAATTTCGTGGAGCGTTTTCAGAAACTAGCTAGGTGTAGCATTATGCATGGAAAAGATTGTCATTATAAAAATTACGAGTACTTCATTTGGTGTGGTAGGCAGGCCATGACTTTGTGGTTCTTGTATTTATATAAACAACTAACATTAGGTGCCGGCCTAGCTATGCATGAAGTACTCTAGCTAGTTGAGGAATATTCTCTTCAATTTCAATAATCTACTCTCTTTTTTTCCTTTTTTGGTATAGAAAAAGCCATTTTAGAGTTCCAGATGGAAAATGACATGGAAAGCGGTGTGTTCCAACTTGGAAAATGCAGCTTGAAGAAACAGCTTGCTTATCATTCGTAGTTACTTGACAAATCGTCCATGGAATGTCTTCACCGATTAGGCTCTTGCCTCCCCCTCTTTTTAGTGGAGTTTTCACTTTAAGAAAGCGTACACAGAAATGTCTTAACCCAATTGTCTTCTTCATTGGGCTCCGTTTTGGGCTAATTTTGGCTTCATTTTCATAGCCTTTTTCCCTTTGATTTCGGCTTCAGTTTTAGAGCTAATTTCTAGGGTTTTTGGAGCCCACACAAAGAGAGGAAGAAATGGTGGTTTGGAGAGGTCTACTCGGAGTTCAAATTGATCTTTTTGTAGGCATGATGTATATTTCCTTGGACTCTTTGAGTCTATGCTTTGGTTAAGGTGGGCTCTACTATAGCTACCACGTTGAAGACTGTTTTACTCGATGTTCAAAAAATTCCTACACAGTTCATAGCTTTTTCTTCAAGTCATGGAAAGCAGCCGGTTTTTGGCTTAATAATTTGCGAGACTCTCACCTCACCTATGTGATAGGTGGTTTCAAATTCGTGCTATTGTCTCTTTTTTATCTTCTTATATTTATTTTGTACGGCATGGCAGCTCATTAACATTCTCAAATTTTAAATCCATGTTTATCATAATATCATGTCATGATTTCTTCAAAACCAGGTAATTTTTTTCTTTCTTATAATATAAGATTCATGATTACAAATTCTCATCTTTAAAGGTACTGATATGATCCAAGCAAGTTTAGATTCGGATTTTAGCTTAAAATTTTTTATTATTTAGTTTTACGCTATCAAGCAGAACTTTCAACTCAATTGTTGAGTCATGCTGAAATTCTTTAGATATATTTTAGATATATTATTATATGTTGGTTTAAAATTTCAGATTAGTCAGAGATTGGAAAGGCTTTGCCATATATGTCAGAACATGTTGTGTAAATTTTGTTATTTACTTTATTTTGACTTGTGAACTTTGTGTTTGGAATGAATCCTTTTCTTACAAGGGTGTGACTGCTTGTTTTGAGAATTTCTTAGTTCTATAAGCATCTTTAATGGGCTGTAATATAATTTCCAGATGTGGAAATGATTTATTAATGTTTTAAAATTTTTTTCTTACAAAGATTCCTTATTTATCCTAGATTACATAAGGAAAGAAGGGTTGATGACATTTAATGAGAGATTGGTTAGCTTATTTTAGGGAATTTCTTAACCCTACAAGGAAAGTTAAAGAAAGGCAACAAGAATTTTCATGTTTTGAGATGATTCTTTAGAGTTACAATTAATTATTTTAAATAAGCAACAAAATTAAAGGGGAGACAACTTCAACAATTAATTTCTTAGCTTATTTTGGATATCTAAAGGTGGCAACAAAGATCCTAGTGTTATTCTAAGATAAAAATTTCATTCATGACATTATTTAAACTAGGAAATTTATCTATATTTAGGTTGTTTTGTTTAATTAGATGCAACAACTTTAGTTTATGTGTCGAATTTGTTGGCTTTTTATTATTTTCTTCATATTTGGGCTTAGTTAACATATTTTGAGTTTATTATAAGTGCGTAAATATTATCCCACAAGTTTTGGGTCCATTAGGGTTATTAGTTGAACTATTATATAAAGTTTTGTAAGCTAAAATTTTTAGCAGCCATGGATTTATGAAATAAACATGTGTTTTACGTGATGCAACATGTTTTCTTTGCTAGGAAAAAGAAAAAAAATCAACCTATAAAAAATTAATTGGCTTCGTGGCATCTTCCTTATACTTGTCATTCATGAATTAGTATTTGTAAGGTGAGGGTTCTTATTCTAATAATGTTGGTGTCTTGCAATAAGTTTTTATTATATTACACTGCTATCATAACTGTTTCGACTTTTCAAGATTTGTTATCAATATTGTTGTAGGTTGTGTGACTATGTAATCATGATATTCACATCAGTTGATATCTAAGCTAGGTTTTGAAATTAGGTTATATCTTTATGAAATTTTTGTTTTCTTAGTGCTCTTTAAGTTTTAATGTGTATCATCAATTATCCTTTTCTCTTTGTGTTTTCAACAGCTTAGTACAAAAAAAAAAGTGTTATTTCATTTTGTATAGTCTTTAAACATATTAATAGTATAAAAATTAAAAAAAAAAACAAAGAATATTAGATGTTATTTAAAGTTTGTTACAGATCTGCCATGAAAACACAAATCATAGAGAACACTAAGAAAACCATCTCATAATCAATTAAGATTTCATATACTGTTTATTGGGGGTAAAATCTCACCTCATATCAAATTTGGACTTATTTTAATATTTGTTTCTTGACATTTCAATTTGGGGTTCAATCTTGTCGTCAACTGATCATTGCACGAGTTTTTGATACTTGGGTATAAGATAACAACCTATAACAGATATCTATTGTTTTTTTTGGTATAAATGGTATTGCATATAAAATTTAAGGTCATTCTATATATATTTTATATTCTGGTTATTTAGGAGTCCAATAAGTGCTTTCATTAAAATTTTCTTTTGTTTTATTTCGGGTCTTCATATCGTCCATATTTTCTACAAATTTGTTTTGTTACTCCTAAAATCATAATTGTAGTTTTGTTTTGCTTGTTTTAAGTATTTATTGATTCTTGAGTCATATTATATATATTTGGGTTACGTTACAATAGTCATTGACTTTAGTTTGCTGATTTTCAGTTCTAGAAAAACCGCAAAAAAGTAAGCCGAAAGGTAAAAAATGTGGTGAGAATAATTGAGTAAAAAGCCTTGAATTGTATGAAACACGAGAGTTTTTAGGATATATTTTTCTTACTACCAATGAATTTTTGCAGATTCAATGATGTCTGAAAATAAATACTCAGCGACACTGAAAATGGATAACACTAGAGTGACGAAGGAACTGAATGATGATATGGCTTTGATGAGACAACAAAATAGCAGAACAGATGGATTGAGAATAAAGGCTGCTCAGAGAGGAAACACTATTTGAAGGCTTGCAAGGAAACACTATTCAAAGGGTTGCAAGGAAACACTATTCAAAGGGTTGTATGGAATGTTAAAATAAACTTTATTGATTTTATACATAAAAATGTAGATGCAGATGATGATGACTATAACTTTGTATTCGTAGAAAATAGAAATAAATTTAGGTAGAATTGAAGCTAAATGAATGTTAGTTTTGGCCAAGGTGGAACATTCGGCTAAAGGGAGAATCCCCGTGATTTTAGGCTTCATGAAGATTCAGGTAGAGAATTGGGGTTAATTAAGATAAAAATACTATCTTTCCAAGGAAAGAATGATCTGAATGTATATCAAGAGTGGGAAAAGAAGGTTGAATGGATCTTTGATTGTCATCAATACACATAATAGAAAAAAGGTAAAATTCATTGTCATTGAGTTTATAAATTATCCACTAGTATGGTTGGATTAACTTGTTTTGAGTGTAAGAAGGAATGGTCAAAGGCCTATTAATTCATGGGATGACATTAAAGCAATAATAAGGAAAAGATTTGTTTCTAACTTCTATTATAGGGAGTTATTTTAGAAATTAAAGAGTTTACATTAAAGGTCAAAAAGTGTGGAAGATCACCATAAAAAGATGGAAATTGCAATAAGTAGGGCTAATGTGGTTGAATATAGGACAGTTACTATGGTTAGGTTTCTTAATTGATTGAATGGAGAGATAGCTAATATAGTTGAGCTACAACATTATATAGAGTTAAAGGACATGGTTCATATGGGTATAAAAGTAGAGAGGCGTGATGAGAACCCTAGCGGAAGTGATTCCAATGGTACTAAAAAGCTAATATCCATACCTTTCTGGAATTTTAATGCAAGAAAAATAAAAAGAGAAAAATCATGGAAATCACACCCTTCAAAGTCAAATCTCGGATTATGCCAATGTTGATGTTTGGCCATTCAAAATTAAATATTTGGAGCTGCAGAAGTCCAATTGATGCAAACTCAATTTTATTGGATTCTTGACTTAAAGACCTAAAAAATCTCTAAATTTCAGCAAACAAAAATGTCATATGAGGGAGATATTAATTTTCAAACATGACAGCTGAATTCTGCTAGCAAACAGGTTTCGTGAAGGAACATGTCCAAATTATGTTTTGAAGTATCTAAACTGGTGTCCAAGTTTTTATTTTAGCAATTTAGCTCCTCTAAGTCAAAGCTTAAAGATTTAATGCAAAGTTATTTCTTCTTTTTAGGAAAATAGTTATTGAAGTACTTAAATGTAAATTGTCAACTTAAGGGAGGACTATTTTGTAAAATAGAGACTAGGGTTTCATAGCATATAAAAAGAAAGAGAGAAGGGAAAGAGGGAAAAAAGAGAGGGTGGCAGGCAAAAGTGAAGAAACACAAACTCTCCTCTCTACAAACCATAAATAATGCTTTCTTCTATCTTTAGGAGTAGGTGTTCAATAGATATGCAAGGCTAAGTTCATTTTCTTGGTTGCAAGAACGCAACAAACCTTTAGATTTCAAGAACCGTGAGATTTATTTTTCCTTTTATTTTTAGTTTTTATTATGAATGAGTATGATTGTTTTTCTATGCATATTTTCTATGATTGTTGTTGATAATTGCTAGAGCGGACACTAAGTTATTATTGTAAACAATCTATTGCTAAGTTTGATATCAAAATCAGAGTTGTGATATATGAGCTTGCAAAGCAACTAAACTTGATAATTGTGGTATAACTACATTAATAAACTTAGGGAGAACACTCGAACAAATGAACACAAGTTGCGGACAGCTTGGTTGTCAAGAGATCAATCAATTTATCTAGTTCTTAGGACTGCCATTGAACTAAATCATTATTGCGGACATTGTGATTGTTTGTTGGTTAAAGTGAGTTATACGACGGATCCATTAGTTAACCAACATTAAGAAAAGATAAAAAAAAAAAATTCAGAATATAAATTAAAGTTTCATTTCAAGGATCGACTCTAATTTTTGTTGGTGGATGTGTGCTTGTGACCAAGGTTTGTTTTCTTGATAAATTTCGGTTTCAATTGATTTTGTTTGCTAGTTTAATTTCTTCCACAATTTAGATCATCACAAATTAAAACCCCCCATTGCATAACGTGTAGCATAAAAATCTGAACTAAACCTTCCTCGTGGATTAACCGCTTGCTTGCTTTATACTATATTGTGTGTTGTGTTTTAAGTTAGGGTAATTAATTTGTGAGATCATGACATTGCAATAGGAATTCGCAACCTCAAGATCAATCTAATCCAACTTTGTTGAGATTTGAATGAGCTTATCATAATAAAAGACTTGCTCAAAGGCAACAAGACTATAAACCAACTCGATCACAATGCCTATACCTAGACACGAGCAAAAGAAGTACAAATTCACAACAATGAGTGGTCAATTCTTTGAAGAGTTGAAAGTTCAATCAAGAACCAAGATTGAGCAACCAAAATTCAACTACAATGTTGAAAATATCATGAAAAGTCTCCCCTAAAATTATTCCTATATAATGTTTAAACTCCAAGCCAAAACCCTATTTTTTCTAATGGGTCTCACATAAGCCCAATTTAAATAATAATCAACCCAAGCTAAAAATAGCCCAAAATAATTAAAATAAATAAAATAAACAAGTCTAAGACCCAAATAAAATGTCTCCTCTCAAAATAAATAAAGTTTGATAGCCCAATTAATTAAATAAGACAAGTTCGTTGTTTCCGTATTTGATATGGTAGCAACAAAAACTCAACTTAAAATGGATGGTTCTCTCTCGTCTTAATGAATTAAAAGGCATTCCATATACTATTAGAAAGGTATGGAAGTTTAGTTTCCAGAACAACTAGAATCACATCAAAATTATATCTATAGCTTCGGTTATGACCCAAAGAGTAACGAAAGGTCAAACTGTCCGAATCTAGTCTTCTTCTCCCAATCCTTATGTAATGATCTTGATTCCACCAATAAGCCCCTCTTGAACATGAATCAGATTAATTAATACATGCTTTTTATTGTTACAAATCCTCTTGAAATCCACATTAGCCCATGCATCTTGAATAAGTCCATTAAAAGCTTTTTTGAACTTTTTAGCCTTAAGCTTAGTAACTTGACCAACTAGAACCTCCAATGGATCCTTTGATGGTTGGATCACATCATCCCCTCTCACCTCAAAAGGATCACCTACATCAAAAAAATAAAGATCAGAAATATTGAATGTATCCCTAACACCATACTCATCTTGTAGATTCATTTTGTAGGCATTATCATTAATTCTTTCTATGATTTGATAAGGACCATCTCCTCGAGACATCAACTTTTATCTTTTTTGTTCAAGAAACCTTTCCTTCCTTATATGCACCCAAACCCAATCACCTGGTTCAAATCTCACCAATTTTCATCCCTTATTTGCTTTGTTTACATATTGTTCATTTTTTTTTTCAATTTGTTGCCGAATCTTTGCATGGAGATCTTTCACCACCTGTGCTTTTTTTATTACCATCAAGACTAACCCTTTTATTAATAGGTAAAGGAATCAAATCTAATGGTGTCAAAGGGTTAAAACCATACATAATCTAATGGTGTCAAATGGTTAAAACCATACACAATCTAAAATTATGAATAATTAGTAATAAAATGCACGCTACAATTATATACAACTTCAATGAATGGCAAACAATCTTCCTAATTTTTAAGATTCTTTTGAATGATAGCCCTTAACAATTGAATCAAAGTCCGGTTAAGAACTTTAGTTTGGCTATCTGTTTGTGGATGACAAGTAGTAGAATATAAAAGTTTAGTTCCTAACTTACCCCACAAAACCTTCCAAAAGTAACTCAAAAACTTAAAGTCTTGTTCGGATACAATGCTTCTAGGAAGACCATATAGCTGAATGACCTCTTTAAAGACTAAGCTAGCTATATTTATTGCATCATCAGTTTTATGGCAAGCAATGAAATGTGTCATCTTAGAAAATTCATCAACCACAACAAATATAGAATCTCTCCCTTTCCTAGACCAAGGTAGACCCAAAATAAAATCCATAGAAATATCAACCCAAGGTTCCTTATGAACAAGCAAAGGTGTGTGTAATCCATGAGGCATTACCCTAGACTTAGCTTGTCTACATGTTATGCATCTATCACATATTCTTTGCACATCTCTTTTCATATGAGGCCAAAAAAAGTGCTCATGCACAACCTTTGAAGTTTTAGTAATTCCAAAATGTCCTATTAAACCTCCCCCATGTGCTTCCATCATAAGCAATTCACGTAAAGAACAATTAAGCACACATAATTTATTTTTCTTAAATAAAAATCCATCATGCCTAAAATATTTATCCTTAGCCGAAACCTTGCATGTGTCATATATAGCACCAAAATCATGATCATCAAGATACAACTCCTTAATATACTCAAATCCTAGCAATTTAGTATTAAGAGTATTAAGAAGAACATACCTTTGCGACAAGGCATTAATGACCATATTTTTTTGACCTTGCTTGTATTTAATCACATATGGAAAAGTTTCAATAAACTCAACCCACTTAGCATGTCTCCTACTTAACTTACCTTGACCCTTCAAATGTTTCAACAATTAGTGATCATTATGCATGACAAACTCCCGGGGCCAAAGACAATGTTGCCAAGTCTCAAAAGCCCTCACTACTGCATACAACTCTTTATCATAAGTGGGACAGTTAAGAGTTGCACCATTGAGTTTCTCACTAAAATAAGCAATTGGTCATTTTTCTTGCATTAGAACAGCTCTAATACATATTCCTGAGGCATCACATTCAATCTCAAAAGCTTTATTAAAATTAGGTAAAGATAGTAAAGGTGGTGAAATCAACTTTGATTTTAACAAGCTAAAAGCATTTTCTTGTTCTTCTCCCCACTTGAAACCCACGACTTTTGATTAGTACTTTAAAGTGTATTTTTATCAAGGTTTTATATCATTATTTTGCACTTGAAGTAAGGTTTATTAATATCTTGTTTAAGAAGTATGAAGCAGATATATAAATTTAATGAGAGTTTGTTTATTTGGATAGATTAATGGAAGTTGAATAATGAATGTCTTGCTTTGTGGAACTTGCAAATTGTTTTTCTATTTTAACGCTTTGATTATTAGGGACTAGTAATAAGCTAGTTGAGGGGTGTGATTAGTACTTAAAAGTACATTTCTATCAAGGTTTTATATCATCATTTTGCACTTGAAGTATCAATAACTCTTTAGCTAGAGCATGTTTTATAATAACAAGTCTGATACTATAAGATACCTTTAATTTATGGTAAATATGCATCTTAAATGCTGGCCTATCACATAAATCAAAGGATTGATTGATCAGTTTAAGTATTAAAATTGAAAGGACAAAGAGAGGGCCAAACTTAAAAAAGAGATGTTGGTACAGTCCAAACTGGAACACTGTTGGGTAATTGAGTCATATCTTGAGTTCTAAGTGTCCAAATGATCTCAATTGGTTGGACATATTCGGTAAGACATAGCCCTACAACTTTCATGTGGAGCCCAAGATTTAAAAAGGTCGTTTTCAAGTCCAAATTTGTTCTGCAGCCCAGACACTGTTCAGTGTTCAGCCCATGACAATTTTTTTTCCTAGAACTTTTATGGTATAAGTGGTTTTAGTTCTGATGGTAGCAATGACATTTTATTCAGATAAGAAGATAAGGATTTTCATCAAGTCAAGAGTTGGCCACCCATTCAACAATTAGTCATCAAATCAATAGTTTTAAATTTTAGCCTATAAAAGGAGGCATTTGCCATGCATTTAGGGGCTTGGTTGTTCAGATCAAGAATCTTGCTCTTTCTCTCTTTTTTATATTTTTTTGTAATTCTTAAGTTTTGCTTTCATTAATATCTTGTTTATGCTTTTCATTTCCTTTCTCTTACTTAGTTAACTTGTATGTTATTTATGTTTTTATTTTGATTATTTATGTTTCTCTTCTTCATTATGTTTATCTAAGTTTATTATGTCAAGGTGAAAAGGTTACACTAATGGTGTAAAAATAAGTATGGTGTAAACTCAAATGCTTGGTACAACAAATGTTTGGTATTTTCATAGGCAACCGTATGGTATAACCTACACTTGTTTCAAACGCGAATGATAAAGAAGGACTTTTTCTCCAACATTAAACTTTTTTCTTGTAATCATTCGGTCATGGAGACTCTTAGTCTTTTCTTTGTAAATCCTTGCATTCTCATAAGCATCATTTTGAATCTCTTCTAATGTAATTCCAATCTTTTTAGGCACGAAAAGGATAGGCGCCTCCCATTCACTGTCCGTGATGAGGTGAATGACTCCTGCATCATTGGGAATAGTTTGCAAAGCTTGCAAAGCCAATGCTGATTCATGTATCTTTTGGGGAACACATATGTGCCTCTCCATCTCTTCTATCGTGGTAACATCATAGCCATAGCTCAAAGCTACTCTTAATCCATCCTCACAATCAAAATAAAAAACTTGTTGCACACACTTATCAACTTTGGTCATAACATGTGATAGAATAAACATTGCTATAAGGATATTTCATTGCATCATGAAAATTAAATTTAATCTTTTCATCTCCTACTTCCATAGACAAAGTATCTTTACCACAATCAATTTTTGTATTGGCAGTTTTCAAGAATGGTCTCTTAAATAATATAGGAGTGTTGTTTGATGAATCACAAGAATCATGTTCCATATCAAGAATATAAAAATCACATGGAATGACCCAACTATCAATCTTGATTATGACATCTTCTATCATACCAAGTGGGTAAACAAAATTACGATCCGCAAGTTGTATTACAATGCTAGTTTTATTCAAAGGCTCAAGACTAAGAGAATCATAAACATGTTTAGGCATAACACTAATGGATGCACCTAAATCTTACAAGACCCTTTTAAAACTAGTATTACTAATAACATATGGGATAGTAAACGCACTTGGGTCCTTTCGCTTCAAAGGCATATTCTTTTGAACAACAGCAAATACAACTTCATTCATACTTACCATTTCATGACCTTTTAGTTTGAAAGCTCTCTTGATAGTACACAACTCCTTCAAAAATTTGACATACTTGGGAATTTGCTTGATAGCATCAAACAAAGGAATGTTGAGTTATACTTTCTTGAAAACCTCTAAAATCTCTTTTTCTTTGTCCTCTTTCTTTGACCTAGAAGAACTCACAGGAAAGGGTGGAATTGTTTTAAAACTAGAATTCATTGAGTGAGGAGTTACCTTTAGAGTGTTGGTCGATGTTTCAGTTTGTGGAGGAGGAGGATGTTCTCTCTTTGTCCTCTTTCTTTGACCTAGAAGAATGTTGAGTTATACTTGAATTTTTAAGGGACTAGCGCGAAAGTCTAGGTGGGGGAGAGCAAAGAATGGGGAAAGAAAATGGTTATCGATGCCAAACCATCGTGAGTCTTGACACACGCGTTTCTATCTCTTCTTCTTCCTCCATCTCAATTTGTTTCGACCTTTTCTCTTCAAGTTCTTTCCCACTTCGTAACATGATCACACTAACATTCTCTTTTGGATTCAATGCTTGGGAGGGTAATTTTCCATTCATTTGTGCTTCCAATTTCCCCACACTTGAAGCTACTTACCCCATTTGCTTCTCCAAGTTGTGAATACTTGACCTTGTTTCCTGTTGAAAAGATATGACATTTTGTTGCAAGGTCACAGTGTTAGAAGCCAAAGTTTTCATCATCTCATGAAGATCATAACTGGATGACGACCCCATAACATTGGAGTTTGTAAATGGAGGGGGTTATCTTGCTTGATAATTCTGTTGGGGCTGAAATCTATGGGGATGGAACGGTTGGCCTTGATTACCTTGTTGAGGTGGGTTCCCATAGTATAAGTTTGGATGATCTCTCCATCTAGGATTGTACGTGTTGGAAAATGGATCATATTTACGTTAGGGATGTCCATTAAATGCTCCATCAACTGCATTAGCTTGTTCAATGTAATCTTCTTGCATTGTTGGGCACATATCGGAAACATGTCCTTGTAAAGAGCATATGCTACAAGCTTTCACTTGTTGTATATTGCCACAAGCCAAAGAATGCACAAGAGAAGTAAAATCATTAACTTTATTCTCAAGGTTAGAAATACTTACCTCATTTACTCGTTTGTTTGCGAAGTCTCCTCGCGTGCCAAATTGTTTCAAGTTGGTTGCCATATTTGAGATCAATTGGCGTGCAGCCTCGGGTGTTTTATCTACCAATGCCCCTCCACTTGCAGCATCAATGATACTACGGTTAGTAGGCATCAATCCTTTATAGAAATATTAAATGAACAGCTGATCGGGTATTTGATGATGAGGGCATTGAATACACACTTGCTCAAATCTTTCCCAATACTCGGAAAGTGTCTCTCCGTGATATTGTCGAATCCCACATAATTATTTCCTTATGTTGGCAACTCGAGATGCTGGGAAATACTTCTTAATAAAGATCTTCTTCATGCCATTCCAAGTTCCAATTGAACATGGGAGAATGGAGAAAAACCACGCCTTTGCTGCCCCTTTTAAAGAGAAAGGGAAAGCTTTCAACTTAACCTGTTCTTCGTCAACTCCATTCGAATTCATGCCAACACAAACCATATGGAACTCCTTAAGATGAGTATGAGGATCTTCTCCTGCAAGACCATTAAATGTTGGTAGCAAATGTATAAAACCAGATTTGAGCTCAAAGTTTACATTATTATCGATGTTTATGCACAATGCCTGATTTTCCATGTTAGGAGCAGCAAGCTCCTTGAGTGTTTGTTGTCGTGCAATAGCCATAGTGTTGAGGCGAGCTTCCTTCATAACCTGCGTAAAGCTTTTTCTATTTCGAGATCTAACTGCACTTGACTTTGATTAGTAGAATGGGTTACTGGCATAAATCATCAAGAAAACTCAAAAGAAACCAACCACACAAGAGATCAAAAACAATGTAAATTGTACAAAAATCCTACACTAGAAAACTAAAATTGCCTAAAAAAATTAAAAAATAGTGGAATTTGGCCTCGGTAGAGTGGGGCTAGTAATTTACCACTAGTCCTGTTTAGAACGTCGTTTCCCTTCAGGAAACAAAAGGTTGATATCTAATTCCACCAAAAAATTTGTTTTGAACAGTACCGCTGTCGTAATGATCAGTACTGCAGCAAGCAAAAATTATGTTTTTTTTTTCAGAAAAATAAATAAATATCACAAAAAATAAAAATAATAACACAACAATCAACTAAAATTACTTCCTCGGCAACGACACCAAAATTTGTTGTGATGTCGCGATCGCACAAATTAATTACCCTAGCTTCAATCACAACACACAAGATAGTATAGAGGAAGCAAGGGGTTGATCCCAAGAGGAAGGTTCAAGTCAGATTTTTATGCTAGATGATATGCAATTTACGGGGGGGATTTGGATGTTATCTAGGCTAAAGCAAAAGAAAATAGAAAACTATTAAACGAAATTTAATAAAATCAAAAAATTATCAAGAGAACAAACCCTGGTCACAAGCACACATCCACCTATAGAAATCAAAACTGATCATGGAAACGAAACATCAATTTATATTTTGAATATTTATCTCTTCTTAACATTGGTTAGTTAATGGATCCGCCGTATAACTAACCCTAATCATCAAACAACCACAATGTCCGCACTAGTAATTTAATTCAATGACAGCCTTAAGAACTAGATAAGTTTATTAATCAAGAAAACATAACTGTCCTCAGTCTATGTTTGATTTGATTGAATTTTCTCCCTAAGATTAATAATGTAGATTCGCCACAATTAATAAACCCAGTTGCTTCACAAGTTCATATACCACAACTTTGGTTTTGATATCAAACTTAGCAATAGATTGTCTACAATAAAAACTTAGAGTCCGCTCTAGCAATTAAAATAAGCAATCATAGGAAAAATAAGCATAGGAGAATAAACATATTCATCATATGAATTGAAAAGAAAATATAAAATAAATCTCACAGTTCTTAAAATCCGAAGGTTTCTGTGTCCTTGCAACCAAGAAAACAAGTTTAATCTTGCATATTTGTTGAACAACTAATTAAAAAGATGGAAGAATGCATGATTTAGGGTTTCGTAGAGGAAGGGGGGCATTTTTTCTCTTGTTGGCTGGCTGCCCCTCCTTCTCTTCTCTCATTCTTTTTATATCCTATGAAACCCTAGTCTCTATTTTACAAAATAGTCCTCTCTTAAGTAGACTGTTTACATTTAAGTACTTCAATAAATATTTTCCTTAAAAAAAAAAAAAAGAAATAGTCTTGCATGAAATCTTCAAGCTTTGGCTTAGAAGAGCTGAATTGCTGAAATAAAAACTTGGATATCGGTTTAGATGCTTCGGAACGTAATTTGGACTCGTTTCTTCACGAAACCTGTTTGCTGGCATAATTCAGTTGTCATCTTTGAAAAATCATATCTCCCTCATATGACAATTTTTTTGGCTGAAGTTTGGAGCGTTTATAGGAATTTGAGTCAAGAATCCAAAACAATTGAGTTTGCATCAATTGGACTTCTGTAGCTCCAGATATTCAAGTCGGAATAACCGAAGGTCAACACTGGCAGATTGCGAGATTTGACTTTGAAAGCTGCGATTTCCATGCTCTTCCTTATTTTATTGTCTTGCCTTAGATTTCCAGAAAGGTATGGATGTTAGCGTTTTAATGCCACTAGAATCACTTCATTTCGACTTTTAGAGCTCACGCTCTGCACAAAACATTGACTGAAGGTCAAATATGTCAATTACCTCCAATTTTCTCCTTTTTACATCTTTCATCCAAAACTACCTTCAAAACATAAAACAAAGAATATCAAGGCATTTTATATATATATAAAAAAAAAACATATGCAAAAAACTAGTTAAATGTGGGTGAAACTATCGAATAATATGGTTCATCACCCAACCCCAAGACCCAACCCAAAAAAAATAAGTAAATAAACAAAATAGAAAAATAAAAGAATTAAAAAATATGTGTATATAATGAATAAAAATAATATAAATTTATTGGTTTAATTCACCGACGCTAGAGTTAGGAATACAAATACTGGTTTAAATTTATATTATTTTTATTCATTATATTTTATTTCATTTAGCTTAGAAAAAATAAAAAATATATGCATGCGTAAAAATAAAATTTATTTTATTAGTTTATTCACTAATGTTCAAATCAGGAATGAAAATACTGATTTAATTGTATTTTTTTTTTATCTACATAAAAAATAAAAAATATATGTGAATGTGTAATAAAATAAATTTATTTGATTTGTTTATTCACTAGTGTTAGAGTCAGGAATAAAACATATTGATCTAAATTTATTTTATAGCTACTTAATATTTACCAATGCCAGAGTTGAAAATTATCGTAGTTAAATATTCACTAGCGCCAGAGTCAGAATATTATAAGCAAATTATCATAGCATAAACTAATAAATGTTATGCAATTTAAGATAAAATCAGCAATGCAATTTGCCTTTGGGCAAAAACGTTTAAGGGGTGATAATATCTTTTCTTTTACGTAACCAGTCTCGAACCATAGGATCTCATTGACCAGTTAGGGTTCCTAGTGACCATAATACTAGGTGACGACTCCTTAAAACAAGACCATTCCACATCAAAGAATAGGATTCCAAAAATCTGTTCTTTCCTTGTAAAAATTTTAAGGCCGCCGCTATGTCCGAGTGAGACAGAATGGCGACTTCATTAGGGTCCTTAGGATTAAGCTTTGTCTTTTTTCTTATTATTGTTATTTTGTTTGTTGTGTTTTTTTGTTTATTTTTCTTGCATTTACTGCTTCAGCATGCATCCTTATTTATATTGTCATGCATCACTTTGAGAGCACACATTTTACAACCTAGAATAAGTGAGGGAGTAAAGATACCCCAATGGCTTTAGCCTAGGTAAGACTCCTGAAACCATCCAACTCTCGCTTGATTGTTTACTTGAAAGTGATTAATATGCCAAACTAATATTACTCAGGTCCTCTATCTTCACACTACTTGTAAGCCTCATATCGTGCTTTCAAGGATGATCATTGAGCATGCAAGAGACCTTTTGAAACTAGATAATGACCAACCCCTTAATGCACTCAACAATTAGGATCTTCCTACAAGGTTGTCACCCCGTGAAGGGCAAGTTTGCATTTCATACGTATTTTTTTAATTGAATCAACATTTTTATATAAATTGCATGATTTACATTTAACAGGTTGACATATAGGTCCCCATTGAAACCCACCTATAACACTCATTCGAGAAAAAGACAAATGGAAAATGAAGAAAAAGCCAAGTTGGAAGCCCAACACCAAAAAGAGGTGGACAATCTTAAAAAAAAGTCGCAAGGCTTACTAGTATACTCGAACAGGCCTTGAGAGATAAATCCAGAAAAGTAACACATATAGCTCAGTGTGAACCTATGCTCGTAAATCCCTTCAATCCACAGAATATGGGGCAAATGGGTTGTCATCTAATTTTCAACAAGCCATGCATTTCCAACCAGTATACCCTAGGAGAATGTCGTTTACCATTGATTCTACAAAGAAGAAATCTCAAAAGGGCAAGATGGTAAAAAAAGAGTGACTAGGAAAATGAACTACCCTAGAAGAGAGGGTAAGGGCAGTTGAGGGAAAACCATTTTGTGACCTGGTGAAAGCTGCCAAATGTGTTTCGTACCTAACGTAGTCATTCCTAAAAAGTTTAGGGTGCCATAATTCGTTAAATATATAGGAATCTAATGCCTTGTAACTCATCTCAAGGCATATTGTAACAAAATAGCTGAGGTGGTTATTGATGAAAAATGCTGATTCATTTCTTTCAAGACAGATTAAGTGGCGTTGCCCTCACTTGGTATATGCGATTGGACAATACCAAGGTTAAAAAATGAAAGGATTTAGTTGATGCCTTCATGAGGCAATATAAGTTACATATAGATATGAGCCCTGATTGGTTAAGCTTGCAAGCTATGGAGAAGAACAACAAGGAGTCCATAAGAGAATACGCTGAAGATGGAGTGAGGTAGCTGTACAAGTTAACTCTTCTATGTTGGAAAAAGAGATGATCAGTTTATTTTCCAACACTTTTAAAGCTTCATACTTTGAATACTTGGTTAGAAGCTCTGCACAACATTTTACTGACCTAGTTGTTATAGCTGAGAGGATTGAACAAGCCATTGGGTTAGGTAAAATTGTTGATCTGACTAAAAAGAACGGTTTCACTGAAAAAGGAAAGGACACTGAAAGGGGTTGCTAAGGCATATACCCTTCCTATAGCTAATTTCTTCACACTGATACCTATAAATCAACTATCTTGAAGAAAAGAAGCTATGGTGATACTAGGCCAAGAATGGTCTGCATATGGCTTCAACTAACTGTTGAAAAGATGCCCTTATCGAGGAGAATGAATGATTGAAAGATTTTGAAAATTCCAATCAATGATCGCTAAATGTTTAGCCCTTTTATGTGTTCATAGCCCAATATGTTGGCATAAGCTCTTTGTTGTTGAATTTCTCTTCCAAAGTTTTAATGAAATAATGAGTTTGTCATTTAATCGTATTTACGACCAAGTATTATTCATTCTCTTGAGAGAGTTTTCTTATAAAAACTCATGAATATACTTTTGAAGCCTTGCGTGATCTCATAGACGCAATTCACCTCTTTTACCAAAATCAGTTTTCCTATTGGAGTTTTGAAAATTGATCTAGCATTTTGATTTCAAAAATAATTTAATGTTTATTCAAAAATGATATTTTTGTCATTCTACTTGTAGAATGACAAGTGAATCATGCAACTCCATCATTGATATGACTAAATTATGGATAAAAAACAGAAAAAAAAAAAAGAATAAATGAATAAACACCCTTGCCCCATGACTCTTGAAATCATGTGTTTTTAAATGTATGAATAATGGTATGTAGTGAACTCATTGCTCATGATTCATGAAATGCATCTTTGCAAAGACTAAACCATCACACTAGATGAGATCAAAGTTTATTGATCATAGCTATTTGCGCTTGAAATGAGAAAATGTCATTTTTGTTATTCCTTTCATATTCTGAAATAAGTACATCCCTTACGGTCCTATTTTGAGCCAAATAATTTTTCTTTCATGAAAGAAAAATCTCGACTAAGATCACACCCCATACAGGGGGGCATGAGAAAATTTCAATGAGAAGAGAAAAAAAAAGTCGTTAGAAAGAAAGAGGGGTATAAGAGCTCAAGAAATTCAAATGCGAGGGGCATGCCCAAATCACTAGGAAAAAATGACATCCAATATAAAGTAAGTATGCCCTAGTAAAGCAATAAAAAAAATCAACAAATCAAATAAGAGCGGCAAAAGAAAATATAAATAATGTCAAGAGTCGAACTGCTGATAGTGATCCCCAATCTTTGAAATCTTGAAATACTCTTTGAGCCTTATGAATCCTTTTCTTTCATAGCAAAAAAACATAGCCTATGTTACGTGCCTATAGAAGTCCTTTTATAGCACAGGTGTAAGTTATACCATACGGTTGGCTATGAAAGTGCTAAGCATTTGTTGTACCAAGTGTTATACAACACAAATCTAGATTAACCATTTAACAAGCAAGTTATTAAGAATTAATAAGATAAAAAGATAAGACATGTTAATAACAAACTTTTTTGGATATAAACATTGAAGTCCATGTTGAGTTTATATTATACATATTCTAATACCAATAGTGAAACCTTTTTACCTTGACATAATAACTTAGCTAAACATAATGAAGAAGAGAAACATAAATAAACGACATAAGAACATAAGTATAGTAAAGGAAATAAAAAGCATAAACAAGAGATTAAGGAAAATATAACATGAAATAAAACTTAAACAGTACAAAAATATAAAAAAAGAAATAAAAAACATGATCTTGATATGAAAACCAAGATGCCTAAATGCATGAAAAATGCCTCCTTTTATAGGCTAAAATTTCAAACTATTAATTTGATGACTAATTGTTGAGTGGGAGGCCACATCTTGACATGGTGACAATCCTTATCTTCTTGTCTAAACAAAATGTCATTGATAACATCAGAATTTGAACAGACTTAACTCATGAAAAGTTCTAGGAGATTATCTCAGCTCTCCAACAAAAAAAAATTGAGGTCATTTGGACTTCTAGAACTCGAGATATGGGTTGAACACTAAACAGTGTCTGGGTTGTAGGACAGATTCAGACTTCTCTGTTGTTGCTACAATTTGGACTTGAAAACAACATTTTTAAATCTTAGACTCCTATGAAAGTTTTAGGCCTATGTCTTGGCTTTCCATTCATATAGAGCAAACCTAAATCCAAGATCTACAACTCCAGATATGACCCAATGATCGAACAGTGTTCCAGTTTGGACTGAACCATCATCTCTTTTCTAAGTTTGGCCTTCTCTTTGTCTTTTAAATTTCAGTAGTTAAACTCATCAATCAATCCTTTGATTTATGTGATATGTCTACATTTAAGATGAACATTTACCATAAATTAAAGGCATCTTATAGTATTAAACTTATTATTATAAAATATGCTTTCGTTAAGGAGTTATTGATACTTCAAGAGCAAAATGATTATATAAAACCTTGATAAAAATACACTTTTAAGTACTAATCAGTAATCAAAAGCTAAATTGATGAAAATTAAAAGGGTGATGGTCAATTGGAGGTCCAATTGAATAAATCATAAACCAATGACCATAATGAAAATGGCGTTAAACTTAAGGTTGATATTTGAGTATAACGGGGGTTAAATTGCATGTAATTAAAATGTTTTTTGTATCAATTTAGGGTTCATGTGTTACAATTGAAAGAACATAGACTAGATTGAAACTTTGCCAAATCCCAAATTAAAAACCTTAATTTATAGGGTTTAACTCAGACGACGCGTCATTCAGTCTCTGTTTATTTTCTTCCTTGGTAGTTCACAATAATCAAGTTGACACATTCCAAGAGCTCGTTGTGAAGTACTAGACCTCTAAACAGCATGAGGTTTTTACAAATGAAAGAGGAACATCCTCTTTACAACCCTATTTTTATGAAAATAGATGTTTACATCCTAATATTTACATGGAAGTCCTCAATATCTTATCTCTAATCAGCCATCACTCAATTTTCATATTTGGGGTTGATCAAGTTTACACCTTTGAACGAATGAATGTGGAGTTATAGACCATCAAATTGACAAAAAATGGATCCAAATAAAAGTTGTGGACCCCTTCCTACCAAATTCAGATGGTCTCAAAAAACAATGATGTTAAAATTTCTCCGACAAGGCCTCGAAAGTGGGCACCTCAGCTAGCCTCCACAATGCAACTACCATGCAAAAAATAATTTGGTTTACATGTGTTCACACACAAAGGATCCTTAATAGGTCCTTATGAAGGGTTCACAACACTCCTGTTAAGATCAAGAGGTCTGAAATGGATTCAAGACGTCTTAAAACCCTATAAATACCCCTCCTTAAGATCAAAAAGGCTGGAGAGAAAGTTGGGAAAGAAAAAAGAGAAAACAAAACAAAACAAAACAAAAGAGTAATATCAATAAGAAACATAAGGGTAGAGGTTCAAGAGCAAAAAAGAAGTTTTTTTAAGCTTTGTAAGCTTGTGAGAGGCAAAACTTTTCAAAAAGAAGCCAAGAGAGAGTAGTTATTACAGGTATACATTGCAGACCCAAAAGTAGGTTCTTTATGGCCTGCTTTAGTTATTATTATTATTTTTTTTTTTTTTATGTTTATGTTTACAAAATGCTTAACAAAAAATGTTGCATTCACCTCTTTATTACTTTGATTTCTATTTAATAAAGGTATTATAAAGTTATTTTTATTTTTTTAATGTATTAAAGTTGTTGTTTAAGTTTTCCTTTTGATATATAAATTTGTTTTAGCTTTGGTTTAGTTTAAGTTATGCATGTTTAAGCAAAAGTGTTTATCCTTAACTTAGTGAGTTTGTTCATACACAAAATGAGTTAAGAAAACCAATTTTGAATCCATGTTGCATGAACATGTAGGTTGCTTTAAGTTGTTAATTTCTAAATTTGGTATCTTATACTTAATTTTGATTGTTTGATTATTTTTTTATTTGTGTTGTTTTTTAGATTGCAAACATGTTTTGTATGATATTGTGACTTGTTGAAATAACGAAAACATGCTTTAGAGGCCAAAAATGCCCATTTCTGGGTTTGGCAGTAACTACCTCATAGTTGGGTTTTTTGTTAGGTTTCTAGGTAATGTTATTCATGTTCTTGGGAAAAAATATTGCCTTAGCCTTTTTATTTGGACCAATTTTGGTTTATTTCTTTACATAAAACCATTTTTTATGCACGTTTATTTGCATCAATAACACATTTATAATGATTTTTAATCTTAAGATTTTTGTTTTGAACCAAACCCATTTTGATCAATTTGACGATTTAATTATAAATCAAAGTAAATGAATCTTAATTCTTGATCCTTTAATGATTTAACACCTTTATGTGCTTTTGATTTCATGAAATCTGGTATGGATTTGAGTTCATGTTGTTAGGTTTTGTTTCGGGTGTTATTTGGGTTATTTATTTTTTTATGTTTGATATGTTTTGTTCATAATTTTTTTTAGTTTTGGTGTATTTTGGTGGTTTAATCTTTTTTTTTTTTTCTGTAGTTTTGTTTTTTTGGGGTGTTTTTCGGGTCAAACTAGAATTTTTTGTTTGGTTTATGGTCGAATCAAAAAATTTTTCTTTTTCGAGTCAACTTAGTTTGGTCGACTTAGTCGGGTAGGTTAAAAAAACGTAAGAAAAATATTTTCTTTTTTTTTTTACATGTGGCTAAAAATCCTAAAGTTATTTAAGCATTTTTTTAAAAAAATCTAAAATACTTTGACATGTTTAAAAAAAAAAAATATTGCATTGATTTTCACCAATAAGTTTGTAAAATTCCAAATTGAGCAAAATATATCCAAATAAAAGATGATTGATACTTAAAAGTGTATTTTTATCAAGGTTTTATATCATCATTTTGCATTTGAAGTATCAATAACTCCTTAACAAAAGCATGTTTTATAATAACAAGTCTGATACTATAAGATACCTTTAATTTATGGTAAATGTGCATCTTAAATGTTGGCCTATCGCATAAATCAAAGAATTGATTGATGAGTTTAAATGCTGAAATTTAAAAGACAAAAAGAGGGCCAAACTTAGAAAAGAGATGATGGTTCAGTCCAAACTGGAACATTGTTCAGTCATTAGGTCATCTATGGAGCTGTAGATCTTGGATTTAGGTATGCTTTATATGGATGTAAGGATAAGACATAGGCCTAAAACTTTCATGAGGAGTCCAAGATTTAAAAATGCCGTTTTCAAGTCCAAATTGTAGTAACAACGGAGAAGTCCGAATCTGTTTTGCACCCCAGACATTGTTCAATGTTTCACCCATATCTTGAGTTCTAGAAGTCCAAATGACCTCAATTGTTTTTTGCTAGAAAGATGAGATAATTTCCTAGAACTTTCATGAGTTAAGTTTGTTCAAATTCTGACGTTATTAATGACTTTTTGTTTAGATAAGAAGATAAGAATTGTCATCAAGTCAAGATGTGGCCACCCACTCAACAATTAGTCATCAAATCAATAGTTTTTTAAATTTGGCCTATATAAAATGAGATATTTGCCATGGCATTTAGGCATCTTGGTTTTAAAAATCAAGATCAATGATCATGCTCTTTATTTTTTTCTTTATATTTTTGTAATGTTTAAGTTTTATTTCATGTTATATCTTCCTTAATCTCTTGTTTATGCTTTTCATTTTCTTTACTATACTTATAATCTTATGTTGTTAATTTATATTTATCTTCTTCATTATATTTAGTTAAGTTTATTATGTCAAGGTGAAAAGGTTTCACTAATGATGTCTGGGCTGTAGGACAAATTCAGACTTCTCCATTGTTGCTACAATTTGGACTTGAAAACAACAGTTATAAATCTTGGACTTCTCATGAAAGTTTTAGGCCTATGTCTTAGCTTTCCATTCATATAAAGCAGACCTAAATTCGAGATCTATAGCTCCAGATATGACCCAATTACCGAATAATATTTTAATTTGGATTGAACCAGCATCTCTTTTCTAAGTTTGGCCCTCTCTTTTGTCCTTTTAAATTCAGTACTTAAACTCATCAATTAACCCTTTCATTTATGTGATAGACCTGCATTTAAGATGAACATTTACCATAAATTAAAGGTATCTTATATTATTAGATATGTTATTATAAAATATGCTTTAGTTAAGGAGTTATTGATACTTCAAGTACAAAATGATGATATAAAACCTTGATAAAAATACCACTTTTAAGTACTAATCAAGAACCATTAGTGTCGGTAATGACCTCCTTATAATTGGGACAAAGCAACATAATGAGTGTTCTTGGTGAAAAATAATTGATAATATTTATGAAACATAAATAATAAGTGAATTCAGGAATGATAAATTCTAGACGTAGTAAAAAAAAAAAAGTGTGGATTGTAGGAAATTATGATTGTATATGTGTGTGTGCGCTGCGCGCGCATATATATGGGGTAACTCTCTCATCTTTGCTATATTTTTACTTTTAATATAATTATTCCAACATTGTGATATTACAGGTCCTTCATAATCACACCAAGAGTAGTGACCAAGGCCCTCTAGTCCTTTTTGTATGAATTAGAAATTAAATGATGTATTTCGTCTTTAAGTGTTTATATGACTTAAAATGTAATAGTACCTCTTATATTAATGTTGAGACATAAGATTTTACAGATTTTATGCTTGTAATATTATCATTACTATCTCTATTTAATTATGAATTTCATGTGTTTTAAATGGGAAAGGAAATAAATATATGTAAGTTGTTATGTTTTTATACCTATGAATGATTGTTGTTGATATGATTAAGGAATTGGTATAAAATATGTACAAGATAATTATTGATAACTTGGGATCTCCCGACATAGGAGAGAGTTTGCCGAGAAATTTTAGTAATCCTTAGATGAGCTCAGCAAAAAAAAAAGAAAATCCCAGAATTTTCATTAGGGATGATTGATATGTCTGATCTCAAGAATAAGAATGGTTTACACTACATTTCAAAAAATACCAAAAAGAAATTATTTTGTTTCTTTTAATACATGAGATTATAAAAACATATATGTAAGGCATGTTCTTAATATTAAATAAAAATCACTTTATTTTTTTTGGTATTAGAACAATTAGGTTTTTTTAATCTGATAAGATAAAAACCTCTTTATTGAATAGTACTTTTCTTAAACCTTAGATAGATCAACAGTTATAAAACACAAGTTTTTCTTAGTTTATATATATTAAACAAATAAACAATGTAGCTAAAACTTTTTTTTACGCAATCAGTCCTCTTTCCCTGACCCTAAGACCAGTTAGGGTTTCTAGTGACCAAAATGTTATGTGGCAACTTCCATTCTCTTTTTTCTACTGATAAAGGATAAAAATTTCTTATCTTTTTCACCCATATCATTTCCGACTATCCTGATTTGGGAAGATAATTATTGCGACACCGTACACGTTCTTTAAAATGACGACTTCACTAAGGAACCATGGATTAAACTTTGTCTTGCTAATTGTTGTGTTTGGATTATTTTTTTTGTTTTGTACATTTTAGTTCTTTATTTTTTACTGCCTTTTGTCCATGTTTTGTTATCAACATGGTTAAAATTAGAAACCAAAAGAATAAGTATAAAGTTGAATAAAATAAATATATGGTAAATTACAATTGAATAATTAAATTAAAAATAAATAAAATTTTGATAAAAAGGTCAAAGAGAAAAAAATAAAAAGTAAAATTAAAATATCAAAAAATAAAAAAGACCAACATGTACTTTTTAAAAAGGAAAAAAGAAAATTAAAAAAAAAGGAAAGAAAAAACACAACTAATGACAGGATAAAAGAACAGATTTGCCATGAAGAGATGCACGTGCTGTCATCCTTCAATGAATATGGGTTTAACAAAAAAAAAATATCTATGAAAAAACAGAAATATCTTTGGACATAAGCTTTATTTTTAATTTTTTCGATTAGAATAGCAAAACATCCTTTTACTTTTTCTTAAAAATAAAAAGATTTGGTCCACAAACATAGATTTTTTTTTTTTTGACTTGTGGGCTGAATCAATTATTTTACTATTTAAAAAATAAATTGAAATGATATATAAATCCTGAACAATTAATTAATGAATAATAGATAAGTGAAAAAGACTGAATTACTCCTCGAAACCAAGTCATAAATTTTTCTGAGTGTATGCACAGTGAGTTGTATTTCCTGCTGTTTGTTTTTTTTTTTTTTTTTTTTTAAATTATTCTTTATTCATTAATAATAATGACAGCCTGATCCTTGCTGTTGCTGCTACTAGTACTACGATTCAATTTCAAGCTGTGTTTTGCCCGCCCAAACACAACCTTAATTCCAAAATTCAAAATTTGAGGTTTTCTTTTCTTTTATTTGGCACACCTCTCAGCAAACAAACGGACAACATCCTCAGGATCTCCAAGCTTGTTAGAAAAACCAAACCCTAAACCCTTTAATTACTTTTTAACCCTAATTTAAATCAATCCAATCCAAATCAAATCTCCATCAATGGCCAACTCCGATTCTTCCACTGCCACTCTCTCTGCTCCTCTTCCTCTCGCTCGTGTACGCAACCCTCTCTCGTTCTCTCCTCTATTTGCTTTTTTCTTTATTTAATAGCAAACCCTAATAATTGATGTATCTTCTTCTTCCTCTTCTTCTTACCATTATTGCAGAAGAAAGAGAACGTAACTCCGATCGGTTCAAAGATCGCTGTATGTGTTTGCTCTTCTCTTTTAATTTTTGACTTTTTGCTGCTTACAGTGTTGTTAATGCGGTGCTTTTTTTAATTTTTAATTTTTATTTGTTTTAGGAATTAAATGATTCCAGGACTGAGCTTCTTAATAGAGTCCAAGGCTTAAAGCAGGTTTTTTTTATATTTTTTGGCCTCCGATTTTATCATGGTTTGAATTTGATTATAAAAAACAGACATTCAAATGTGTAATTAGGATTTGCAAAGCTGGAGATCGAAGCTCGACACTCAAGTTAAAATCTATCGCGATGTAAGTAAATATTTTTTTCTTAAAAAAATTATGATCTGTATAGAAGATTATTATTCTGATTTTGATACTTGACGTCTGTTCCTTTACAGGATTGCAATTGATATTGTTTTGTGAATCCATTTCTATCGCTAATATCTGCGTTGCTGTTTAACCCAATTGAAATAAATAAATAAAACAAAGTGTGTGAAAGTTAAATCGGAAAATGTTGATGTGTCTAGGCCGCTGCAATGTCAAGGCCTTTTGGCACTGTGTGTTGTACTAAACATGCAATTTGTTTTTTCTATTTCATAGAATGCAAGAGATACACAATTTCATCATTTTATCGTTTACCCGTTGAGATTATATGAAAAAAGAAAGAGTAAAGTAGTGCATGGGATTTGAATTGCTTAGTTTAAGGTGAACTAAAAGACTAGAATCTTGGTGATGTTCAATCATGCTTGGAAGAGTTAAGTGTCTAGGCTGCATGCAGCAAGGAATGGCACACTGCTGTTTTTTAATGACAATGTGTAATTCACTCAATTTATCAGTGTCTACAGATCATTATCCACCCCTTTTGGCATTCAATTGTTATTTGAGTCTTGCTGTTATTTTCTCCACTAAATTTTGTAGATTAAACAAATGTCTACAGTTATGCAAATATTTCAACTCCAACCTCACATCAGACCTCAATGTTTCATGGATCCGTGGAAAAGTCATATTGCGATGAATTTCTTTTTTTAATATATGCCCTGCAACATTACCTGGAATGAACCAGATAACATGTCATAATCTCACCATTTTTGCTTCAGCTACTTTCTATCTTCACGTGGTTTTACAAACTTAGTTCAGATCAATATTGTACTTCAAGTATTTACCAGTTACATGTAAGTTATGCAAGAAACTAATCCAGGTGAAAATGAATTCTGTATTTTCATGCAATAGTGGCTCGTTTATTAGATACCTCCATCTATCTCTTCACACTTCGTATTTTATCTAATAGTAGTTGGGATGAGATGTAGTTCAGTTGAACTTGTGCAAAAATTTCTTGCTTCATTCAGGAGTTGTCGGAATTGAAGAAGTCATTGAATGTCGAGGTTGTTCAACTTCGAACAGTAAGTCCTACTAAAGCAAATACCTTTGGCGTTTCCTTTTATTATTACCGTTTCTTAACATATCTATCCTGATCAAAACTAGGAATTCCAAGAACTGAAGAACACACTGCAGCAACAACAAGAAGATGTTACTGCTAGCCTTCGAAATTTGGGGGTAAAGTTTTCTTGAGAATTTTCTTCATGTGCCTTATGCATACGTTTCATTAGCTAATTTGCAAAATGATTTTAGAAGTAAATGTAAGCCCCGAGGTTGATGATTTATGAACTCTTGCAGCTTCAGGACAGTGCAGGTGATGGTGCTCAAGAGGCACAAGAACCCAAGGTTGATGTAGAAGATCAGGAAGTGCATTCTTCAGCTGAAGAGGATGTCGAGAAGAAGGATGAAAATTAAGATGTTTTGTTATGGAGCAAGTATTTCTTGTACTTTAGCTCTTGCATCTATCGATCAATTTCTTTTCCTGGCGCTTTCTCAGGCAGCTGTGAGTCAAACTCTTCAACTACGTCCTTGGATTCTACTACAAGGAAGGAACTGTTTTCTGAAATTCATGTCATTCTTCATTTGCCGAATAATTTCATTTAAAGCACTCTTCATAGATTTGAATATTTATCATCCTGGGGAGGCCCATTATAAAGTAAATTTTGGCATTTCTTTGTTTCTTCTTTCCTTTTTTTTTTTCTCTGTTAATGTGCTGGAACTTTTAGGGTTCTTTTGATAGTGCGGTATGGATGAAACTGTATTTTGTCCTTGCTATAGTTTCTTCATTCCTTTTATGGATTTCACTTTAAAAAATTTCTTAAAATCTTGATTATAAAAAAAATATATAATTTTTAGTTTTTTAAACTCATTTGTTAAATAGCAAACCATAAAACTACCACAGGACACTTAAAAGATGAGTGCCGGTTAACCTTTTACCTCGTTCACGTGTTGGCGCATGTTTGTCTTGTCTTTGCTCTTGGACTAGCATTGCAGTAGTGTAGCACCCATTGGAACGACCACAAATCGAGGACACATTACCTCCATAAACCATTTGGTTTGTGGTAATTTCTGCGATATGGTTGGTGAAGGGACCGGTGAGGCAACTGGTCACGACCTTCCACAGTTATTGCGTCCTTGATTTGTGGAAAGTGAGGCAATCATAGAGGATACTTTTGTCTGAGATTCTGAGTGCTGACTGCAATCATAACTTCACAGGTCTCTTCAATTCCTCTTTAATAATGGTTATAACACTACTGCTTGATTTGACTTTGGATAAGGAAAATTAGATCAGGATGCACATAACTTGCCTCGTTAAAAGGGACGCATTTCAGGTTATCTTTCCATTTCCTTGAAATTTATACTTCAGCCTTTTGTTTCTGCTTCCTATAACTCCATACAAATGCAGCTCTTATCCTGGTGTTATTGCAGGACATGTCATCCTCACTCACCTGTTTGAATTGATATTTGCTTGAGAACTAGGAAGAAACCATCTTGACAGGCACCAAGCTGGGGATTTGTTTAGTCTTGACAAGAGAAATATAATTGAAAGCTCTAACAAACGATTGAATAATGGTCAGTGAGGAGCCATGAATTCTCAACCCCCACCATTAATAGCCATTGTCATAATTAATTATTTGCTCTCTCCATCGACCTTGACATTCTTATGTTTCCAAGAAATTGTTTACGTGTTAGAATGCCCCAAAGTTACTGACTGAAGAGAAAGAGATGAGGTGCTTTGCCTATTTAACAGAGGATCTCTCTACCTAGTTGTACTATCCCGGAGATGACACCATCAGATGATACAGCAAAAACAAGCCTCTTTAAATTTCTCCCACCAGCCACCACTGTGCCTTATTAAGATGCCAGCATTTCTCTGGCCACCTCTCGGTTTTCTCCACACAAACATGGATGCCTCCACCCATGCATGGTGGTTCTTATTTGTTTGTGTATATAGAATTAAATGACTCTTTAGATTTCTGTCTTAAAGTTCATCAAAATCCATGCCAACAATAATAAAGTATAAATTAATTATACATGAAGATCATGCCTTGTTGATTTTTTGCCCTTCATTCAAACTTGTTACCAAACCAAACTTGATGCTCTTATTAGCATAGAAATGATGTTGTCTATAAAATCTTGTAAAGGTTGATGGTGGAAGGATAGGATGCCTAAATATATTTAGAGAAAAATAAAAATAAAAAATCAGACCATGCATGGAAAGTAAAGATGCTTTAATGTGTCCGTGTCATTCACAAGACTGAAATATGGTTACATAATAGACTACAATCACGTACGAACAATTAATAGGGGGATTAACTCAACGCGATCTATTCTTTGCTTTCTTTTTAAACCACTTTAAAGCCTTCAAGCTATCATCCCTTCGTTCTTTTACTCTTACAAGCTGCTCGGTCTTCTTCAAAAGTCTCTAATGGCTGCAACAACGTCCGTTCAAGAAGTCCCTAAAGCTCTGAAATGCAAGGTTACTGATTACCGCTCTAGTAATTAATCACTGCTTAATTACCCTTAATTTGTTCTGACTTTATTAATTTCTTTGTATTTCAGACATGGGTTTTGAAAGTATCTATCCACTGCCAAGGTTGCAAGAGAAAAGTCAGGAAAGTCTTACAAAGCATCGATGGTAATAACAAAGAGAAACTTGCTGCTGCTGCTTGTTTCTCTTAAAATATTGAAAAACATTGTTAAAGAGGTTAATCTAGTTAGGTTTTCTATGATATTTGTTCTTATTTTGTTGGCAAAAATGAGAACATGCAAACCCTTTGTGTTTTGTACTCTATGCATACATATGCTGACCCAATTATATATGCTATATGTAAAATGAATTCAGGTGTTTATACAACAAGCATTGATTCGCAGCAACAAAGAGTCACAGTTACTGGCAACATTGAAGCAGGGACCTTAATCAAGAAACTCATGAAAACAGGCAAACATGCAGAGATATGGCCTGAAAAGGTTGCTACAAAGGAGAAAGAATCAGGCAAAGCAAAAGGCATGCACAGCACAAATGACCACAATCAGAATGATAGTGGCAGCAAAAAATCTGTGAGATTCTCTGTGGAGGGACTAGGTGAGGAGACCAAAAAGGGCAAGAAGCCACCGGAGAATTCCACCGCCGGAGAGGAGTTGCCGGGAGGAAATAACAAGGGCAGTATACCTGAGGGTGGTGGGGCAGACAGTGCATGTAAAAAGAAGAAAAAGAAAGGGCAGAAAGGTAATGATGGCAGCAATGTTACGGGGGGCTCAGGCTCACCATCTTCTGGTACATCTGCAGGCAGTGAATATCAAACTCATGATGTGGGGATGAATCAAGTTATGGGCCCGAGTGATCTCAATCCTACACGTCAGCATTCGATTCCATGGCCACTAGGTTACTCCAGTCCTCAAGTGTATGCATCAAGTTGTAATATGGCATATCCTTATGGAAGTCCTGCTCCTTTTAATTATCATGTTGCTCCAGCACCATATACAAATGCAAATCAAACAACACAGGTGGACTCTTTCAACATTTTCAGTGATGAAAATGTCAATGGATGTTCCATCATGTAATCAGAATGGAGAATGATTCTGTACTGATGGTGATGGAGAGAGTAGTATAGATGATAGAATGTAGGATAATATTGCCAGGGGAGACATTGGAACGATGATAAGAAAACTTTTTTGCATGGTATGGTTTTGAAGCAAGTTTGGAAGATTTTCTTTTCCTTGTAGAAATTGATTTGGGTTTTGATGTATGAATTTGGTTGTTGCATGCCCTTTAAGCTTCTAGTAGAGCAACTCCCTAGTATATATATACTACATGGTATTAGCTTACTAACTGCAGAAGATCATGCATGGTTTATATGTAGGAGCCTCTGGTTAAATGCAGAGAGACAGGAAAGCCTTGCATCCCTCACCTGTTCTGCTTGTAGAACCCCACAAGGGATGCTGTTGCCCCTAACTGTAATGTTTTGAAATTAATAAGATAGGATTTTACAACAAAGCCCTTGGAGGCTTAAAGAGAGGGTATAAATGATTGAAGGGTATTATGGTAATTGAACAAAAATTGATAAATATAAATAGGAAGTAAAAAAAAAAAAAAAAAAAAAAGGGAAAGTGTGATCTGAAATATTCAGAAACGTGAGAGAGAAGGGAGAAAGAAGAAGAAGAGAAAAGAAGGGAAAATAAGGGAAAAAGGAAGAGATTTGGAGGAAATAAGTGAAAAAGGTAAGATTTAGGTTGTTTATTGTGTATAATATGTTAATTAAGATTTAATTTTAGTTTTGATGAATGTTAGGGTTTTGAGAATTTGTGTTTTGGGTTTAATTGATGAATTAAATTGAAGGTTAGGGGTTGATTGTTGTGGGTAATTGATTATTAAGTTGATTATGGAAGATTGTGATGATTTTGAGTTATAATTTTGTTTGAATGGTGAATTTATGTTAGAAATCAGGGGATAACAGTAGGTGATCTGTTGAAATTCTGGGTTTGAGGTTGAAGATGACGAAAATTCAATTTGGTCCCTCAATTTCCGAAAATTACAGTTTAGTCCCCAAACTTTGGAAAATTACAAATTGGTCCCTGGAGCATATTCCGAGATTCTGAACAGAATAACATATGAATTATGGACATAATTACTGTATAGATAAGATAATTTCAAACTTTCAATTTAGTCCTCCAATTTGACAAAAAGTACGATTTGACCCTAAAAATTTAGTAAAATTTCAGAATGATCCCTGAAGCATAATGATACATCCTGGGCAGAATTGAGGATTAATTGAGGTCAGAATTTCAGTATATTCATGGATTTATGACAAATTTCAGTTTGGTCCTCCATTTGATAAAAGTTACAATTTGGCCCTAAACTATGGAAAAATTCCAGATTAGTCCCTAGCTGTAATATTAGCTTTTGCAGATTAGTTTGATGAATAATTAAGGGTTACTTAGTGAATTATTACCAATTTTATTAGTTGTTTTTATTATGGATTAGATTTCGGGAAAACCGTTAGATTTTGGGTTTTTGAGAAAATTAACTAATTAATTTAAAAACATATAGGGCTATGGAATACACCCTTAGTTAAGTGTATTAAATAGGTTAAATGTTCTTTCGAGTCGTTCTTGAAAATATTTCCTTTGTATTCAGATAATCCTGATATTCTACCGGCGGGACGTCAGTAGGATTTTCTTCAGTGTCTGCTTTTGGTTTCTGTTTGCTTTTGAGTCAGGTGAGTGGATAATTTTCCATATGCATGAGAAATATTATAAATATTTGATTTGTTAATATGAATTGGATCATGCTTCTTGATAATATATATGCTGATTATTATCCTTGATATGATAAAGCATGATCAATTATTGAATCTGATTTCTTGATATGAACCAATGTGATTTGACTTCTGAATTGATAGCTCCTCATTTGATTGATGTCATGAGTTGAGCTTTGAGATATGAATATGTTTGTTTGATTATGATTATGAACCTATGGTATGTCAGTCAGAATACCCATGCTAACAGGGTAGTGTTAGTCTTTGTGCACATCGTATCTAAACCCTAGTTGGTCGGGGGAGACACCAACCTGTGTGGACTGATCATCCAACAGTACGGAGCCTCATGCTCATTGCATTTTGATTTTCTGACGAGTTCTACCATATGATATTCTTGTTATGGCCTATTTGATAAACCTTCGTATAAGAACTAAAGCCATACTTGTATATATATTTCTCATTGCTATATTACCTCGTGTGTGTATATTGAACGTTATCTACTCACTGAGTTGTTGAACTCACCCTCTCATTATTTATCATTTTCAGGCTTATAGCTTGATAGCGGGTTACTTTTGTTGAACCTTCCGAACCTGCTTTTGATTGTAATTTGTATCTTTCTTTTTATGTCAAGTTAGTGCTCCAAAACTATGAAATTATATTAACTCTTGTATTAGACAATCGAATTATGTTATGAAGTTAGTTTGTTGTTTATGCTGCGTTGATCAACTCTGATTGAGTTTTGAAGGATAAGATTGTATGTAAGTTTGGGTTCGCATAGGTTTGGAACCTTGGAGGGGAACCTTGCCTATGTGCCGGTCATGGATCCGGGATTCGGGTCGTGACAAACTTGGTATCAGAGCTTTAGGTTAAAGAAACAATAATATAATTAATTTAATAAGTGGAGCATTAGGATCCGTATCGTCTTGTTTGTTGTTTTTGAAATTTTAAATTCTCATCAAGTATGTCTTCTTCCTTGTGATAGATATGCTTTCCTATAATTCTGAGATAATTATCATGCTATTGTTCTAGCATGACCTAAGTGATCTCTCTTTTATTTTAGGAAATGCCGAGGAATAGACGAAGAACTGATACTCTTAGGGTAGATGATGATCAGGATGATGTCCCTATTATGCAGTTGATAACTGCAAGGCAGAGAAGGAGGCGTGGTCCACCCGTGCCTCAACATGTTGATGAGGTACCTCCACCAGTGGAGGAAGAGCCTCAGGGGATAGAAGAGGAAGATATGATTGATGAAACAGGTGTGAGGGTAGTTGACCCTGAGCCTGTTACAGAGGTTCAACAACTTAGCCAGGTTGTGCAGACTTGGATAGAGTTTACTATGGAGAGAGACAGAATGAGGGATAAAGATGTACCCTCGACATCCCACACTGTTCAGGGAGTTAATGTGCCATTGGATGCCTTTATGAAGTTGGCACCTCCTATTTTTACTGGGATAGACAGTTCAGAGGATCCTCAGAGGTTCCTAGATGACATTTGGCGACGATGTAAAGCTTTGGGATGTACAGACCACCGAGCTGTGAGTTTGGCATCGTTCAGGTTGGAAGGAGATGTGGCAATCTCTTGGTTTGAGTCTAGGGAAAGAGCAAGACCAGTAGAGACTCAGTGGACATGGAAGGAGTTTAGCTCCATGTTCTTGGACAGGTTTCTCCCTCAGAGCATCAGGGATGCTCGACTTTATGAGTTTGAGAGGCTATCTCAGGGGAGCATGACAGTGGATGAGTATGATCTGAAGTTCACTCAGCTGTCTAGGTATGCAGAACATCTTCTACCCACTGAGGAGTGGAGGGTGAAGAGATTCATTAGAGGACTCAAATCCTCTCTGTATATGGTATTGGCGCCACAAGTGTTTCCATCCTACTCCTCAGCTGTTGATAGCGCCAGATTGCTAGAGACGCGTGAAATAGAGGACATGACTGTTGGCCAGTCTAAGAGGCCTAGAGAAGAGGGTCAGTCTTTTAGGCAACAGGGATTAAGTGCAGGTCCGTTTAGGGGACGAAGTGGCCGTCAGGGCTCATGGGTTCAGAGGAGGTTTAGACAGAGACCATCAGTTAGTGGCTCAGGCAGTCAGAGTGGCAGTAGTGGTACCCAGAGTTTAGTTCAGACTGCACCTCGTAGTTCATTTGTTTCATCTGGGGATAGTTCTTTGTGTCAGCACTGTGGAGGAGGTCATAACAGTGCAGAGTGCTATAGAAGGACCGGGGCTTGTTTTAGTTGTGGCCAGATAGGTCATAAGATTAGAGAGTGCCCGAGGAGACAGTTGTCCACTTCGGGGTTATCTGCTTCAGTCCAACAGCCTATTCAGGCACCATCGACGAGCCAGTCTGTGGCTCATGGGGGTAGAGGTTTTGGTGGCCGTGGTCAGAGAGGTCGGGGTGCAGGTGATAGAGGTCAGATACAGCAGGGTCAAAGGCATGCCAGAGTTTTTGCCTTGACTCAGCAGGATGCTCAGGCATCCAACACAGTTGTTTCAGGTATTCTTCCTGTTTGCTCTTTTGAAGCAAAAGTTTTGTTTGATACAGGTGCAACTCATTCGTTTGTGTCCCTATATTTTTCCATGAGGTTAGATAAACAACCAACCTTGTTAAAATCCCCCATTTCAGTCTCCACTCCCTTAGATGAGTTAATATTAGTAAAGTATGTGTATCTGGATTGTGAAATAGAGATTGGAGATAAGATCTTTATGGGAGACTTAAATGTCTTAGATATGGTTGATTTTGATGTGATTTTGGGAATGGATTGGTTGGCTAAGCATAGGGCTTCGGTAAATTGTTGGGGTAAGAAAATAATGTTTGATCTAGATCAAGAAGTTGGGTTGGTATTTCAAGGAGATAAGATTGGGTCTCCATCAATTATGTTGTCGGCTATCTCGAGAAAAATGGCCCGAAAAGGGGTACAGTGCTACCTAGCATATATAGTGGATGTAGAGAAAGAAGTTCCCCAGTTAGAGGAAGTCCCTATAGTAAGAGAGTTTATCGATGTATTTCCCGATGACTTACCTGGATTGCCTCCGTATAGGGAGATTGAGTTTTGTATTGATTTGGTTCCGGGCACTGAACCAATATCAATGGCACCATATAGAATGGCGCCAGCAGAATTGAGAGAGTTAAAGGAGCAGCTGCAGGATTTATTGGATAAAAAGTTCATCCGACCAAGTGTGTCCCCTTGGGGAGCCCCGGTGTTGTTTGTGAAGAAGAAAGATGGGTCATTGAGGTTGTGTATAGATTATAGGCAACTGAATCGGGTGACAATTCGAAATAGATACCCACTCCCTCGTATAGATGATTTGTTTGATCAGTTACAGGGAGCTCAATTCTTTTCTAAGATCGATCTTCGATCTGGGTATCATCAGTTGAGGATTAGGGAGGCAGACATTTCAAAGACAGCTTTTAGAACTCGGTATGGTCATTATGAGTTCTTAGTGATGTCTTTTGGGTTGACGAATGCACCAGCAGCTTTTATGGACTTGATGAATAGAGTGTTTGGCCAATTTATTGATCAATTTGTGATAGTTTTTATTGATGATATTTTGGTGTATTCGAGGTCTAGAGAGGAGCATGAGCAGCATTTGAGAATGGTGCTTCAAACTTTGCGAGATCATCAGTTGTATGGCAAGTTCTCAAAGAGTGAGTTTTGGTTGGAGAGTGTAGCATTTCTTGGGCATGTAGTGTCAAGGAATGGGATTGAGGTTGATCCTCAAAAGGTTGAAGCAGTTAAGCAGTGGCTTAGGCCTACTTCGGCGACAGAGATTAGAAGTTTCTTAGGTTTGGCCGGCTACTATCGGAGGTTTGTGGAGAACTTTTCTCGAATTTCTGCACCATTGACTAAGTTAACGCAGAAAAATGTTAAGTTTCAGTGGTCTGAAGCTTGTGAGAAAAGTTTCTTAGAATTGAAGGAGAGATTGACTACAGCGCCTATTCTAGCAGTACCATCAGGTTCTGGTGGTTACACAGTGTATTGTGATGCTTCGAGAGTGGGGTTAGGATGTGTTCTAATGCAGCATGGCAAGGTTATTGCATATGCTTCACGACAGCTGAAGAAGCATGAACAGAACTATCCTACACATGATTTAGAGATGGCGGCTGTAATTTTTGCTTTGAAGATTTGGAGGCACTACTTGTATGGTGAAACTTGTGAGATCTTTACAGATCACAAGAGCTTGAAATACATCTTTCAGCAGAGAGATTTAAACCTGAGGCAGAGAAGATGGATGGAACTACTGAAGGATTATGATTGTACCATACAATACCACCCGGGTAGAGCAAATGTAGTTGCCGATGCTTTGAGTAGAAAATCATCAGGGAGCTTAGCTCATATTCAGGAGGTACGAAGACCTCTGATTAGGGAGCTGCATGAGTTAGTGGATGAAGGAGTCAGATTTGATCTTAGTGAAGCTGGAGCAATGATTGCTCATTTTCAGGTTAAGTCAGATTTGTTTGATAAGATAAAAACAGCTCAGAAGAAAGATGATTCACTACTCAGGATTAGAAATGAGGTTGAGCAGGGTAAGGCTGTAGGTTTTGTGATTGGTGATGATGATGTGCTGAGATATAGGGATAGGCTTTGTGTACCTGATGTTGATGATCTGAGGAGAGAATTGATGATAGAGGCACATCAGACAGTTTACACAATGCATCCAGGTTCCACCAAGATGTATAAAGATCTTAAGGTGTGTTATTGGTGGAATAGGATGAAGGCTGATGTAGCAGATTTTGTTTCTAGGTGTTTGACCTGTCATAGGGTAAAGGGTGAACACCAGAAACCTCCTGGATTGTTGCAACCATTGTTGATTCCAGAATGGAAGTGGGAGAGGATCACAATGGACTTTGTGACAGGATTGCCTAGAAGTCAGGAGGGTTATGATTCGATATGGGTGATTGTTGACAGATTGACAAAATCAGCCCATTTTCTGCCAGTTAAGATTACTTATGGATATGCAAAGTTGGCGGAATTGTTTATTAGTGAGATTGTACGGTTGCATGGAGTGCCAATCTCGATAGTGTCTGATAGAGGTTCACAGTTTACATCGCGGTTTTGGGTGAAATTTCAAGAAGCTATGGGTACTAAGGTGCATTTGAGTACAGCTTTCCACCCTCAGACAGATGGTCAGTCTGAGAGGACTATTCAGACCTTGGAGGATATGTTAAGGGCTTGTGTTATGGATTTTGGAGTTGGTTGGAGTAAGTTCCTACCATTAGTGGAATTTGCGTACAACAACAGTTATCAGGCTAGCATAGAAATGGCACCTTATGAGGCTTTGTATGGTCGGAAGTGTAGATCACCGGTTTGTTGGTTTGAGGTTGGTGAGAAGAAGCTAATGGGACCAGAGTTGATTCAGATTACCTCAGAGAAGATTGAGGTAATTAGAAAGAAGCTTCAAACAGCTCAGAGTAGACAGAAAAGTTACGCGGATAGAAGAAGGCGTGACTTAGAGTTTTCAGTGGGTGATTGTGTGTTCTTAAAAGTATCACCTACAAAAGGAGTATTCAGGTTTGGGAAGAAAGGCAAGTTGAGTCCTCGATTCATTGGACCGTATGAGATTCTGGAGAGAGTTGGGGTAGTTGCTTATAGGTTAGCATTACCACCAAACTTGTCTGCTATTCATCCGGTATTTCATGTTTCCATGTTAAGGAAATATATGTCAGATCCATCACATGTATTAGAGGTTCATCCCATTGACTTGAGGGATGATATGGTTTATGAGGTGCAACCGGAAGCTATAGTCGACCGACAAGTGAGGAAGCTTAGGTCAAAGGACATAGCTTCAGTGAAAGTGAAATGGAAAGGCCATTCACGTGAGGAAGCGACATGGGAGCTCGATGATAAGATGCGTGAGGAGTATCCTCATCTTTTTGATAATCTCGGTAAGTATTCAATTTTTTTTTCTATTAAGTTTCGAGGACGAAACTTTTATAAGGTGGGGAGATTGTAATGTTTTGAAATTAATAAGATAGGATTTTACAACAAAGCCCTTGGAGGCTTAAAGAGAGGGTATAAATGATTGAAGGGTATTATGGTAATTGAACAAAAATTGATAAATATAAATAGGAAGTAAAAAAAAAAAAAAAAAAAAGGGAAAGTGTGATCTGAAATATTCAGAAACGTGAGAGAGAAGGGAGAAAGAAGAAGAAGAGAAAAGAAGGGAAAATAAGGGAAAAAGGAAGAGATTTGGAGGAAATAAGTGAAAAAGGTAAGATTTAGGTTGTTTATTGTGTATAATATGTTAATTAAGATTTAATTTTAGTTTTGATGAATGTTAGGGTTTTGAGAATTTGTGTTTTGGGTTTAATTGATGATGAATTAAATTGAAGGTTAGGGGGTTGATTGTTGTGGGTAAATTGATTATTAAGTTGATTATGGAAGATTGTGATGATTTTGAGTTATAATTTTGTTTGAATGGTGAATTTATGTTAGAAATCAGGGGATAACAGTAGGTGATCTGTTGAAATTCTGGGTTTGAGGTTGAAGATGACGAAAATTCAATTTGGTCCCTCAATTTCCGAAAATTACAGTTTAGTCCCCAAACTTTGGAAAATTACAAATTGGTCCCTGGAGCATATTCCGAGATTCTGAACAGAATAACATATGAATTATGGACATAATTACTGTATAGATAAGATAATTTCAAACTTTCAATTTAGTCCTCCAATTTGACAAAAAGTACGATTTGACCCTAAAAATTTAGTAAAAATTTCAGAATGATCCCTGAAGCATAATGATACATCCTGGGCAGAATTGAGGATTAATTGAGGTCAGAATTTCAGTATATTCATGGATTTATGACAAATTTCAGTTTGGTCCTCCATTTGATAAAAGTTACAATTTGGCCCTAAACTATGGAAAAATTCCAGATTAGTCCCTAGCTGTAATATTTAGCTTTTTGCAGATTAGTTTGATGAATAATTAAGGGTTACTTAGTGAATTATTACCAATTTTTATTAGTTGTTTTTATTATGGATTAGATTTCGGGAAAAACCGTTAGATTTTGGGTTTTTGAGAAAATTAACTAATTAATTTAAAAACATATAGGGCTATGGAATACACCCTTAGTTAAGTGTAATTAAATAGGTTAAATGTTCTTTCGAGTCGTTCTTGAAAATATTTCCTTTGTATTCAGATAATCCTGATATTCTACCGGCGGGACGTCAGTAGGATTTTCTTCAGTGTCTGCTTTTGGTTTCTGTTTGCTTTTGAGTCAGGTGAGTGGATAATTTTCCATATGCATGAGAAATATTATATAAATATTTGATTTGTTAATATGAATTGGATCATGCTTCTTGATAATATATATGCTGATTATTATCCTTGATATGATAAAGCATGATCAATTATTGAATCTGATTTCTTGATATGAACCAATGTGATTTGACTTCTGAATTGATAGCTCCTCATTTGATTGATGTCATGAGTTGAGCTTTGAGATATGAATATGTTTGTTTGATTATGATTATGAACCTATGGTATGTCAGTCAGAATACCCATGCTAACAGGGTAGTGTTAGTCTTTGTGCACATCGTATCTAAACCCTAGTTGGTCGGGGGAGACACCAACCTGTGTGGACTGATCATCCAACAGTACGGAGCCTCATGCTCATTGCATTTTGATTTTCTGACGAGTTCTACCATATGATATTCTTGTTATGGCCTATTTGATAAACCTTCGTATAAGAACTAAAAGCCATACTTGTATATATATTTCTCATTGCTATATTACCTCGTGTGTGTATATTGAACGTTATCTACTCACTGAGTTGTTGAACTCACCCTCTCATTATTTATCATTTTCAGGCTTATAGCTTGATAGCGGGTTACTTTTGTTGAACCTTCCGAACCTGCTTTTGATTGTAATTTGTATCTTTCTTTTTATGTCAAGTTAGTGCTCCAAAACTATGAAATTATATTAACTCTTGTATTAGACAATCGAATTATGTTATGAAGTTAGTTTGTTGTTTATGCTGCGTTGATCAACTCTGATTGAGTTTTGAAGGATAAGATTGTATGTAAGTTTGGGTTCGCATAGGTTTGGAACCTTGGAGGGGAACCTTGCCTATGTGCCGGTCATGGATCCGGGATTCGGGTCGTGACACTAACATCACTTGATGGATATAATCATGGCATCATGTAATTGTGTTCCATTCAAAAGCATATAATTTGACCAGCCATTATAGAGTACTGATTTGAGTTGAAGCAACATAAAATTCCGTTCACGAGCATAATCAAAGAATCTTTCAACCTTTTCATTTCGTAGCCTGTCAACCTCTCAGATACCCTTGGCCCTGCAAAAATCTCGGCAATCCCAGCTCCCTAGTTGCATGATCATTCCTGAATTCCATATTGACAAGTAATTTACATGTATTATTACATGTGTTGTCTCCTCTGATCTTCTTCATTATTTGAGGATTTGGTATCTAGCTAGCACAAGAGGGTAAACAGTACATAGCATGCTCAGCAGTTTTCTTGTTTCATGGAGGAAAAAGAAAGCATGAGAAAAAGGCAGCAGTGAACGATCAGAATAAATAGTGATTATGTTATGATTGGTGAAGGCAAAGAAAGATGAGTGAACCCTTTTTGTTTCCAATTCTCATTTCAAGTTAAATCCACTCATGCCCCTAATTTCATTTAGAGAGCATCACTTCCACTCCTGCAAAAGACAATTCCCTTGGAAACTTGTTCTGTTCTGTAACATGACAAACAGAAACAGCCTATTGCTGCCCATTGTTTTTGGTTCCCACGACCATCGGCAATCCAATTATTAAGATTCTAAATCAACTACTTTGTGTGTGATTATAAAGAGAATCATTTGTTTGTGGGCCTAAGAGCTTGCAGAAGCCAGTGAAATAAAGATGAAAAATCACAAAAAGCAGAAGCATGTTTTTAATAGTAGTTCCACTTTCAGAAGCTTTTGAGGTAGAGAAACCAAAAAGGAAGATAGGAGCAGAAACTAGTGGGATCGAATTGGCATAAAAAGACAGGAAGCTGCAACAATGCTGGACCATCCATTCGAAAGTGCAACCTGTGATATAGCTAGCACGAGTGGCTCTCTGGTGAAATAATATACAGATTGCTCCATCCGGAATGCTTGATTATTTTTCTGGAAAGTTTCTGTTTCTTTCTTTGTTTTGTTTATAGGAAAGATCCCATCACTTTAATCAAAAGAAAAGATGAAAAGTCCTATTTTAGACACCCATGCACGGTTGAGAAGAAAGGAAAACACTCATGCTAATTCAGATATCAAAGAAAAAGTTGGAAGATGATCAAATTTCCCAGAGATCAACATGGTCTGGTATCAGATATGTACAATTTGAAACCTGTAACTAGAGAGTAGAGACAACCAAATACTATTGCAAGAAAGAAAACAGACTCACACCCAAGTTGATGCCTTAGAGGTGCGCTGGTTTGCTCCCAGTATAATCACAATTAAAGTCACATCATCATGATATTTTCTCCTCCTACCAGCTGGGATACTCATCAATTCTTCCAAGCTTGAAAACCTATCGATACCAATGTTAAATTATTGAGATTTGAAGCAACAATACACTTAAAAGTAAATCACTTTTACAGCACATAAACCAGTTGATGTTCACTATTCAAGTCCCCTAACTGCTGGAGAATGAATTCGGAAGTGACCAAGTTTCTTCTTCTTCCTCTTTTAAATATGAAATGAGAAAGAAAGAAAGATGCCATATTAAATATTTTACCTGCACATTCAGCAGCTCTGCCTACAAGCTGCTCCAACAGAAACTTTGCTGGATCGCCATTGGGGTTGCTCAGGATGTAAGAATGGACAAGCTTTACTGCCTCTTCATTACTGAAGAAAAAAAAAATCAAACAAACCATCGCTGCCAACGATAACAAAGTGATCCGATTCTTTTTGATATTCTATGCAAATTCAGCGATGGTTCAATAGAAATGTATGGAGGGCTTATGAGATTACGAACTCGAAGAATACCCATCAGTGCATCGTTTAGGTTTTTCTGCATGACATCAAAAAAAGGCAAACATTACAAATAGACTAAGTATTTCAGGTACAGGCACAGTGGTCAACATGGTTCGTTTCAAATGCCATTCCTAAATTGATTAAAGAGATAAATTGAATGAATAATATTTTACTTTTTTCAAGTATCCAACTCCCAAAGCTCGAGTGACCTTCAATTTTCCCTTGACTTTTCCACCTGCAATCACTGCCGGGTCATCCGGATGATCAGACAACACTCTAGTTCTTTCAAGTTCATTGTCGACAGTGTGACAGTCAGTGAGCTGGATAGCTTTCAGTCGCCGGCAGCCCTTCATCTCACTGTCCTCCTCATCGTATGTCGCCAATACAGCTCTACTATCACCCAGATTAAGAGTATACAAATCCATCCCATGAAGAAGGCCAACCAAGACACAAGAACCAACAGAGACTAGATCAGGGCGATCCTCCATTTCCTGCTCCACCATGTACAAGAAATCATTCTCGGCCTGACTAACAGCACGCTGAAGGCTGTCAAGCATCCCGTGTCTAAATGAATCAGATGAATCAGGAAAAGGGTCATTCTTAGTGGAGTTGTCGATGCTTGAATTTTTCCTATTAAAAGTTCCCTCTGGTGGTTTCTCCACCTGACTATTCCTAGCTCCCTCGAAAGCATATTGAAAGGGCCCATGAGGATAGAAATCATTTGAAGCTCCAGTAACATCCTTCTTCAATTCACAGTCTAATAAGTTAGTCTGATGTATGATGTTCTCGTATAACGTGCCAGCCAGGAAATCAGCTGCATCTCTTCCATTGAAACCATCAAAGATTGCGCAAAAAAAGCCAACCATTTTCTTCAGAGCAGACAGCTTGAACCCTGTCTTCACCGGCAGCTCCACCTGCAACTTGAACTTCCATTGCATTAAGAAAACCTTCATTTCTAGAAGGAGAACTCATGGATCTTAATGAAGAAGAATCATATTCAGGTGGACTGGGGGTGGCTGGACTGCAACTTAGGTTTGACATGCTGCTTTGAAGAGAAGATGATAATACATCCAACCTTGAAAGACTAGGTGAAGAAGGAATCCTGCGAAATGAATTAGGGGAATCCCAGCTGGGAAGTATTTCTTCCCTTATCACACCATTGCAGATATTTGTGTTGGCCAACGTGGCATTCGCACTTAGGGCAGCACCGGACAAGCGCGAGAAGCTGCTATTCCTCGGGAATTTTCCGGGAAGGTTTTCAATCTCATTAGGAACCAGGCAAGAGCAACCTTTATGGGCATTGCACTGATAACCAAAACTGATCTTGAATTCTCCGTCGGGATTAACTGTACCTTCTCCTAGCATTATTTATCACTGAAATAAGGAAAGTTCCTGCAATTAATATCTCAACATAGAACATCAAGCTGGGGAAATTTTACAAATTGATTGAGATTAAGTGATTGACTTTCTTTACAAATTAATTAAGAGATACGTTAAAAAAGGTAGATAAATGAAATTTAGATTGTGGTGCAATTATATTAGTTTTTAATTTTACATTCTTAAACATAACTTTCAATCCCACTTTTCCTGATGGATTAAACTGGAATTTTATAAGAACTTTTCAGACATATTAATCTACATTAAGTTAAGACATACTTCTCATTGGTTGGAAATTTATTTCAATGATATTGGTGTTTTAGTTCAAATAATATAGTTTTTATCATACTTGATTTTTAGCTTTTCATTACTGTTTCAATCTTAATTGTGGCATTACATGATTTTTATATCCACGGTTTTGCATCATCTTGGATGCTAAAATACTATAAATAAACACCACGATAAATCATAAATAAGATCAGTCACTAGGAAGTAGAGGGAGATCCTTAAGGAAAGCTTACTTAGCAGCATTTTGTGGAACGCAAAGTCTCAAAAGAACAACTTGGGGGCATTTGCTCATCAAGAGAATGGCAAAATCAATCAAGATTCACCCCATGTTAGCAAGCTAAAAAGGGATCCTAGACGCGCAAATGGAGGGGACTAAAAGCACCTAGACAGCTTTTATAAATCCAATCCTATCTTATGCAACTGTCAACTCCATTTAATAAATAGCTTAAATTCTCTTAGATTTCAGATATGTAATTAAGCAACTAGATTCAGTAAGCATGAGAAGATCCAGTCGAAATATATGTATGTCTATCAATAACCATGATCCATATTCATGATGGCAGCCATTCCAGGGATGGATTTCATGAATTAACACCTCAAGCACCATGGATGAATATCATATGCTTTACAAGAAAGAAAAAACCAAAGTTCTCCTCAAGAAAACACCTTAAAATCAAAACACTAAGCCAAATCCATACAGCAACCAATATTCAAAGGAAAAACAGCAGAGACAGAGCTAAAACATGATGACGCACCTCAGTATTTTGATACAAAACAAGGCACCAGTGAAGGAATGTGGCCGTGTTGTGTGTCTTACGTGAACAAGTGTGGTCAGCAGGGCAAGAGAAGAAATAATACTAGGCAAGGCAAGAGATGCAAGAGAGGGAGATAGAAGGGAATATTGGATTTTAGATAGCGGAGAATATTTATATATGTATAATGTTAAAGAAAAAGAAAGAAAGAAGTAAGTGAAAATTGGCTGGTGGAGAAGAGTCTTCGCTAAATTTAGAGGAATTTCTCTTTTGTTTTGCTTGGTTCACGTCAACCTGTAATGCCCTTTTTTTAGAACTCTGCTCCCCTCCCTCTAGGCTCTAAAGTGATTTGAGTTTTGTTAGGGCAAACTATCTTTTAGTTTTCAACACTGTTCCTATAATATTTTGTGTCCGAAGTGTTTTTTCTTTCTTTTTATTCGACGAAAAACCGATTTATATTTCAATTAAGACCAAGTCACTCTCTAAACAATCTCAAGAAAGCAAAATTTATAAATTTTCTCTATTCTGATCAGCCTAGACAGCAACTGTTGAACTTGAATCATCCCTGCCTGCTAAACAATGGAGGTCACCTTCCAAAATGCTAACAAACAGCCAAAAATGAAAAGTAAATCCAGGGAATCAAACACTCCTAAATGATTCGCAGACATTACAAGCATCTGTTCCAATGTTTAAAGAGATTAAACAAGTCTCATCAATGATGGGAAAATAAAATAAGCATATTTAAAAATAAATAGAAAAAAAAAAAAAACCATTCTTGAGAGTATACCAAAGAAAGTCCTCTAAAGATCTTCATCGCATTACTGCTTGAATCAGATAAACAATGCGAGCATAACAAAGCTGCATATCATGCATGCTTTCAGCATGCAGAAGTAGTTTATGCTCACATGATTTACACAATCAGTTGCTAAAGAGTGCTAGGATCCAACAGTGTAAGAAACCTTTGTCACTCCCTTCTTCTTACGAATCTGAGAAACCTGAAACAACATCCAGCAACGTCACAAAAGGCTAGGTTCTTGGCCAACAACGTACATTTTTTAGGATGGTTGATGACAGGAAACATGATGAGATCGTAAAACCCTGATTCACTTGCAGTGATTTACCATGCTGGTGAAATCAGAGTTGCTTATCCTAAGATCCATGTTATTTTTATTTTCTTTCTTCGCCCTTACTAATGTTTTAAAAGTAAAGTATTTCCATGGATAGCATCCCATCATATCGTGTAGGTTATTAATGCAAATATATGCAATCCTGATGCATAATCAAACATGAACACTGCTACCCGTTCAGCTTCTACGATTCCTATCTAGATAGGAAGGATGAAAAAGTGTTTGGACACCTCTTTAACATCCTATTTTTAGGTAAATTCATGATTCCAATCAACATTTATGGAAAGTGAGCGAGGCAGAAATATGGAACATTAAATATGTTACAACCTCCATTTACCTGCAAACTTATAATCTCTGAAATATCAGAAACATGCGTGCCACCACAACACACGGCGCTGTTCCCTAACTTCACAACTCGAGGAGTGCTGTCCTGCAAGGGATGCAAAATTAGGCTATAATAGACAGAAGCAAAAAACTGAGAAAACCTGTTGTCATGCAAGAACAAGGCCAAGTCATCGTAGAGCAATTCTACGAAATGTCAGTACCTACTATTCAATGCATTACTGGCTTATATGGCTTAATCTCACTCAGAAAAAAACAGGATAGCATTTTAACTCTCAAATAACTTAGAAAAAAGCAAAAGCACAAAATAATTAACCAGGAAATGTTGCAAGCTATAACCCATCCTATACAGAAACAGGATAACACTATCAACTTGGAGAGATTGGGATTTGTGATCAAACCTTCAGGTACACCAGAGACAAACATGATATATATCCAATATAATTAAAACAATACACCATAGAGGCAAAATTTCTTATGCAAGATGAGAAGGATGGAGGATTACAAACTTATTGCAAGATAACCCACAAAATCCAGACCTTTGGTATGTAATCAGGAAGGACCACCACCACATAATTCAGCAGCTTCTTCGATGGCAATACAGACATGCAGCAGAAACCTGTATGAAGAAAATTAGTTTCAGAAAGCAAACAGAGTATATATATCAATTGAAATCGTCAAGCACGAGGCAAAAGGTGTAACTTGCCTTGCCTCCCCTGGATATTAAAGCATTTGCTGCTAGTTCTAATTCATGTTGCTTGCTCTGCAATTCATTTTGAGGAATTGTTCCTTTGTATTCAACAAATGGCCTGCCAAAAATGAACCACTTGAATGCCATTCTCCCAGCAGAAAATGTGTCCCTATAAAAATCGTTTCTTGGATATACATGTAAAACTAAGACCTGATGTAGACACCAAGTAACTTTAAGATTTCCTAGGTTCATGGCTAAGAGCATATGAACTATAAAACTTGTCAAATCTTAAAACTAAAAAGATTCTGTATGCAGCTAAACCCAGAAACTACAAGGGTCTTACACAAGCAAGAAACAGTTCCATATTTCGCAGTTATACTTATATTATTTTATGAAATTCAAAAACAAGCAACCTGAAAGCAGCATGCTCAAACAAACAAGATTTCAATCAAAGCATACCCATAGGAAAATGGTAATCCCTTTCCTGGCTCCAATAATGCCCCAATCCCTACTTCTTCCAGGCACGCAATCCTCAAAATGCCCAGTCTGAGTGCAAGCCTACACCATAAAAAACAGCATAAACTGAAGCTTCAAAAAAAATCCCACTCATACTAACCTCCTGCTTGGAAACCAGCATGACAAAATAACTTGCAACCAGAGGCTTCTCGATAGGCTTCTTTTGCTTCTTTATACAAAACGAAATACATGATACTAACCCCTACAGGTCACCAATTCCAAGTTAAGTTAACCCTAAAAATCTCAAATTACATCAAAGTCAAACCCATATTGAACAACTATGATCTTTACAATCACCTTGAATTCAGCTTTTTCGCCTCGGCCTCATCAACATAACAAAAAAACTTCTCCCCCTCTTACAACTTTCCATTTCAAATCTAACCAGAAACCCTCCTCAATAACCATAATTGGTAGACCTACAAATAGGAATTATTCAAGGGGGATGCTTCTTTATCAATAAAATACAAGAAACTTCATAAACCCAATAATTTAAAAACTTTAAAGAGTGAAAAACTTACAATTCATCTTGATCGGAACATTCTCTGGACGATAACTTGAAAACTGGAATAGAAGCAATGGTTGATGACTCCAGTGTCAGCTGGTTGGCCTCACCACCTTGAGGATGAAAGATTGTTGAAGTCTAAAAATCAAAGCATTTCTGCCATCTTCTCCCTTTCAAGAAAAAAATCAAAGATTTAATACTTATTCTCCAAGTCTACAAGGGATTTAAAAATTAGCTTAATCAGGAAATTGAGAGAGAAGCAAACCTTGAAGAAAGATAAAAGTGTAGCTTTGGATTGGAAGTTTCCCACATGTCATGGTAGTAATGACAGTATATTGTTTGGGGCTCAAATCCATTGACTATTTCTCCAGTTACAGGCTGAAGATTTCCTATAATTATATGTAGCTTTGCTCAGCACAGCCGTTTGAACCAATTCCCAATTGAAAGGTTTCCAGCTAATTTTAAAAGAATTTCTGATCCTCAAAGTATAGTAGTTTTCTTAAAATTGAATTCAATTAAGAAGAATTGATTTACAGGGTATCCAAACAGTTAGGTTTCAGGGATCCATCCTCCTTCTACTCCCTAAGGGACTATCGAAATATTTTTTTTTTGTCGGGGGTCTTGGGACCTTTCTTTGAGGCCCCGTGTCATGACGCTTTCCTTTTGACCAAAAAGAAAAGGAATTTGGACAGCAGCCCATCACAGGAATCACGATTCTCATTTTTTACTTCTTGTCCTCGTTGCATTTCCAACCCTCCAATAAATCCAGTTGCGTCTTCTTAACTTTTCTTATTGACCTTAATCTGATGCTCTGTAGAGAAATATATATCAAACCCAATTTTGTTGTGTGCAGTTAAGGTTTGAATCCTGGTGATTTTTTGAGAGCTGGTAAGATTTGGGTTCTACCGAAGCTGCACAAAAAGGATTAGTGCAAGTTGAGGAAACATTTATGATATAGTACAACTCTATAAGCAGAATTTTATGCTATGGCAGCTTGATGCAAAACACCATGCTGGAACTCTGCATAGTAGCAATAGCAGCGCAAAGCATCTACACAGTGAGGAAAAAAACGACCAAGGATTATGTTGATGAGCCAAGCATCCATTGGTCTGGTTAGACAAACGTGCTCTGTTTAGTAAAGAATTAGTTTTAATTAAAGAAGGAAAATCTTGAAAAACTTGGATTGATGTTTGATGAGGCCAAGCATCCAGCATCCTCTCATTCAACGTTACTGGAGCTTTGGCAGAAATCTTGAACATGGTTCATATGCAATGATTGAAACCCAAGAATAGATTTCCATATCATTAATTGCAAATATATCCTCTCAAACTAGCAACAAGCAAAAAACAAAAACATGCTTTTTTTCCAAAGTAAGCGATAACTTTGGGAGCTTAGTTGTGATGTTCAAACTAACCTACTAAGGAAAGCATGGTCAAACAATCTAAACAGCAGAATTTCCCCCTCCAGCGTTATCGATCATCTCATTCTACTGTTGTCGAACTCCAGGTTTATCATATCTTTCTGCCAAGCGGGTCCAATGCACTGTCAGCATCCCCCCTGGATTAGAAGAGGAATAGAAGTTCAGCTAAACACGCAGTGATTTCTAGAACTACAAACAGGTATCATTGTATTGAGGAAAGCCGAGCACAAGAATTGAGTGTTAAGAGCAAGATCTTACCCTTAATAAACAAAAGGAATTAGGATGGATTAACCCTCCCCTGCTATACTCCGTAGATCCCAAACATCAGGGAATCTTTGTATCACAATACATCAACATGTAAAATCGAATGGGAAGCCCCATGGTGATGAGTTCAGAAAACTATTCGGTAGACAAGCAGAAAGGCAAACTACTGCAGCTGTTTGAGCTGAAATCTTCTCATCTCAAGAGAACAAACCAAAAGTAACTGTGATCTCAACTTCAAAATTCCCACTTTAATGCAAACACTCTCTCTCCCCGTAATCATTTTTTTTATAATAAAAAAACTCACTTATATCCAAAGAAAAGAATTTCTTCCTCTAAAACAGTTGCATAATGAAGGTCAGGGTCAGAGACAACATGTATCAAGAGTAGAAATCTTAATATTCAAATGTGAACATCAATTTATTCAAATTGTCACACTGGATACAAAAACCAAGTAGCAGAAACTAAAAGTTCTGCATGCAGATGATGAGAATCTCAGAGTCAAACCTGTGCACGAACGAAAACCACAGAGGGCAAAATTGTACTGAAGTGGACCGGTATAAACGCCATATACTCATCCAAGGGGCCAGCATTAATCTGAACAGACGCATGATCCTTGGAAGTAATCAGCCTATTCGTGGCAGAGCTGCACATCCACACCATACCATATTTTAAGACGTTAGTCTTGGCTATTCTTGGCTGAGTATTATTACAAGACGTAAAGCTTACAAAGAGAATAGTTAACAAAGAAATTTTAATTTAGATTTGAGAAATAAATTCAATCTTAAACAATTATTTAAATGTTGTTAAAAGAGAAGTCTTCAAAGATTTCTATTGCTTTGAGTGTCGGGGATCCGTTGCAGAGTGCTTGATGGATGAGGAGTTCCAGATGGGCACGGAGAGCAACATGCGCATTCTACAAACTAGAAGGTACATAAGCTACGGTGCGCTGAGGAGGAACATGGTACCATGTTCGAGACGGGGCGATGTTCCTCCATATGGGTTGTTTGATTGTCACGTATTAATAAGAAAGGTGTGGAGTAAAAATAAAAGATAAAAATTGAACAGTATAGGATGAGTATATTGTTGATTTAAAGTGATTCTGTCCCATGGCTTCTCGTCCTCGTTTTTTGGTTTATGAATTCAGCAAGTTCCAACAAGTAAATATATAGAAAGAAACCAAGTTATGAAATTAATGGAGGACATTAATAGAATCCATGTAAGAAAAAATAGGAACCGGAGCCTAGTTGATAATAAAATATTTATTGTTTGAATGAATTTTTTAAATGATTTAGTTCATCCAACTAAAAACCAAGGAATAAAAGTAGGCCATTTCCAATGAAAACTCAATGATCCATGGGTCAATTCCAACAAAAAAGGGGCAATCACCATTATTTTGTTCTCAAAGTTATTGTTATTATACATTTTATTTCTTTCTAATTCTGATTTTCTCTCTCTTTTTCCTCCAGGGGTTTCGGCTCAAGGCAAAATATTTCAGCAGAAACTAATCTAAGGAGTGATACATAGAGATCGGATTTCTAGCATATTCAAAACCAAAACTAGTGTTCAGAAAGCTAAGAAATTTATGTACTATTGAATTTTGAATAAATTTGAATACACACACTTCTATCTTATTGAATTTCCAATATCTATTTTTTCAATCATTATTTACTATTCAATATGGAAACAAAAAAAAAGATAAGTAAAAAAACCGAGAAAACCGGAAAAAAAATAACTGAAAAAAATCAAACCGTGAAAAAAAACCGATTAAAATTTTAAAAAAAATTTGATCGGTTCAGTTCGATTTCGGTTTTATAAGCCTAAAACTAAAAAAACCGAACTAAACCAAACCCAAACCGGAAAAAACCGGGCCGAAACCGAGCTATTTTTGAATAAATTTGAATGCACACACTTCTAACTTACTGAATTTTGAATAGCTATTTTTCAATCATTATTTACCATTCAATATGGAAACAAAAGTATTAACTAAGATGAGGAATTACTTAACCAACAGTTGGAAAAGAAGCATAAACAGCTAGCAGCAGCAGCTTTGTCGAATTATCACGGGGCAGTACAAAAATTGCGGAACAAGGTCAAGGTCTCTGCTGGGTTTTTCATCTATATTGATTGGATGGATAAAATGGTCACCCCAAATCTGATTGTAAGTGCAATGAAGGCAGAAGGAAACATCTAGAGCACAAGAAGTCCAGCCATGAACCTCACACTTTGTGATCTGTACCTGCGCTGGATGGCTGGCCCAGCTAATTAGCAAGACTTATTTTGGATTTTATTGGAAAGGCATATCATCATACACGCCTAAACCCTTAATTGCCAACAAATACATACATGTCTCTTTCTGACAGCTTTAAAATAGCACCAAAGAAGAAGCCTTTTTTGACCAAAACGAATTTTGTCGCATGAATCTCATTCTTTTCCTCCATTAGAGCAATGCAAACATAGACAAATTATGCCAATGTAACCTCGTTACCATGCAATCTCCATCTTATTGGAGAACCTCATAACACACACTCATGGTCACAATTCGTAAGCATATTTGGACCAGAACTCCATTTTGTTCAAAATAATTCGCATATGCTGCCCCCTACTCTTACATAGTCAAAATGCTACCACAGGTACTGAGATGGTGGTACCAGGATGATAATGGAACAGATCATAGGACTTACACAACCACACAAGACAAATTAAATTCTCAAACCCATAAGCACTTTCATAGCATACCATAAATTTCAGCATTAATACTCCCGTTTCATTCCATTCCCTAGCCCCAACACACAAAAAAGAAAAGAGAAAGATCAACAAGGCAACAAGCTATTGGATGCTCTCTCCATAAGTTTTTTTTTTTTTCCAAAAAGAAAACAACAATAATAAGAGATCGAAGAAGTACGTATTCCTTGAATTCATAGCTTTAGAAGATGATATAATGAACTTAAGCAGAATCATCGCCTGGCTTGGGTTCTTCCTTGACCTTGGGAGGGACAGAAGGAGAAGGGGAACCCTCTACCCCCATTTCAGTTCTGAGATCATTGATGCTCTGCTCCAACTCATCTATCCTGTTGCCCATTTCATCGAGTAACATCGCAGTCAAGGAAACCATTGATAGGTTACATTGGCATCATATCCACATTAAGCAATCTATTCTAAGCATTACCAATTAAATTCCATGAGAGTGAAATTGTTCCATTTTGTCTTCCATGGTATTTGAGAGAAAGTCTACCATTCAAAAGAAAATTTCAAACTCTCTTGTAGTTTAAAACAGTGAAACACCCTTGAAAATTCTGTCAAAATAAAATAAAATAAAATTTTCATTTTGACATCACAACTATAACCTTACAAAGAAGATTTTTGGCGACTATCCCAGATGGAAACAGCTACATCAGATTTCAAATCATAGAACTCTGACGATATGCAAGTAAGATAGCATATCATCCAAAGTAGACTAATGATGTACCAAGTGGACTTCTCACAAATGCCATTTCACAGAAGTGTAAACTTATCCCCATAATAAGCGCTAAGCTACTCAAATAATAATGGAACTGCCCTTTTTCATACAAACACCCTAAGCATTTAGGGAAAAAATGAGGGGTAAAAAAAAAGGATATTCTTTGTAACGATGGAGTCAGACATTGTCTGGAACCTGGATTGCTGCAAAAAGCAAAGATAACCAACTTATGCATCTTCCCTTAGATTTGCTAATGCAAAACAGATAATCATCACAGATTTAGCAAAAAAGATACTCACCATCTGCTGAAGCAAATTTTGCACCTGCAGAAAAGCAATGCAAACGATCAGCTAAAGCCAAACATTCATTCACTCGAACCATAAACTCCATCCACTGTTGCCATTTTCCACACATAATCGTGGCACAAAACTAACCGAAATAATACTAAATGAAAGGCGCTTATAATAATAGGCCATAATGTCTCGCTCCAGCACACGCTAACTAAACTAACTGTAGTTGAAGAATCCAAATAATTTTAAAAGAAGGAAGCCTCAGATCCAAACCATCAAGAGGCATATCTCCATAGCATAACAGTGCATGATACATGGAAAATCTTCACACGGCCCATTTGTTCAAGAAATCATTCTTAAGACAACAATGAAATCTTATAAAATTATCGAAGCTAAAATGGATGGATTATGTAGAATACACTTAAGAATGTAGACTAGAACTCACAAAAGCAGTCATATCAGCAGTGCTCTTTTTGGCATCATCTGCATCGTGCCCATCCTGCCAAACAACAGAAATTCCAATAGCAATAAACGAAATAATTCCAACATAATAAAGATTTTTTACCAAGATTTCCTGATTTCTCATTGGAACAATACATTCTCTACAAATCTGAAGATTACAATAATTAAAAAAAGATATCACAAAATCAACACTCACTGAATCTAAAAAAATAACCTAATTTATAACCATAGAAACCCTAATAGAGTGTAGCACGAAGAGGGTAATATTTATGGATTCGGAAAGACTTACCATTTTTTTGCTTCTTCTGTGCCCTTCCGAGAGTTCGATTAACAGGACCGGAGAGAGGGAGAGGGAGAGGAGAGGAGGGAAATGAAAGGTGGAAGTATGAGCAGGTCTCGCAAAAGAAGCGTGAGGAAGCGTATTGTTACAAATTTATCCTTGTAACTTGGGGAAAATTACAGTTTTACTTTTCCTTTTCATTAAATAAAAAAATTACACATATAGTTTTTACAATTGCGTGATTATTTTTAATAATATTTTTTATTTAAAAATATAAAAATAATATTTTTTATTTTAAAAAAATTAATTTTAATATTAACTCATTAAAATGATATAAAAATACTAAAATTTAAATTTAAAATAAAATTAAAAAATAAAATTTTTTAAAATTATTTTTAAAATATAAAATCAAACAGACAAAATATTTTTTAAAAAAATGTTTTCTAAAATTTTGTTTTTTGTTTTTAAAATTAATTTTTATTTATTTATTTTAATTTGTTAATGTTAAAAATAATGTTTAACAAACTTTCATTTTTAAAAATTTTGTTTTTTATTTTTAAATTAATTTTTTTATTTATTTTAAAATTATTTTAATGTGTTAGTGTTAAAAATAAATTTAAAAAAATAAAAAAAAAAATATTTTAATGTATTTTAAAATTAAAAAAAATATATATTTTTAAAAAAATTAATAATCTTAATATTAAAACTATATCTTAATAATTGTTAAATAGTTACAATTAAGAAATGGAATTACGATGATGCGTGGATTTGTGATGACATTTTAGTGGATAAATCATTGGTTAATTTAAGATCGATTGGAATTTAAAAAAAAAAAAAAAAAACACATTTCAACAACTCCTACAGTCTATAGATAGATTCTTAAACGAAGAACACGAGCAGCTAGAAAGCAAGCAAGCACAGCATCAGCAGAACCCTCTCTTGCAATGGTTTTAATGCCCTAAACAGCTTGCTTAAAGTGGATTAATTACTGCTCTTCCTAACCCTCCAAGCAGCCAGCGAAGTATGAGCATACCCATATATCTGCAGAATCTGATCGTCTCCAAAATTGAAAGCACGGTCCATCTGCTTCAAGCACCTCTCCACCGGATAATCCCCCGCCTTCCCGCAAGGTTTGCATCCGACGAAGTGAGTTACAAGAGGCCACCGATCATCACCAAGACCGGCATGGTATTTCTCGATCATCTCCTCGTACCTGTCAACCAAGATCTCCCAGTAACCATGCAAATAATAAGCATTCTCTAAATATACTTTCTCGCCCCACTTATCCCTCTGTGTAGCCAGCAAATATACCATTGCAGACTGATCATCAGCTTCGAAAACCGGCCTCCCTCTCAGCTCCTTGGCAAGTAGTTTCCCTGCTTCGTCTCTAACCTTCCCTTTAGGCCCCATTGGTGTCCATGCATCTAAAAGATCCAATGACCATTGACAGTTCCTTATGAAGAAGCTCCCTGTGTTCAGTCCAATCCAATTCCTTTGATCATAAACCATCTCCTTCCACCCGTGCATCACAAGGTTATAATCCTTGTACTTCTCCCACGGCACCTCGAATGCCATGTCTGTAAACATGGCATCGCTATCCATCCACCACAAGAACTCTATCTCGGGCTGCGAAACCAGCAGCTTCCTTATTAACGGCAGCTTAGCCCAAAAGCCAGCCATTTCAGCGTCAAGCAGAGCCATGTTGTAGAAAATGTCGATGCCGTGAAGCCTGCAGTAATCAATCTTATTTTTAATTGATTTTAGCAGGTAATGATCGCCGACACGATTCTCGCAAGGTTTCGGTGAAGATCCTGTGACTAACAGGACTCTCGGTTTGTCAGGCCCAACAAAGTTGGGAAACTTCGGGTTTTCACCTAGCCATTCAGCTCTCTTCTGGTCCCAATCTGAAATCTTAGGCCCCAAACTGTATGGCTTGTCCGAATCAGGATTCTCATCGTCTTCGCCTTCATCGACAAATAGCTTGTTAACATCAAATGAGGCATAGCTATTTGGATCATCGCTTTTGGTATTCGTATCATTCCTGCTGTTGTTGCGAGTCAATTCAATGACAACTTTCTGTGGCTCGGCGCGCTTGCGAGAAGAGTAGAAGTTGTGGCGGAGGTAGTTGAAGTGTTGCTCCTGAGTGCCAAACTTGCCGGCGCCAATTGTGCCAAGTAGGACGATGGCGGTCATGAAGAGGCAGAGTAGGGTGACCTTGACGTGGCACGTTGGTCTCTGGAACGGGCGGTCCCGATAACTTCCAAGGCACCAGTCCAGCATCTTTAGCTCCAGCGAGCTATATATGTTAGCCAAATGCAAAGCTTTTTGTATCTGAAGACTTTGTTTTTAAAGGGTTCTTTTCAGGACATGAAGATTGAAGATGTTGAGTTGTTGAACTGAAGAGATAATAGGAAAGAAATGGCTGAATATTAGGAGCCAAGGGAGATCGTCGGGTGGGAGCTGAAGAAGGTAGGAAGAAGAAAGAAAGATGCAATGGGAGAGAATAAACATATAAAAATATTTCATCTTCGCACGTTCAGGGAATCAAATGACTATCAAATTTTTGGAAAAAAGAAATTGAGAAACTTAAAGCATACATGTGGCCATGGTTTGAGGACAAAGTTTGATCCACCAACAACTTATAAACTATATATCAAATATAAAAGACTCTTGTTTTTAATGCTGTAGTAAGAAAACTTCGTCTATTTCGGCTGCCAGCAAGATGAAGTTGGATGTAAATGTGTGGAGAGATTAAGATCTCAAGACTGCATTTAGAATACAACGAAGATGCCAGGGAGATACTTTCTCAGAGCAAATCAAATTCATCTGAAAGGAAGAATCTTTTCAAGATTGTTTACAAACTATCAGGAAAACTATTAGACTACAGCAAGGAGACAGGAAAAATCATCGCAGCCCATTACAAAGATGTCAATTATTCTACACAAAGTTAGAAAACCTGGGATTATCCAAGGTTTGATGTAGCAGCTTTGACTAGTAAAATCTAAATTGAAATACTGCCACTATCAACTCTATCATTTATGATGAAGACCCTCTTTTCTCTTTCGTTCTTCCAGAACCAAAAAGGTAAAAGGCAAACCAGGCTCATCATCATAGCATGCTTGCTAGCAATACAGGTGAAAAAGAGATGAGCCATGCATGTCCTCCCCCTGCTCGATTACACATTACAAAATTAGGAGATACACTTCTGTTTCTGTCCATCTGCACCTCTCTGGCTTCTGTGATAAGTCTGTTGACTAATTAACATGGCTATAATAGAACTATGCCTTAATTTGAAATAATTGCCTTGCATAAAAGCTGCTAAGAAAAGAAAGTTGTTCTTGAATATTGCTGAAACATCATTGGCAAATCCCCACCAATCATTCTTTGAAACCATAATTAAAAAGGGATGGATATAATAAATAAAAAGAAAGTGAGGATTTTGTATGTTTTCCCACGAAGAGATCCATCTTATATATATATATATAGAGCAGTTGTACACGTCCTGAGTATAAGAAGCACCAAGACTTGTTCACATGACAGGGGAGAAGGGCAGTTCCAGAATTAATAAAGCAGTCATCCAAGAAATTGAATCTCAAACTTCCACCAAACACATGGCTATGATGTTGACAAACCAGGATTCAAAGAAACATAAGATCAAATGTGACCAGGGTTAGATATGCAACCCATGTCAAGCAAGGCTTGACAAACTTTTTAGACAAAGGATTAACCTTGCCAAAGGCCCAGTAACATGCAAGAAGAGTCCCCAAATTAAGCATGGAGAACAGAAATCCAAGCCAAACTGCTCCAATCCTGAGCACAAGAGGATCCCAGACCATGCTCAAAGAGATTTGAGCAATGTAGAGAGGCAACGCATCCGAGTCAACATGAAACCCATCATTAGTCCACACTAGCCAGGCTGCTAGGCTCATAAGAAAGGATGAACCCACGGAGCCTAAATGAATTACTGTTAGAGAAGGAAACCAAGAGGGTTTGGCTAGGGCACGGTACCTTCTGCCTGAACCAAACAAGTATATTATGGTCAAGGACAGGGAAGGAGGTGCCACTAATACCATAAAAAGTGACCATAAAGAACCTTTAGCGTTGCTGGTCTTTCTAGTTTTTGGCTTGGCAAGGACGGGTTGATCTTTTTCTGCTAGGTTTTTTTGGGTTCTGGAAGCCATTAGAATCGTGAAGAATTGGAAGAGAAGGGAGGAGACGAAGCATTGACATAAAATAGAGAATTAAGAAGGAATGCTAGATGAGAAAATCCAGGGGTTCCTTTAACTTTCTTTCTGAGGCCATCTTCTTGATTTTCGCGCAAGTAACTGCTAAATTATATATGCCATTAATGGAGTCCTTTCTCTTTTTACAACTAATTGTCGCAATTCTTGCAGTCGAGAGATCTCATGGCTATCTTGATCTTAATTCCTCCAATCAATTAAAAACATGTAAGAATTCGACTTCCTTTTTTAGTAATGTGTACGGGCACAACTAATTTCAGTAAGAATATGAAGCATCTCTCTAGCATTTTTTATTTTTTTTTTTCATCAATTCCAACAAGAGATTTCATTGATGTAATCATTAATAGAAATGCATGATTTAAAACTAAATTATAAAAACAAATTCCCTAGTACAAACATAAGTAATAAAAACCTAAAACATGTGGGTAGATTGTGAATGAAAACACTTGGAATGTAGTAGTGATTCTATTCTTCTGTCCTTTTTTTTCTTTCTAATTTTTTTTTCATATTTTCATGTTGTATTAATTGGTGATGAAGCTTAATGGAAACTATAATTTGTTTCTTCATTTTTTTTCATTGGTAATTTGTTTCAAAAAAAAAAATAATGGGACTAAAATTGAATATGGATGGAAAATTCAGCCATTTTTTACCCAACATTGTTCATTTAACACTTCTTTTTTTTTTTTTTTTGGAAACTATACCTTGAGATTTTTCTCAATTTCTATTTTGTTCCTTATAATTTGATAATTATATATTTTTTACCCACCCAACATTGCAACAACCTTTAAAATATAGATAAAAATAAAAATATATTATTAAAATCATCTTTACGTAAAAAGTATAGGTATAGATCATCTATTTACTGCAGAAGTTCGACTCAAGCTCCTTTGTTGTTGTTGTGTCCCTCATGTGGTTCCTCCTGAATCAACAAGCATACCATATTATTCCATATTCAAATCATATTTTGCAAAATAACAATAGTAAGAACAACAACATTTACTTATCTTTTACAATTTTTTTTTTTTTTTTTTTACATTTACATTCTCATTATATCTCTTAAGATTATGACTCATTATCAAAACATAACGAACATCACAAATCAATTTCAAATATAATTTATTTCCTTTCAAGTGTCAAGACATGACGCTACAAAATTTATGAAAGGAAGGAAAGGAGACCGGATCTTACCTTTAACATGGTTAAATTTTTTTTTTTCTGTTAATTTTATTAAATTTACTAGCTCAATTTCTACTTATATATTTATTTATATCTGAAGCTCTAGAGCTCTAAATTAAACGGGACAATTCCTTGAAAAACTAACATCTCATATTAACTTTTCATGAAAAAGCCTTTCTTGAATTTTATTGTCTCCAAGCCCGACTCCCTTTAGGAATTAAGGCAATAAAACTATCCGTTTTCATCAATTGATGAAATGTATCTCCAATCCCCTTTTCTCATCTCATACAGCCATTCCCACGCTGTATGTATGGCAATATTTTTAAATATAACCTCCTAAGGCCATTTATGTTAATTTAATAATATTTTTTATTTTTTTTTTTGTAAATTAGTCTAGAATCACTTCAAGAACATGCACGCTATTACTTCCACAGTTTCCTTCATTTCATAATTATCTCTGAAACGCACCTTAGGCCATACGTATAATCTATAATTGTCTTGATTCCTTTATTGGTAGATTTTTTGCTACAACTAACTCACTCATTATTACCATATAAAATTTCAACCCCCCCTCCCCCTCCTTTTCTTTCCTAAACTGATAGTAAAATTAAAAAAAATCTTAAATCAATTAGAAAAATGTTACAACTCTTGTTCAGTAGCTTCTAATTTTATCGTAAGTCCTTCTTAATGTCTAATTTTTATAAAATTTTAACATTATAAAAAAATAACCTTTAGAATCTTTTAGTAAAACTATCGGATCCAATAGTCAAATGAAAAGATATACTAATTAACATAAAACTATGTATTAGAAAAATGAACAATATATTTTTTTTAAAAAAAATAATATTAAAAAGACAATATATTGAATCGATTCAGTTAACATATGCCAAGTCATCAACTTGGATTATGAGATTATGATAACCTTATATAAAGCAAATTAAAATAAATTATAAAGTTCAATTTCAATCAATCCAATGTTAAAGAACAAAATTGAAAAAAACTTTATTAAAGAATAACACAAAAAATTGACCTGAGTTAACATATCAAACTCGTGATTCAGGTCATAAAATTAGAATAACCTCATAGAAAATAAACAAAAAAAAAATACGAGTCAACCCGGATTAACCTACTAAACCTATGCTAAGGTCATGAAACCATGATAACCTCATAAAAAGTAAATCAAAACAAATTATGAAGCTTAATTTTCAATAAACTCAATGTTAAAAATTGAAATATAAAAAGGAAATTCAATTTAAAAACACGACACAATAAAACGACTTAAAATTGCATGGGTTAATCTGCAAAATATGTGACATGAGTCATAAAATTGAAATAACTTTATAGAAAGCAAACCAGAATAAATCATGAAATCTAATTCATAATTAATTCCATGTTAAATGATGAAATTAAAAAAATTCAAATTAAAAAAGAAAATAAAAAACCTTGAGTCAACTAGGTTAACCAGTTAAATCAATAATTTAAGTTATGAAACCAAGATAATCTTATTGAAAGCAAACTAAAATAAATTATGAAGCTTAATTTTCAATTAAAACAATGTTGATGGATGAAATTGAAAAAAAATATATCACTTAAAAAAAAAATAAAAAAAAAATCAAGTCTACTGAGTTAACCCATCAAACTTATGATATTAATTATGAGACCAATCTAACTCCATATAAAGTAAACTACAGTAAATTATAAAAACTTAATTTTCAATAAATTAAATATTAAAATATAAAATAATTGATTTTGCAATTAGAAGCACCCTCACACAGTTAAACTTAAAAAAGAAAACCACTTATTGCTTGTACGTGTTTATTGATTGGTCTCCAAGGAACGTAGCGTGGTGACAAAGGGTTTGAGATGTGCACAACAGGTCTCGAGTTCGAGTTAGAACGTGCACCTCTTGTAAGAGCCTGAGACACCTAGGATTTTACTCACTCACCTGGACTCACAAAAGTACGCTTTCTAAAAGGTGGGGTTTCCTCAAATCCAAAAAAAAAAAAAAAAATGTTTATTGAGTGACTACTCAAAAGGTTGTCGCCTAGCAGGGGTTCTCTAATCACCTTCACTAGAAGAAGTAGTAGTTAAGAGGGGTAGAAGTCGTAATAAATGCAAAATGCTCTTTGCTTAGTTCAAACAACATGCAGCAAGGCATGTGCTGGTTTTCATTATATTGTTGTGATCTGCACGCTACTTTGTCTGCTTTGACTTTGAGATATTTATAAATACAAATATAGGAATAATGACAATTTCACGTGGTTACCAACTCAAATAAATATGAATCGATCGGAAATATTACAAATTTGTGCTTATATCCTAGTTTGCCCCGCTTATACGTAACCTTAAATAAATAAATAATTTTAAAATTAAAAAAAATTATATACACACCAAACTAATTATATACTAAATACCTTTAAGCTAGCTATAACATTGAGGTTCAAGTCATGAATACCTATAAATACTTGGTTTTATTCGGTTTGATTTTTATATATAAAAAAAAAAACCAAACCGAATTTAAAAAAAAAAAAAAAATCAAACCGAAACCGGTTCAAACTGAAGGGTTTCGATTCGGTTTTTTAGAACAAAAACCAGTTCAAACTGGTTTGACTTGATTTTTAGGTTTGGCTCGGTTTTTTTCAAGTTTTTTTTTTGTTTGGGTTCGGTTTGGTTTTTTTGATTTCAGGCTTATAAAACTGAAACCAAACCAAACCAATCAGTTTTTTTTTAAAAAAATTTTAATTGGTTATTTTAGTTTTTTTTTCAGTTTTCTCTATTTAATCAGTTTTTTATTTTTTTTACTAGTCCCTGGTAAATATGTGAAACCAATAAGTAAAGTTTGAGTATAAAAAATTCATATTTCCTTGGATTTAGGTTAAATTTAACTAGTTATTTCATGTAATTTCGAGCAGTTAATTATTTGCAAATAAATTAGAGTCCCCCGAAGCATAATCATTGCTTCATGCATCTCATCTTCCTCGAGAAAATAAGGCTAATGATAATCCCTAATATTTCTTTTTTTGGTTTTCTATAACTTTTTTTCTATCTCATTATCTCACAAAGACTATGAGTAAGAACTCAAATTAAAGTTTAAAAACTTCTAATTATAGGATCATTGAGTGTTTTAGGTGCAAACTTCATAATTGCTAGGTATATAAATGAGTCTTTAGGTCCAGATCACTTATTATTAAATAATTCGAGTTTCAATTGTGATCTTTCAATTATTTCTAAATATCAAAATAATTTACCAAAGGTAGATGCTTGAATTACATTAGTACATTTTTTTTCTCTATTAATAGTATAATTAATCTTACCTTGAATCAAGATAAGTATAGTTATATGTTTTTTCTGAACTCAGTAACCTTTTTAATGTGTAGCATTGTCTTAACAAAACAGGAGATCATTGTCCAATTACAATAATCTAGTTATTTATTAATAAATCTTAAAATCCAAGATATTTAAAAATAAAATTGATATGTTGGATAATCAATTAATTTTTTAGTTCAAGCAATCTAATTTATTTTTTCTAGTCAAGTTATTTGATAGTTTGATATAAAAAACTCATATGACTGGTAACTGGTAGCTGGTAGTTTTTAGTGTCTAGTTAGCCAAGGTAGCTGGTGATTGATACTTGCTAAAGGTTTTATTTAATGAATGCGGGGACTCTTAAATGCTTAAGTTAATAACTTTGTAGATAAAGAAAATACAATGATATTTTAGAGAGATATACTCTGAAAACATATATGTTGAAAGTGGTAAGAATGAAGAGATTATGAAGCTTGAATTTGAAAGACTCATAATGTATTTATAGCTCACGAGTCTTGTATTTTTTAGATATGAGGGGTTCTAGTGTAATTCTACTCTTGTAATATTTTGAGTTGTATTTTTATTAAAATAATATATATTGAATCAATATAAAATATTGAGGTTCCAGCGTGTGAGTTTAAAAAAATTCTCAAAAAATTTGAGCCTTTAAAATAAAAAAAACAGGCATAAGTGCACTGCTTAAGAAGAGCTAATAAAGATAAGCTTCTCCTCCAAGACAAGATAATGGAGCGAAGCTTTTCTTCTAAGACGAGCCCATAGAGTCGAGCTCCTCCTCTAAGATGAGCTCATAAAATAGTTGTGCTTAGATACATTCAATGAGATCTTTTAAATACTTTTTTAGGCCCATTACATTTGAATTTATTATTTACAAATAAACAAATTTTTTCCCACCATATTAATCAATATTTTAATATGTGGTAATCTTGGTGAAATCATAGGCTGTTGTATTTGAATACAAATGATATAAAATTAAATACTCAAATAAATATGTCTAGTAAAAATTGTTTCATATAATTTGAACCTCAAAATTTGTGTACAACCATATCAATTTCTTATGAGCTCAAAACACATGCTATAATATATCTATCCAAGCCAACACATACATTCATCAATTAATATTAGTATATTATTTATTGGTTGGACATTGAAAAAATAAATCACGAATAAAAAAACAAATTCATTTTAAAATACATATACATAATATGTTATATATCCTTAATTTATATTCACTTTAAACTCTTAATTTTTTTTAATATTAGTTAAATCCACTAACAACATATTTCTTCTTGTAAATTTTATTGTTAAAAATAAAAGATGAATTAGCATTTAAATAGGAGAAGTAAGTGCCATATTTTTCTTAAGAGAAAACATAATCTTTAAATCTAAGTTGGAGTTCACTAGGATAAATTCTAGATTATAAATCAAATTAATTAATTTAAATTAACTATTTTTAACCGGAATTTCCTCAAATAACTAAGTCATTAGTCAATTCATGTTTTTAATTAAATCACAACAATTAATTTTCCTTATATTTTTATTAAAACCTGATCTAATTGAAAATTCAATTTACAAATTATTCCACCAGATCGAGTTGAGTTTTAAAATAATTTTATAAAGTAAATATAAATATCAATTGGATTATATATTTATTGATTTTAATAAATAATTTTTTTTTTTCATAGAAACAACAAATGACTATTTTTTTTTTTCAAATATAGAATTGCTTGACATTGTTTCTAACAAATAAATATATTTTTTTCTTCCATAAAGAGGTGCCTTACCATATGCAATGCCTACACCCAACGCATCACATGATTCCTAAACGTGCTTACGGGCAACCAGTCACAATTATTTTTTAAAAAATAAAAAAGCTAATCAAATCAAATAAATAATAATCTCAAATTGTTTTTTATCCTCACTGGATATTCCCTTCCTTCTTTCCTTGCTCAGCTTCACCGACTAAATTTCCTTTTAAATCACCCTTAAAACTTCCTTTTATTTACAAGCACACCCTCCTTCATAAGCAAACCTCTCAACTCACAAGACCCATCCTTACTTTCTCTTTCCAACTCAGTCCGAGTCAAAATGCTGGACCGGTGCATCGGGACTCACCGAGTCCGCCAGATCCAAAGAGCTATCCGCCACGGAAAAATCACACTTCTCTGCCTCTGCATGACCGTGGTCGTCCTACGTGGCACAATCGGCGCCGGCAAGTTCGGTACGCCAGAACAAGACTTCAACGACCTCAAAAACCACTTCTACGCAGCTCGCAAACACGGCGAGCCACATCGAGTTCTCACCGAGTCTAACCAGCCCAACAACAACAAGAACGACGAAGCAAGTAATGCTAATGATGCGAATAATTATGCCACATTTGATATCAGCAAGATTTTGGTCGATGAAGGGGAAGATGAGAAGCCGGATCCGAATAGACCGTACAGTCTGGGTCCGAAAATATCCGATTGGAATCAACTGCGAGAGAAATGGTTGAGTGAAAACCCTAGTTTTAGCAATTTTATTAAGCCTAACAAACCGCGTGTTTTGTTAGTTACAGGATCGTCGCCGAAACCTTGTGAGAATCCGGTAGGGGATCATTACTTGTTAAAATCTATAAAAAATAAGATAGATTATTGTAGACTCCATGGAATAGAGATATTTTATAACATGGCATTGCTTGATGCGGAAATGGCTGGGTTTTGGGCGAAATTGCCTTTGATTAGGAAGTTATTGCTTTCGCATCCGGAGGTTGAGTTCTTGTGGTGGATGGATAGTGATGCTATGTTTACAGATATGGCATTTGAGGTGCCGTGGGAGAGGTATAAGGATTCGAATTTTGTAATGCACGGGTGGAATGAGATGGTCTATGATGAAAAGAATTGGATTGGATTGAATACTGGGAGTTTTTTGCTGAGGAATTGTCAATGGTCTTTGGATCTTTTGGATGCGTGGTCACCAATGGGACCGAAAGGGAAGATTAGAGACGAAGCAGGGAAGGTGCTTACCAGGGAACTTAAGAATAGGCCGGTTTTCGAAGCGGATGATCAGTCTGCAATGGTTTATTTATTGGCTACACAAAGGGATAAGTGGGGTGATAAAGTGTATTTAGAGAATGCTTATTATTTGCATGGTTATTGGGGGATCTTGGTTGATAGATATGAGGAAATGATTGAGAATTATCGCCCAGGTCTGGGCGATCATCGTTGGCCGCTTGTCACTCACTTTGTGGGGTGCAAACCTTGTGGGAAGTTCGGAGATTATTCAGTGGAGAGGTGTTTGAAGCAGATGGATCGGGCGTTTAATTTTGGGGACAATCAAATTCTGCAGATTTATGGGTTTACTCATAAATCGCTGGCTAGTCGGAGAGTTAGGAGAGTGAGAAATGAGACTACCAATCCACTTGAAGTGAAGGATGAGCTTGGCTTGCTTCACCCTGCATTTAAAGCTGTCAGGGTATCAACATCTTGAGAGCTTTGATAATGTATTCCACCGCAAGCTGCTGGTATTTTTTCATTTTAAGTTATAGTGTATGTCAATTTGCTCACAGTTGGTGTTATTGCTTGTAGAAGTACTGGAAATCTGTATGTTCTTTTCGTAATTTTGTGTTATCAGTGTTTAAATTATATTGATTTTTGAAGGATAGTAACTTGTGTCTCTTCTGACTTCTGACTCAAATTTTATTTCATGGTTACTCTATATATATCATTTTTAATTATGATGTTCATGCTTGTGTCTGCAATAACCTGTTATGGTGGTGTACTCTTTTATTCTTTTTTGTTTCTCTTTGTTTATTGCTCAGTATCTTTATCTATATGTAACAAATTTGATAATTCAGGTTGATACAATAGCAATTTTATTGAATTAAAAGAAATTGACTACAACAACCCAATTGAAAAAAGATAAAAATAGTTTCTGAGCATATTCAAGGTTGCTCGTGTCTCTATAAAAGCATATTCAAGGTTGCCTTATCCTCCCATGACTTAATAGAAGGTCCCCATAAGTTTTTCCATGATTTTTTCATAGCCTAGAATTCTTTAGCTGACATGTTTTGAAGTTGTTTCTCTAGTTCTTCCAAAATTTCTTGTTGAGTTTGTTGGTGTAGTAGATGCTCCTGCTGCCCTTCATGGCTGCAATCGCTTTAATAAATCGTGACATCCTTGTCCTTTTTGCCATAGATTTACTGCTCTAATATTAATTATAACAAATCTAATAATTCAGATTGATAACAATAGCAATTTTATTGAATTAAAAGAAATTGATTACAAAGATCTAATTGGAAAAAGATAATAGATAGTTTTTGAGCATATTCAAGGTTGCTCGGGCCTCCATAAGGGCATATTCAAGGTTGTCTTATCCTCCCATGACTTAATAGAAAGTCCCCACAACTTTTTCATAATATTTTCCATAGTCCTAGAATTCTACTTCGCTAATAGAGAAATTCAAACAAATTCATATTCTAATTTAAAAGATTCTAATGTGACAACTTTTTCATAATATTTTCCATAGTCCTAGAATTCTACTTCGCTAATAGAGAAATTCAAACAAATTCATATTCTAATTTAAAAGATTCTAATGTGATAATTTCAAAAATATGAGTAATTAAGGCTAGGACCTGTTACACTTTACTCATGATTTGCCGGTTAAAATTATGATGAAAATCTATGGAAGAGGCTCTGCATATTTAAATTGACAATATAGATTGTTGGACTTGGGTCAGATTTGTCCTGCTAGGGATTGATATTACCTTGAGCCTAAGTGCCTTTGATTTGAGCATTGCTTTTAAAATCTTAATGGACCAATTGTCTGTGATCCCTAACGAATGCAAGTGTAAAAAAGCATTTATATGATTTTTAATACATATGGAAGCAGTGATTTGTACTATGTAATCTGTAGTAAACATAATTCTTGGCCGATTCCAAAACAAAAGCTTCACAAAACATGATGCCAGCTTTAAATGCCAACAAATGAAAATGATCCTTTCTACTTCCCAGAACATTGCAATAGCTCTGTGAGTGAGGTACGTCACAAATTTTACTAGGAGAAAGAAGTTGCTATGCAGGGATATCAAAAGTTTTCCATGTTCTGAGAAGAAAGGTTACAAAGGAAATTCTTCTTCATTTTGAAGTAGGAAATACTCTGCTAGTGGAACTCATAAAGGCCTGATTCCAACTGCATGAACACAAGGAAACCATACATTCATGTGGATTACTGCTTATAATATTATTGAAGCACTATTAACTCGTGTGGATGCTGGAAATTTGGAGATTGTCCTTTCATGATGATTTTCAAGGTCATTGCATCTGATTCTTATTTGAAGGGGCTTGTGCTTTTATTCTTGAATGATTCAAATCTCTCTTTATGTAGTCTGAAAGTAAAGTTGTTATCATTCCATAAAGACCATGGACAGAAAGGTAAAATTGTTATCATACCAAAGAAACCCACGGACCTCATTAGGCAAATTGCAGCATAAACCCATTTGATATTTTTAGCTTGTCCTTATTGTAATAATGTCATATTAAATGCAACACAAAGCTAGCACAGTCAAGAAGAGAGGGAAAGGGGCACACAACTTGTGGTGTTCCCATGATTTGCGTTGGCTGATAGGCATGAGGAAATGACTGATCATCGCCTTCAGGATCTTGGTGGTCATTGTCGGCTGCTTGTGATTAAATTTTTGGTGTGGAAGCTTTGTTGGAAGTTTGGAGATTATCCAGTGGAAAGGTGTTCAAAGCAGATGAACCAACAATCAAATTTTCAGTTTCATGGTTTACTAATAAATCTCTTGTCAGTTGGAGAATTAGGATTGAGAGATGAGACTAGCAATCCACTTGAAGTAACAGATGAGCTTGGCTTGCATTGCCCTGCATTAAAGATGCCAAGGTATCATCATCTTGAGAGCTTTGATAATGTAATGGACTGCTTGCAGCTGTTATTCTTTTATTATATGTCAATTCGCATGCAATTGCTTGAATTTGCTTGTAGAAGCTCTGGATACAATATTCTGCATGTTCTTTTCCTAAATTAGTGAAGTCAAGTTTACCTGTCTTTCTACGTATTTGTGGTTTCTTAATACCTTACCTGTCTGTATATTTCTTGGTCTGTGTTTGTGATAATGACTTATTCTCATGGGGTTCTTATTTCTTTTTATTTATTTCGCACAGTTTGTACTCTTGGCATGCTGATTGAAATGAGGAAAAGGCTGAGGTTCTTCTGTTTGTCATTGATTGGGAAATTTGTGTGCATTGCCAAAGTCACATGATTTGTAGCGAGGTTATTGAACATTTAAGATTAGCTTTGATAAAGATTGGATATGTTTCTGCTTAGTTTGCAGGACACACAAGGAGGCTGTTTTAAGAACAAGCACATTCATACTATCCTTACATGGTATTCTCTTACATCTCACATAATATTATTATGAAAAGCTTATTCCCAATTAGTTCTTGAAGCTGGAATAACCTTCTAACTGAGTAATGGCAATTTACTTCATTTTATAACATTTTAGAAATTTATATGTCTGCTGTCATGACAACTGACATTGTAGAAATTTATTGCTGAATATGAGCTAAAAGCTGAGGAAGCATTGTTAAATTTAGGTTTGATTTTATCATAGCTCAACTTATCAGCTACATATTTGAGCTGAGCTGACAAGAGATAGACTCTTGGATTTGGGGTTGGAGTTGTTTTGCTAGGGATTGCCGTTACCTAATTTTATTATTAAAAGCTAGAGTAAGAAGAACGCTTTGCCTGATTTATAATGCATGGGGAAGCAGTAATCTGCAAGAATGTTCTATGTTGATTCCAAAACAAAAGTTTTCAGGTCATGATTCCAGCTTTAAACACCACCAAATGAGAGGGAAAATGAGAAAACAACTTTGGGAGACTGTGCCCCAGAAAACATCATTACAATTGCTTGAAGTGTTAGTATGTGTGGAGAATTCTTGAATTCTTACTTCTCAGTCTTATTTCAGAATATATTCCTGATTATATACAGCATCTACAAATCTATATTAGGAAGGCTATTAACTACTCATAAATGGTGTTATTATTTGGACCAGATTTATGGGAAAGAAATCTGACTTTCTGTATTCATTTCCCATAAATCAAGTTCAGATCATATTCAAATCTGCCTTGATCTCTTCAGAATCTTCAACACTCCCCCTCAAGCTGGATGGAAGAGATTCTTCATTCCCAGCTTGTCTAAGATACCTTTAAATGAAGGATTCTGTACACCAAGATACCTTTAAATGAAGGATTCTGTACACCTTTAGTAATTATATCAGCAATTTGTTCCCCAGTACCATAAAGAATGCAAATCAGTCCACTCTCAATTTTTTCTTTGATGAAGTGTCTATCCACTTCCACATGTTTAGTTTGCATTGGATTGTGTGCTATTCTAATGGCAGACTTATTGTTACAATACAATCTCATCGGTTCTTCCCATTTGATTCTTAAATCTTCTAGGATAATCTTTATCCATAGTAACTCACAAATTCCAAGTGCCATTGATCTGAATTCTGTTTTTGCACTTGATCTTGAAACAAAATTCTGTTTTTTGCTTCTCCATGTCACAAGATTTCCTCCCAGCAGAGTACAATAACCTGATGTTGACCTTCTATCTATTAAGGTACCAGCATAATCAACATCTGTGTAGCATTCAAGTTTCAGATTCTCATGTTTTTTATACAAGATTCCTTTTCCAGGGTTATACTTTAAGTATCTAAAAAGTCTATAAACTACCTGTAAGTGTGAATCTTTCAGGTTATGCATGAACTGGCTCACCACACTCACTGCACATGAAATGTTTGGATGAATGTGGGCTACGTAGATCAGCTTACCAACTAGCCTTTGGTATTGTCCCTTGTCAGTTATGACTCCTTTTTCATCATTGTCAAGTCTCTGCTTTAGGTTAATAGGTGTCTCACATGGTTTATAGTCTACCATTTTTGTCCTTTTTAGAAGGTCCAAAATATACTTCTATTAAGAGATAACAATCCTTTTTGTTGAATGTGCTATTTTTATGCCAAGAAAATATTTCAGCTTCCCCAGTTCTTTGATCTCAAATTCTGCAGAAAGTCTTCTTCTCAATATATCTCTTCCTGCAAGATCATCACCTGTTATTATAATGTCATCACCATAAACAATTAGAATAGCAACCCCCCCTGAAATGGAGTGTTTGATGAACGAAGTATGATCTCCTTGACTTTGTCGATATCCCATTGAAACCATGGCTTGTGTGAACCTTTTGAACCAGGTTCTAGGTGATTGTTTTAGAGGGTGTTTGGGAGTGTGGTAGCGGTTGCTTTTCAAATAGCTTTTCGTGCTGAAAAGCATGCCAATAATGTTTTTTCATTTTTTAAAAATTATTTTTGACATCAGCACATCAAAACGATCCAAAAAGTACAAACCGCACTCAATTTTAGTAAAAAAAAAAAAAAAATTTTGAATTTTTTCGAAAAGCCGGTTTGGCCGCAATGCCAAACAGGCTATTAGTCCATAAAGTGCCTTTTTTAGTCTGCAGACCTAGTTAGGAAGTAGAGAGTGACTGAACCCTGGTGGTGGATCCATAAACACCTCTTCTTCCAACTCTCTATGTAAGAAAGCATTCTTTACATCATATTGCTGCATAAACCGTCCAAGATTAGCAGATAAAGAAAACAAAATTTGAATGGTATTCATCTTAGCAACGGGAGCAAATTTCTCTTGGTAGTCTATCCTAAAGGTTTGTGTATACCTTTTGTCACTAACCTGGTTTTATACCTTTCAAGGCTGCCATCAGCTTTATATTTCAGAGTATAGACCCACTTACACCCTACTGGTTTTATCTCTTTTGGTAACTCAACTATTTTCCATGTTTGATTCCTCTCTAGAGCATTCATCTCTTCTCTCATGGCAATTTTCCATTTCTCATTACTTGGAGCCTCATGCAAGGTTTTTGGGATATGTATGATGTTTATCTTTGAGAGAAAGGTTCTGTGTGATGGTGAGAACTTTTCAAATTACATAAAGTTAGCTGTAAAATATAAGGGATTCTTACTGCATTCTCTTATTATCCCTTTTCTGATTGCAATTGGCTGATCAAAATCATTAGTATTAAGAATAGATAAGGATGGATGTGAAGTTTCATTACCTTGCTCTAGTTCAGATTCTTGGGCATGTAAGAGAGATTGAACAGGCTGTACCTTTCTTCTATATACCTGAAGAGGTTGGTTAGTAGTAGTAGTTTCACCCTGCAGAGTTTCTCTAATAAGGTTTGGAGACTTAGTGGGTGGTGAATTCAAAGATATTGCTGCCGAGATGGGATTTGGAAGGAAAAAATATCAAAAACATTTGTATTCCTATCTTTTATGTTCGTGTTATCCTCCTGAAGATAAGTCTTGAAGAAATATTGGTTTTCATTAAAAGTGACATCTTTTGACACAAGAAATCGTTTTGAAGGTGGATGATAACATTTGTAACCTTTTTTTGTGATGGAATACCCTATGAAAACACACTTAAGAGCTCTAGCATCAAGTTTGTCTTCGTGATGTTTATGAATGTGGACATAGGTGACACACTCAAAAATTCTTGGGGGAATTTTAGAATAAAAATTATTCTTTGGAAAGAATTCAGATAAATAGTTTAAAGGACTTTTGAAACTAATAACTCTTGAAAGTATTCTATTTATCAAATAAGTAGATGTTAAAATAGCTTCTCCCGGATAATGTTTTGGAACTTGATGTTGAAAAAGTAAAGCTCGAGTAGTTTCGAGAAGATGTCTGTTTTTTCTTTCGGCTAACCCATTTTGTTGAGGAGTATTAACACAAGATGATTGATGAATAATTCCTTTTTTTTCAAAGTATGGTGATAGGATCTTACTAAAGTAGCCCATAGCATTATCAGTTCTAATCCCCTTAATGCTAACCCTAAATTGATTCTTTATCATTTTTGTAAAGTTTGGAAAGATGTGACTTACATCAACATTTCTTTTAAGAAGATAAACCCAAATCATTCGGGTACAATCATCAATAAATGTCACAAATCCCTTTGCTCTTGAAATATTTGGAATATTATATGGACCCCATATGTCAGAATGAATTATATGGAATGGAGACATAGATCTTGAATCACTTATAGGAAAATGCACTTTTTGATGCTTTGCAAACTCACAAATTTCATTGAAATTGTTCCACATTAAGATTTTTAAATTAGGATGGAAACATGTAACTAAGAGTCTTAAATGAAAGATGTCCTAAACGACGATGATGGTTCCAAACATCATCCTTATTAGAATTGATTGAAATAAATGATAGAGGGTGAGAGTTACTACTGCTGCCTTGCACTCCAAGCATGTACAACCCATCCTTGACTCTAGCTTGCCCAATCATCTTCCCCGTAGCTAGGTCCTGAAATATGTAGTGATCAAGGAAGAAAGTTACACTACAATTTATGTCTTTGATTAGTTTTTGAATGGATAACAGGTTTGCAATAAGGTTAGGGACATGTAACCCTTGTTTAAGGTTCAATGAGTGATTGTTCCTTGTCCTGCTATTGTGATTAGAGATCCATCAGCAAATGTGATTTTCTTACTGCTAGGACAAGGCTGATATGATTTGAAGGAACCTGCAAAATGAGTCATATGATCTCTGTTGCACCTGAGTCTATGACCTAGATGCTGGAATGGTCCTTGTTTGAGGCATTGTTTGAGGCATTAAATGCATGAGAAATTAGAATTTTACCATTTTGAGCAAGAGAGCATGACCTAGATGGTTTCTCCATGGTGTTGAGTAGGGTCCTTAGGCGTTCAATCTCTTCTTTGTTGAACCCCCCCACTTCTAGGATATTGGACTCATGGGCTGTCTCTTCTAAATTTGTTAAGTGTGTATGCATGTCCTCTTGACGTCAAGATTCCATTTGTGTCCATTATTACGCCCTATCCAGGTGGCTTTCCATGAAGTTTCCAGCAAGTCTCCTTTGTATTACTTGTCTTCTTGCAACAGTTACAAAACAAATCATCTTTAGGGATTTTTTTCCCTCCAATCTTCCCAACTTTTGCACCATTCATGGCATCACCCATGTTTCTGCTATTAGTTATCAACATAGCAGATCCTTCAGTATTTGGTACATCCAGCATCACAGTTCTCCTTTCTTCTTCAGGACTTATTACTAAGAATACCTCATTGAGTGAGGGCAGAGATTCCTTCCCAAGTATATGGACTCGTATTTGATCAAATTCTATGTCAAGTCCTGCAAGAAATTCAAAAATCCTTTTTCTTTCAACATAATTCTTTAAAATCACAACATTATCACTACATTGCATCTTAAAATCCTGATAATAGTCTAATTCCAACCAGAAACTTTTCATAGTATTGTAATATTCAATTACCATCATATTACCTTGTTTGTTCATTGAAAGCTTTGTTTTAATCTCATAAATTAACGCAACATCCTTCACTTTAGAGTAGGTCTGTCTCATTGCATCCTATGTCTTTTGCTGTAACTAGAAACATATAAGGCCCACAGACTTCTAGCATAATAGAATTCCATAGCCATGATATAATCGTGGAGTCTTCTTCATCCCATAGTGTAAACTTTGGGTCTTCTAGACTAGGAGGATTGTCCATCAAATGATTAATCTTTCCCTTTCCTTTGAGAAAGGTTTTTACTATCTGTGACCACTTCAGATTATTTCTTCCATTCAGTCGGTAGGATGACTGTAAATTCTGGAATTCCCCTGATATTGGGGTTTCTTTTGTAGTGTTTTCAAATATGTTTTTTTCAGATCTGGACAGGTCTGCTACTAGGATTGTCAAAACAGATTGGAAGATAAGGGAAGAAATTCTAGATCCAAAGAGAGATAGGTTAAGAAAAGAAAAAAAATAGGCTCGGTTAAGAGCTCTAATACCATGTGGAGAATTCTTGAATTCTTACTTCTCAATCTTATTTCAGAATATATTCCTGATTGTATACCGCATCCACAAATCTATATTAGAAAGGCTATTAATTACACATAAAAAAGTGTTATTATTTGGACCTGATTTATGGGAAAGAAATCTGACTTTCTATATTCATTTCTCATAAATCAAGTTCAGATCATTTTCAAATTTGTCTTGATTTCTTAAGAATCTTCAACAGTATGAAATATTGTGTGTGAGCTGGGCACATGTCACGTATTTGAGTAAAAAGCTGTCATAATGGGATGATAGAACTTCTGTATTCCAGAGAAGAAGGGGGTCATAAAGGAATTAGATCTCAAGCGAGAAATACTCTACTAGTGAACTTAAAAATCCTAATTGCAGCTGCTTGAGCACAAGTAAAGCATGTATTTACATAAATTACTGCCCCTATAATATGCTACCAAGCATTAGTTAAATCTCGGAACATTTTCCTCTTTATATGGATTTGCTAAAGTTTTGCATCGGATTCTTACTGGAATGAGCTTGCTCTATTATTCTCTATCATTTCGGAAACTCTTTGTACGGTCTGAAATAAAGCTCTTATCAGTGTACCTTAAACCATCGACCTTCTTTCCCAACATATTCATAGAGCAAATGCAGCATAAACACATTGATGATGTTAGGTTCTAATTGGAGTAATTTCTGATCAAATGCAGCACTAAGCTAAACATGGTCAAGTAGAGGGAGAGGCTTGGGCATCTAATATGCAGTGTTCAGATAAATTGCACTAGTAACTGATACCTGAGGTTAGACAAGCTATCTATTTCTTTACAGCTTGATAAGGGCAAGGACATCTCCATAAGGATCATATGTGTATGATGTAGATTGCTATTCCATTTTGTTCACATAAAATAATTTCCCCAAAATTGCGCCTAGTTTTGATGTTTTGAGGGGCTCAACCAACATGAAGGAAGCTGTATAGATGCTGATTTCTTAGTTTTAGTGTTTAAAGTGTTCCTTTCACATGGCTTCTACGATGTTGATACAGGTCATGAAGTTGTGTGATTATAGGTTAGGTTCTAAATACATGAGAACTGTATCGACTGACAATTTCAAAATAAGTCCCATGAACAAGCACCTTATATTAAGGAAATTATATGTTCATTCCTCAGAATTGAAGCATCAACAACCAATAGATCTAGGAGATTGTGCCCCAGAAGCATGATCTTGTTTTGAAGCTGATGATCTGTATATTGTTTACAGAGTGCTTCTTTTTGCATGGTCATTTGGGGGGGGGGTGTTTGAGCTTGAGAGGTATGGGGAAATAATTGAGAATTGGGTCTTGGTGATCATCGTTGGCCTGTTGTGACCTGCTTTTTGGGGTGTAAGCCTTGTGGAATTTTGGGGATTCATAGTGGAGTGGCACTTGAAGCTGATAGAGCTTTTAGTTGTAGGACAATCAAATTTTTGATTTCAGATTTATGGGGTCCTGCATAAATGCTCGCTACCTAGAGTTAAGAGAGTGGGGAATGAGACTAGCAATGCAGCCATCCACTTTCATTGTAGGATAAGCTTGTTTCCGCTCGGCTCAAAATTGTGTTTATTAGCAGCCTCTTGACTGAGATAACCATATAATGATAGCTATTTTTAATGAAAAGGGATATTATGGTTATGGATGGGACTGTCGTGGTGAATTGCGTGGGTGATGTTCTGCAGCTGTTTCTTTTAGAATGGAGGGGGTAGGAGCATCGTATATTGTGGAGCTTAACGGACTGATTAGTTCTTCATACTGGGTTTTAGAGATATGGCAGTGGAACTTGGTTTGTTTTTGGTCTCTGCTTTGGTTGTATGGAGCACTGATTGCAAATGGGGCTTCTTTTTGGATGAATGCAAGGAGTTGCAATGAGATTTCAGGAATCTTTCACTTCTGTGTGTCAGGAGGAAGGGAATCGAGCTGCACATCTTCTAGCTAGACACTTAGTTATGTTTTGAAGGAGATGGTGTGATTGAGGAGATTCCAGATTGTTTGCAGATGTAGTTAGTCACAGATATTGCTGAAATGGCAGCCTGAATTTGGTTTTTGCTTTTGGTATCATGTCTGGTGTTTTGTTTTCTGATCATTATTAGCTATAGCGTGAAATTTCTGCTGTTTCACAAAAGGGTCAGTCCCAAAATTCTCTTCTCTTCCTTTCTTTTTCTTTTTAGCTTCGGTTTTATATGGATTTACTGGTTAGTTCTAGCCAACCTATCCTCGAGGTAACACTTAACAGAGAGAGCAGTTGCCTAGCAGCAACAATAGCAATCCCTAGATCTGTCAAACAAATCTCGCTTTGTTACTTGAGTCATATATGCTGTTGTTCTTGAACTATTGAAGTTAATTTGAGCCATGATAGAATATGAACAAATGTATAATATTTTTAGTAAATAGAAGATTTTAGTCTTGTAAATATTCTGCATATACTTCAGCTTGTAACTTGGGTATATAGATCTCAGTGAACAGAGTCAAGACATGGAGTCGATTTTATATTTCTGTCTTTTCTTTTTCTTTTTAATGGATAGAGCATGTATAGAACAATTTCACCTCAGTATTCGATAGTGTCGATAGTAAATGATCGATTGATTGATTGATGCAGTGCTCTACATACACTTATTGGTGCCTCAGGGCCACCGCGCAGCAACGATGACAATCACTGGCACTTCTGTTAGTGAAGAGACAAAGTTGATGATTGCATTAGATGTGGTGTGTTGTGGACTCCACGAGTACTGGACGAACTACTTGCTGATACAGCAAAACCAAGAGTATACGTTGAGTACATGTTGCGACAAACCGTAGATCACGTATGTACTTAGATTATGCTTGATTGAGAAACATTTTTTTAACTGTGCTAGTTTGAAAAATACTTTAGACTACTAGTAAAAAAAAGCCTCTACTTTAGTTCCCTGTAGTGTTGACTGTCTATGAATTTTCCATGTGAATTTCATCAACGAGAGCGTTTACCTCAGTAGTGGAACATTGCTGTGCCGGTAGACTGACAGTGGTGTTAAATCGTTTACCTCAGCAGTGGAACGTTGCTGTCCGGTAGACTTGCTGTGCCGGTAGACTTACTGTGGTGTTAAATCGTTTACCTCAGCAGTGGAACGTTGCTGTCCGCTAGACTTGCTGTGCCGGTAGACTTACTGTGGTGTTAAATCGTTTACCTCAGCAGTGAAACGTTGCTGTAGCGGTAGACTGATTGTGGTGTTAAATAGGCAATTTCTTGAGACCAATATTCTTCACATCTAGCAAAGCCAGCCATTTTGTAACACAACAAAGCGATCTGCTTAAAAGAATCATGAGATTTCTGAGGGATTGCATTTCCGTACTTCTTTTTTGCTCCACTTTGCTTCTGATTGTAGAAGTAGCCACCCCTATTGACACCATTAACACAGCCCTGTCAATTCGAGATGGAGACACCATAGTCTCGGCTGGTGGCACCTACGAATTAGGATTTTTCAGCACGGGAAAATCCAAAAACCGATACTTGGGGATATGGTATGGCAAAATATCAGTCCAGACAGCAGTGTGGGTTGCCAACAGAGAATCTCCACTTAACGATTCATCAGGTGTTGTAAGGCTTACCAACCAAGGACTTCTTGTCCTTGTCAATAGCAGTGGAAGCATCATTTGGTCTTCCAACACATCAACACCTGCTAGGAATCCAGTTGCACAGCTTTTGGATTCGGGAAACCTTGTTGTGAAAGAGGAGGGTGATAATAACCTGGAAAACTCCCTGTGGCAGAGTTTTGAACATCCAGGGAATACATTAATACCGGGCATGAAGATAGGACGGAATAGAGTCACTGGCATGGACTGGAGCTTGGCAGCATGGAAGTCAGTAGATGATCCTTCTAGAGGTAACATTACAGGTATCCTTGTTCCTTATGGATATCCCGAGTTAGCAGAGCTGGAAGATTCGAAAGTGAAGTATCGATCTGGGCCCTGGAATGGTCTGGGGTTCAGTGGTATGCCTCCATTAAAACCAAATCCAATATACACATATGAATTTGTTTTTAATGAGAAGGAGATGTTTTACAGAGAACAGCTTGTTAATAGCTCAATGCATTGGAGGATCGTCTTGGCTCAGAATGGTGATATCCAACAACTTTTGTGGATTGAGAAAACCCAGATCTGGTTTCTTTACGAAACAGAAAACATCAATAATTGTGCGCGTTATAAACTATGTGGTGCAAATGGCATCTGTAGAATTAACAACTCTCCGGTGTGTGATTGCTTAAATGGATTTGTACCAAAAGTTCCAAGAGACTGGGAGAGGACAGATTGGTCAAGTGGATGCATCAGAAGGACTGCACTGAACTGTTCAGGAGATGGGTTTCAAAAATTCTCAGGTGTGAAGTTGCCGGAGACAAGGCAATCATGGTTTAACAAGAGTATGAGCCTGGAGGAGTGCAGGAACACGTGCTTGAAGAACTGCAGCTGTACTGCGTATGCAAACATGGACATCAGGAATGGAGGAAGTGGGTGCTTGCTTTGGTTCAATGATCTGATCGATATTTTGTTTCAAGATGAGAAAGACACCATTTTTATACGGATGGCTGCGTCAGAACTAGGTATGAATTTATCATCTGTCGGTATCTATTGCTTGGATTTTAGTAACTTTTAGAAAGGTCATATTATTTGAGATGATTTTCCGATTAAATGCATGAGAAAGTTTTCTTTCTAATATTATATCCTACTTTTCAGAACATCATATCACACGATGCCTGAGGGTGCCTGTGTATGCTTGTGTTGATGTGTGTTGATAGAGTGATAACTTGGCCAATGTCTCCTCTTCCCCTCTCTCTTTTTTGTCGCCCCATAGGTTTCGTTGAACAACCGCATTGCTTGTGGACATGGATTACAACTCTCAAGACATATATTTATACTAGTATAAGGATTGATATAGAGACTTGCAAGGATAATCACATCATCAATCCTGAAAATCTCACAATTTCTAAAATTCAATGATGTGTTGTAGATGCTTGCAAGATTTCTTGCACAACATATCCTTTGGCATGACAGAACTTGAGATATTCATAGAAAGAACTAACTTCTTGAAGCATTGGTTTTTCTCTGCCCAGAGCGGTGTTGTTTTATAATCTATGAGTAGATAACTGGGATTGAAAGATCCAATAGCCAAGGAAAACTATACACAAATTCCTATTTATTGTCTTTTAACTCTAGTTTTTCTCTGCCATGATATAGTTAATGGCGATGGTGCAAAGGTTAACACGAAATCCAATGCAAAGAAAAGGATCGTGGTAAGCACTGTGTTGTCCACAGGACTTGTGTTCCTTGGACTGGCCTTGGTCTTGCTCTTGCATGTTTGGAGAAAGCAGCAGCAGAAAAAACGTACGTATTCTACCATGAAGATCTAACTAAAAACAACGTCCAGAGAAGAAGTCTAGTTAATCTCTTAATTTAAATTTGATTTGAGTAATCCAAGGTAGGACAGTAAATTGTTCAAGAATTCATTAATATTTAATGCCTTAAAAAGAAATTTGAGTATAACGACAAATAGAGGTGAGAGATCCCATGTCTTTTTTTTTACCTTTCCAATTCGTAGTAGTAATACTAACAGGAAAAATGACAGGTAATTTGCCAAGCGGATCGAATAACAAGGATATGAAGGAAGAACTAGAATTACCTTTCTTTAATATGGATGAGTTGGCTTCTGCAACAAATAACTTTTCTGATGCCAATAAACTAGGAGAAGGAGGTTTCGGACCTGTTTATAAGGTAATAATTATCTGTAAACAGTCATGCAACATGTCCCATGGCCTCTGAATTTCATTTTACAAACTCCTGACCCCAGCGGAGTTCTTTAATATGGACTGTTAGTTTCTTTGAAAAGATACCACTACAGGTCTGTCAGGACCGACCATTTTTTTAGCATAAAACAATGACTGATTGGAAGAGTTCCTTAACAGATACAAAGAGTATGGAACACGATTTCGCAATTCTCATCTTCCAGAAGATGCTTACGATGCTGAGTCATTATTTGCAGGGAACCCTTGCAGATGGACGAGAAATAGCTGTGAAGAGGCTCTCTAAGAATTCAAGACAAGGACTTGATGAATTCAAAAATGAAGTTAAACATATCGTGAAACTTCAGCATCGGAATCTAGTGAGGCTTCTTGGATGCTGCATTGAAAGAGATGAAAAGATATTGGTCTACGAGTTTTTGCCTAACAAAAGCTTGGACTTCTATATTTTTGGTATGAATCTCACAAAACCTTTTCAAAAATTTATTCCAATTTTTCAAATGTAGCACTATTGAGCTTTCCAAAACCCTGCATTAAGAATCTAATTATAAGATGTTTGTCTTCCTTCGAAGCCCTTAGGAAAGTGGCTTCGAAGGGGGAGATTACTTTTCTCCACTTTGTTTCTCACAAATCCTGCCATGTATGCAATTGCAACTCGTTCTTTCTTGTTCTCTTCCAAACGTTTATGAATCTGATAAGAGCCATAATGTATTTGACTTGGGCAGATGAAACTCATAGCTTGCTACTAGATTGGCGTCAGCGCTACAATATCATCAATGGGATTGCTCGCGGACTCCTTTATCTTCACCAAGATTCGAGACTAAGAATAATCCACAGAGATCTGAAAACCAGCAATATTTTGTTGGATTACGAAATGAATCCAAAAATCTCAGACTTTGGCCTGGCTAGAAGTTTTGGAGAAAATGAAACTGAAGCCAGTACTAATAAAGTGGCTGGAACGTAGTAAGTGTCTTCTTCATCATATGGACTTTATGCTCTTAGTTTGCAAATGCGACCTAAAATTCTATGAATACATGCAGTGGTTACATATCTCCAGAGTATGCAAATTATGGACTCTACTCGCTAAAATCAGACGTCTTCAGCTTTGGTGTATTGGTGCTAGAGATAGTGAGTGGCTGTAGGAACAGAGGATTCAGTCACCCAGATCACCACCTCAACCTTATCGGGCATGTAAGTGCCAAAGCTATGTCTGTTTGGCTCTTTCATTTCAGTAAATTCTCTAGTACTTTTGTTAGATACCAGATGTCTGCTCATGTTTTTATGAGACTTGAACACTTCAAATACTTGAAGAAAAACTGAAGAAATTATGAAAAACAACTGAGACCGACAATGGTCACTGCTGGATTTGCACAAATACGTAATGTGTTCCTAATAGCATGGCTTTTGTTTATCAGGCTTGGATACTGTTCAAACAAGGCAGGTCTCTAGAACTCGTTGGGGAATCAAAAGTTGAAACACCTTATTTATCTGAAGTGCTACGTTCGATTCATGTGGGGCTATTGTGTGTGCAAGATAAAACAGAAGATAGGCCAAACATGTCATATGTGGTTTTGATGTTGGGTAATGAAGATGAACTGCCTCAGCCTAAACAACCAGGATTCTTCACTGAAAGGGATCTTATTGAAGCATGTTATTCATCAAGCCAGTGCAAACCACCTTCAGCTAACGAGTGCTCGATTTCACTGCTGGAGGCAAGATAGAGTGCTTGTGTTTTTGTTTTGTGTGGTCTTGATGGTTGTGAATCTGCCATAAAACTTCTACTTTGTGTCTGCTGTAATAAGGTTATGAATCTACCATGCATGCTTGATTTCTATGAGATTTATTAACTTTTTTTTTTAGTGATAAAAGGCACTCGATTGTTTTAGTGCGCGCTGAGGAGTTGAAATAACAAACAAACACTACTAGTTGCAGAAATAAAGGCTTCTAAATTTAATTTATACTCTGATGAATTCCGATTTATATTAAGAAATAGCAGCAGCCATTAAGTAGATGGTTGAAATTGAAGAGAGAGTAGAATTTCTGGGATTCTTGTTTTCATCACAATGTTTTGGATTTTCACTCCTATACTATTTTCTAAAATCTTGGATATGCATTGATGAGAAGTGAAATTAAAAGGTCAAGCGAAAAAAAAAAAGAGACAAATAAATAGAAGAATTTATGAGAGATAAATTTATGAGACAATGAGGGGCTTTGCCTGATATGAGCGGATCAACTTCATAGGTCTAAAGTAAACATAGAAGATTGGCAAAAAGCGCGACTTAACTAAAGAAAAATTAAGACATCATTTTTTCCCTCAAATAATGAGTTGGTGTTATATCATAAGGGCCTGTTTATTTCTGCGTTTTAAAAATATTTTTGAATAAATTTTAATTTCTTTAACTTCAAATTAATATGTTTTTAATGTTTCAAATCATTTTGATGTGCTGATATCAAAAATCATTTTTAATAATAAAAAAACATCATTGACATGTATTTTAGCATGAAAAGTTATTTGAAAAGCAACTGCAAGTGATCCACAATCACACTGTCAAACAAGCCAAATCAATCCGTGCTAAATTGTCAAACCAACGACATGTGACTTGTACTTGATTGATTTAAGTTAAACTTTTAAAATTATTATTTATTTAATTATATGTGACAACAATAATAGGCAATTGGAGCAAAGCAACCAAATAAAATAAACAAAATTAATCATGATAGGCTAAAAAAAAAGTTCTTCAAGAACAAATTCAAAATTAAATAAAGTTAATCTAAGAGTTAATACACCACATTATGTTTTGAATTATTTAATTATTAAAAAAATAAAATAAATGAAATAAATAAAAAGCTAGATGTGTGGTCCTGGGTGGCCTAGCATGCTTGTCAATTCAGGCTTATGTGTTTAGTTTTAATAATCATGTTTACCTCTTTTTTATTTTTAAAAATACACAATGTGTTGTCTACAATACTAGATTTTAACCAACACAGAAGTAGCTAAGATGTTAAGTAGTTCAGTTTTTGATCAAAAATCTCGATTCTCAATCCATTTTCATCAAAAAAAAAAAAAAAGGAAGCTAAAAGCACCATTATAACCTCATGAAACTAAATTCTACAAACCAAGAAAACCTCTAAATTGGTTAAAAATATACAATAACAAAAACAAAAACTCTCCCTCGGCTCTAATTTTTCTTTTAAGGCGATATTCAATCCCAAAAACACATAAATAACACTCATCTTATCAAGAGAAATATTTAAATACCAAGTTTATCTACTTTTATTAAAGAAATCAGTCAACTAACATTGTTTCCTTTTTTATCAATTTCTTGCGAGTTTCTCTCTCTTCTTCATCTTCTCTCTCAAGCTTAGGAACTAAAAAGTGAAGAAAATGAAATTAAAGACTAAAATATAAAAAAACTAAAAAAAAAAGGATAAAAAATGAAAAAAAAAAAACACTTTAAGGACTAAAGATGCTAAAAACTACACCTGAACTACAATAAAAAAATATTCTGGAACTTTGTTCAAATCTCAAATTTGGTCCTCAAAGCTTCAATTAGGTATAATCAAATAAATTGAACTTCCATCTTTCTAAATTGAGCATCGATTTAATGGCAGATCCTTTTTAAAACATTTCAAGAAACTCTTGCAAATTTAAATAGGACAAATCACCGACCTTCACCATGAATTAACTAAACTTGAAAGGATAAAATCTATAAAATAAAATTAAGCAACCGACCAAAAAAAAAGAAGAAAACACTGTGCAACTCCATAATATTTTCTCTTAAAGAGCCTTGTTCTATCCAAAATACCTATTAGTGCCTTTGAAAATTTGATATTTGGATTATAGATGGCCCCATGAAGAATTCTTGAGTCATATGCGCTAACTTCCCATTTAGCCTAAACAAAAGTAAATTACATGTCAAAACTACATATTGTCATAATGTTCTGCATTGGTACTCATTTCCTTCCAATAAATGGTACGTATTTGATTTTTCTGAGATACACAAGCATGCATATGTGTTTCATTGATTGCTCCTGCACAATTATAAAAATAAAATTTAAAAAACATTAATTGTAAATGAATTACCAAATGGATTATATAATGAAAGTGGAAAGATAAATATATTTACTTTTTAATAATCTTGTATTTTATCTTAAAATGTGCATATATCTCGGGCTTATAACGATTTCTTGTGGTGCTGTCAAAAAATCTAGATCAACTGGTTTTATTATATCAATTGATAGCAAATACACAACCTTTAGAACCTCATTGAAATACCTACTCACTGTTTCACTGGAATGTTGGAATCTCTCCTGGACCTCCCTATTAGAAGCACCCAACGCTAAAGTATAAAACAAACATGTCAACTTTCTCTATAACACTAATCCTCCTTGATGGTTTCAGTCTATACTATGTTTCTAAATCAAAACAAAGACTTTGAAACGTCGCTGCATCCATCCTAAACATATTTACACAACATATCCAATGCCTATTTAAAGTTCATTCAACCACTGCATTCCGAATCATACAGAGTTGTTTATAGATATAGTTATTGTAATACAATGCAATTGTGTTTGGTGTGCACAATACTAGTTTACAACGATCAAATTCTCTATGCCAAAATGAATCGCCTGCATCGTCATCATCGCCGTCGTCATCTTCGTTACTATCATCATTGTTACCATCATCATCTGCATTGCTATTATCAGTAGCAACACTACTATAACCGATATGACTGCTATTATTCTTATCAACGTCGTCATGTGAAACATGTTGAGCAAGATTGTTCATGATATTTTCATACTCTCTTTCAAAAAGGTCATTAAACTAATTTGTATCCATATCTGCAATTTTAATTAAATAATTATGAGCAAGGAACAACATATTAATTGTTTTATTAATATACATGTGTTGCAAGCTTTAAGTGCAAACCTGAATAAATCACATTACTTTTATAGAAAATATAATTTTTATTATCCTATTAATCCATTTAATTTTCTTTTATAAAATAAAACACTTCATACATTATTCCATTCAGTTTCATTAATTTATCATACTCTTTTTTTTTAACAATAAAAATCATCTCATCCCAATATATACTAAACAATTAATATGTCTCACAAGTAATATGTAATTGCTTATATTAATACATATATTGTTTATGTTGAGAGTAACAACAATGACATTAACAAATTAGGTCTAACATAAAACATGAATATACAATAAAAGAAAAACAACTTACTACTTTATGAGATGCAGGATGATATACTTCAATAAAAATACCTTGAGAGAGTCATAATAGATTGGTCATTCCATAAATATTTTTAAAAGTGATGTGTTCTACTTTATTGAAACGGTGCATGTATAGGGTGGAAAAGAGTGACACGTGAACTACACGATACAAGCACACTTTACCAGATATTAAAACCTATTTTTTTCTCCTAAAAGTCTTAAGGTGAACAACCTATAATGAATAACAACATAAAGGCATACTTAGTAATTGCCAAAAAAATAAAGAAAAAGTTGGTTATAGAGTACGCAACTATAGGTCTTTGCTAGCATCACAACAAACACACAGAACATATGAAAAAAAAAACATGGTTTGTCTTCCCGAAGCTACACTTTAAACCTTTTTTCATTAACTATATGAAAAATTAGAAGCTACAAAGTTAGGAATCTCCTAAAAAATGCAACTAAGAAAGAAGAAGATTAGAACCACGAGTGCTTACCAGAATTATGAAGTGCAGATCAATGGTTTGTGTAACAATAAATAGGGATATAGTTTCGACAATGAAAAAGATTTGATTAGATTTGATATTTTTAAAAACATGCATATATGAGAAATTGAAGACATATTGAAATCAAAATTTACCTAGATTTTTCTTTAAAGAAAAAAAAAAACACTTGCTTGGACACAAAAAAGGGCTTATAGGACTTAAGGAAAACAAATCTTTTGGTGGTTTTTGTAGATCTTGGTCATGGATGTTAGTTTGTGTAAATCTGGAGTTGGTTTGTGGGTTTTACGATCGTTTGTGGCTACAAAAAAGAAAAAGAAAAGAAAAGAAAAGAGAAGAATGATGTCTGTAAACAAAGTTTCTTCTTCGAGAAGGGAAGAGGTCTGTGAAGAGATGAAGATGTGGATGCTGAGAATAGTCATTTCACTAGTTATCAAGAGAGCAGGGGGAGAATATAAGATTGAGTATTTAGGTAAACAAATAATTGAATGGTCTTCTAGCTACGTATAATAATGACAAAAAGCAGATATGGTTGCTTTTTGTTGAACCTGTGTTTGGACAACTAAACATTTATGGATCCCACTTCGTTAAACTTATGGTTTCATCTTTACAAAATGAAATAAAATTGTTGTTAGACCACAACACACAATCTACCACAAAAACAAACATTCTTATATATGTATGATAGAGTATCAATCATCCATGTTATTCAAGCACAAAAAATATTAAATTATATTTATAACTTTATAATAAAAAAAGACTTTTTTTCTACTCTAATTGAAATAAAATTTTGTTTTATCGCAAACTTTTATTAGACATATTTCAAACAAAATAAAAACTCAATAAAACAAATTGGAAAAAATGATATTGTTTTATTTTCTTTTAAAAAGATTTAGAAATCAACCCGGGCTAAACCTTCCATACCGGGACCCGAGTCTTAGCACATGTTTATTCCGGGTAGGGTTTTACATATGTGATAAGTAACAGATTTTTCCCCTAGTTTTGAGGTTCAACCGTCTTAGAAAGCAATAGATCAGACAGATGCTAAAGCCAAAGATGTTTGAAATGGAGACTTCCAAGGAAATGATTATCCACCATCTCCTGTGGGGATGGAGTTTGAATCGTAATAATAATTATTATTATTATAACTATGCTAAGGATGTGGGATTTGCTATCAGGGTCAAGTCTTCATAAACAAAACGTATCAACAGGGATAGTCAAGCTTGAGCACAGCCGCTATACTTGATCCTGAGACAGCACAAAATTCAAAATATAGATGCTAGGCTAGAGAAAAGTGCAGCCCGCTGTCATTCCACCTTTTCCTAAAGAAGGGTTTGTTATGAATTTCGTAATATGTGTGGCATTATAGTTATTTTTTAAAGTATTTTTTTTATTTAGAAATGTATTAAAATAATATATATTTTTTATTTTTTTAAAAATTATTTTTGACATCAGTGCATTAAAATAATCTAAAATTATCAAAAAAATATTAATTTAAAGCAAAAAAATATAATGATGATAATGATTTGTCAATAATAAAAAAAATACTCGATAATAAAAAAGAAAAAGATTGGCTTTCTTTATTAGTTTTTAGCATACAAAAAGTAAGATTTAATAAATATTCAATTAAAATTATTTGGAGAATATTATTTAAATTTACCGTGCATGAAATATGATTTATCAAGTATGGCCATTGCAATACATATGTGAAACACTAGTTATACTAATGGGTTTTTTTTTTTCAACTTTATTTATTTATTTTGATTTACGTGGGTGTCCGGGCCAGCTTGTACGCACCACGACTAATTCCACGGCTCACTGAACATCCTGCAAACTCAGTGAGCATGTAAGGCACCGCGGGGGTGACAGACGTGCACGGTAAGGTTTGAATCCAGGATGCAGAGGAAGGAAACAAGTCCCTTCAACTGCTGGGCCAAGACCTCAAGTGCTTTCAACTTTATTTTAATTAAGAAGTGACATTAGAGTCCTTCCTCTTTAAAAAATTCAAACCTCTCCTTTATAATAAACAAAAAGAGACTTGTATGATTCTAAAGCTTACATGTTTATTTAATGATTATCATTCATTTTTAATATTAAAATTTGTTTTTTTATAAAAAGACCGAACACTTATGGATGTGGGAAGAAACTTTTTAATACTGGTAGTTTTAAATTCTTATCTTTGGGTCTGCAAAGAAAAATCAAATTGTATAACCAGTATTTCATTGATGAATATTTCTTTCATAGTGAATAATATGGTGAGTGTAAAAAGACCTATAATAGTGAAGATCATGTAAATGGTTCAATATCTAATGAGTTTGAAGTTGATTATTATGACAAATTACAAGAGGTTATTGAATTGTGATATCATATGTCAGAAGATATAGTGTTTTTATTCAAATTCTATTTATATGATATCAATAGAGGAATTAGAGTAGATCCTCACTATGGTTTGGTTGAAATAAATAAAAAAGATAGACTTCCAACATCATTGATGTTTTTATTATACATACATTCCTTCATTAAAAAAGGATCATAATATAGTTGATTGGTTATCCATTATGAAAATCAAACCTAGAAGTTGTGTCCAAGTTGTTGAAGATGATAATGATGAAGTAATTGAGGGACACAATGTATTTTAAATGGATGAGCTAGTTGATCCATATCGAGTTGCTCTATTTACCGAGTTAGAAAATCTAGATTTTTGTGTCATTGAGAATACTTATATTGATGTTGATGAGTTAAATGTAATATTGAGTACCAGTAAACATAGAGAAAACAATAATGATGATGAGATCGACATTGAATTCAACAAGTAGTTAAAAACTTGTCATTAGAATGCAGAACAACCTTTGAGTTAAATTTCAATTGGATCCAAGGAGAAACTTATTAAAGTAGATAGAAGAACATCAAAAACTTATTAAGCATTTTAACAATGCAAATAGTGAGATAAAAGTGTTGCTCTCTTCAATTAGGACTTGTTTTGAAGGGATAAATCTTTTTGACACTCCAAGGATGCTATAACAACCTCAATTATTTGGATTCAAATTTCCACATAATTTCCTTTTCAATAATGTCAAAAACAAGGAGTTTTTCTGATGACAGTACACTATCATTTTAACAGTCAATTGGATTAATTCAATCTAAAAATTTGGTCAAGTTCTATCGATTGATTGAGACAATAGAAATTTTAACTGCCTATTCCATCACGCGGCCAATCGAATCAATTGGTAAACTAAGTTGGTCAACTAGTTTAAGTATAATCATATATTTTTACTTTTTATCTTTTGAAATGTATTCTCTACCAAAATTTAGGCAGAGTTTGCCCATAAATTCAAGATACCAAATTATCACCATTGTGACCTATAATACCACACTTAAAATCCATAGACACAGACCAACCATCTTGGACCTTATCTTTTTATTCAACTAAAATCAACCACATATCCTTTTCATTCACATCACCATAATCAATAATATAATATAATGGAAATGAATAATTTGAATTAGATTAAACTATCATGCACCATCATGTAATTAAAAGAAACGAAATAGATAAGGAAATACATTTAATAACTAAAGTCTTATTAATATTCCTAAACTTCCAACTTAATCAAATAAGGGTGAAATTAACTTGCATCTTAAAATCTTCCATTTATACAAATATTGTCCTACTACAACCAAAATACAGTAATAAGTTACTACAAAAATTTCCCAAAATAATTAATGGGAAATTTTACGTATAGAAAATAGTATACTAATGGGAAATTTTACTGCATTGCCAAAGTCACATTATTTGTAGCGAGGATATTGAACATTTAAGATTAGCTTGTATAAATGGTTGGTCGTCAGAACATCCAAAATATAATTCTGACTTAACTATCAGAAACAAAATACATTTGTAGTATGATCATGAAAATCAGGTCGAACCGAAGGGAAATTTCATTTAATCTTCCTATAATATATTGAAATGCAAAAGAACAAGGAATTTGAATGAAAAATTAAAGAAATAATAATTTTGAAAATAATAAATTGATATGTCATTAAATCATTTCAAGGATCCACACATGCATTCCTATAAATTTGTTGATCATCAAAGTAAAATAAATATTCTTTCACGTCAAGCAAATAAATTTGATATCCCTTAAAGATGAGGAAACTTAATGAGATTATGAGTAAATGAATTGGACAAAGCTCTCTAATCAATTTCCTACCATCAAGCGAATTTAGCATTGAAAGCAATCTTATTCACTCCGCAGTACTCGTAGAGTAAAGTTTGTGCATTTATTTTGACACAATGTTCAAAAGCTGTGACAATTTAACCTCTTTCATTATCGTTTAGTTCTTCCCTGCTTACATAAATTTATAAAACTAATATTCAATATGACAACTTGTTCTAGTTGCCTCAACTCCACAAATTTAAACTTATTCATGTATTCCCATACCTCCACTAGCTCTACTGCTTAGGTAAGACACTTTTGGTTTAAGGCTTGTAGTGCAGGTTTATAATTCAAATAAAAAATCCATCAGCTCTGTCATAACCCATTTCTGTGTTATTTCTCAAATTCAGCCTTTTCTTCTGAAAATAAAATAAAAAAAACAAAATAAAGACTAGCATTTTGGCAAAAGCAAGTTGAAAGGATTTCACTTGTAGGAAAAATCAAGCTGCAATTTTGAATAGAATTAGGAGCCTAATTGTACCTATTTTACCTAAAACTAAAGAGACAAGGTAGATTCCAGGTGAAGTTATATGATTATTGGACGAATCTACATATAAATTAAGCCTAAGAACATAATTAGAATTTTAATAGGAAAATTTGATTTAATCATGGGCCAATTTAAAGTTTAATTATGTTGAAGAACTAATTTGGGCTCAATTGAAGGATTTAATTAGGTGCAAGGACTTAATTATACTTTAAATGGGTCAAAGTAATTTTATTAGGGGCTTAATTAGTGAAATATTAAGTTTGGGAGCCCAATTTGAGCTTAATTAGAAATATTGAAATTGTAAGAGACCGAATTTAATTTTTACCAAGTCAATTGATTGAAATTAGGGGTAAAATTGCAAGAAAATCAAAGTTTTGGGGTCCAGTAAGGGTTTAAATTGAAGAAATTCATAACAAAAAATCATTTTGTAAAAGGCACCAAACTTTGGGGACCCAATTGGCTGAAATTAGGGGTTAAATTGAAGATATTTGAAAGTTTAATGATCAATTAGGAGTTAAATTATAGAAATCCGAAACTAAAAACAAAAAAAAAAGCACTGAAATTGAAGTTCGTTAAAGGCAAAATTGAACAAAATTGAAAGTTTGAAGCCAATTAGTGGAGTAATTGAAAGAAATTAGAAATCGAAGGACTAAACGGAAAAAGACCAAAAAGGCGTTGTTTTGAGCTTGATTGTTCACCTTCTTCTCAAGAGAGGCTGTTCGAGTGGCCTCCTTCCGAAGGCGTTTTATGCTTCATCTGTCCACCATATTGGACAAAACTTATACCAAAATGATCACTTGACACTTGACTACACGCCAGTTGATCTGTTATGGCAGATTAAGGCCACAATGGCTGTGGCACCACCCTAAAGTGGTCAATTCAACCAGCCATTTCTTGTAACAAATCTGACACCACATGATGACTACTTTGAGTCAACAGTTGGGATCCTTCCATGTTGAACCATGGGCCAAGACTTGGTATCAGTGGAGACCAAACATCTATCTTCCACCCCTTATAAATAGATATGGATTTCATGGCCCGAGGGAGGACAAATGAAAGGTCAAAGTTGAAAAACAATCAGCCCCCCCTAGTTTTTTCTTTTTCTACCACTGTTTCTCTTTTCCCTCTCTCTTTATTGTGGCTTTTGGCCACCACCACTCTCACCACTAGCTTGACCACTACCATCTCCAACACAATTCACTAGCATAACCACTAGCCAACCACCTTATGCAATGAGGAGCCACTGCAAGCTTCCCTTTTTCCTCTGCCTTTTTCTCCTTCTTCTTCTTATAGCCAACACCAGCCACTAATTCCTCCATGAGTGCCACCACACTTCTCCCTCTCCACTAACAGTTTCTCCTTCTTCTTTCATAACGGCAGCAACAACAACTCCTCTACCGTGAGCTTCCTCTTCTCCTTCTCTCTTATCTAGCAATTAATGCTGACATCTCCACCAACAACTCCACCACCGGTCAATAGCCAAACCAACTAGCCTCTCCTTCCACACAAGGTAGTTCTCTCCTCTCTTCTCCATCTTCTTTGCCCTCTTGCCATTGTCATCCTATATGCAGAATGATAATTCATTCTGCATGCACAAGGAAATAATTAACCCCTCGAGTTTGGGTTGGACCCATGTCAGCCCAACCTAAATGGTTGGTTTGGGTTTAGCCCAAACCTAACAAAAAAAGACTAGAATAGTTGGGTCGATTTCGACCCAATCATTTTGGGCCGCCAGTTGGCCTAATAGACCTGGTTGGGTTAGGCCTTGTTGACTGGGTTGGGCCCAACCCAATATATTTAATAATAATATATATTATAATATTAAAAAAACAAAGAATTCCAAAAACAATTCCAAGGGTCATTTAATTTTTTTTTTTAATTTTCTTGCATGTTTGTCTACCAATTTTGCATAATATTGGGTTGTATTTTTACACGGTAAGATACAAATCAGTATTAAAATACTTGGTTTTCTTCAAAACATTTCTTAAAAAATCTTACAAATTCAAAAAAATCTTAAAACTTTTAAATGAATTTCCCTTAAAAAAACAAAACAAAACAAAAAAATATTTTGTTTTCATGCGTATGACTAGATCCTAAAATGTTTTCCAAGCATATTTTGATTAAAAAAAAATTGCATCTTTCTCATGTTTTAAAAAAAGGGAAAAAAATGGATATCGTAACCAGTTTATGATTATCTGTTAAAATTTGACCAATATGTCAAAAATCTTTTCTAATCATTTTATGCATTTTATATTAGGGTTGAGCATACCACAAAAAATAACTATTATGATGATGCTCAAAGCCAAATGAAAAAAACAAAGAGAAAAATTAGAAACCCGACACTACGGGCATGATGAACCATTTTGCAAATTAATTCCAAGGTCCAGAAATTCATGGACTAAAAAGAGGTCGAGAAATTGCTTACTAATGATCCTTAGTGTTGAAATCCCGTAAACACCTTTTGAGCTTATAAATATTATTTTTCTTCATAATCAAGAACCCAAGCCTACATTACTTGCCCAATCAAGCCTTTTTTTATCAAAGGCAGGCAATCTGGATTGGTAGACAATGTTTTTTTCATGTGAAACAACCTTTATTATTCATACAAATAAAATGAATGCTTTGAAGAATGGTTTTTTAAAACTCTCAAAATTGAATCTTGAACCGCTTTGACCAACAAAATATCTCTTCATATTTTCACCAAAAGCAAAACAAATTTTTTCAACACTTACGAAGACCTTTCCATGGGAATCGCTTGAATTATTTTCAGAAGAAGTTTGCTTTAAACCAACATCAAAATGATTTTCTTTGTTTGGAATAGCTTTGAAATTCCAAAAATTCTCTATGAAAACAATTCCTTATAAATAACCAAATCTTTTTTTTTTTTTCACACAACCTCATCTCCAAAGAAAACTTGAATTAAACACTTGGGGGGATGATCAGGCTGAGGGGCAATCCAAAAAAATGTATAATAGGGTTGGCTTCATGATTTCCTTTCTAAAAAAATAGAAAATGTAAGGCAGAGCTTGCAATCTTGAGATAAAGGCTTGCTGATATTGTGCCCATCTCAGAGGTCAAGATCACAAGATGTGACTTGAGTATGCAAGAGCAAAAAAGTCATTGAAGCTTACTAAAAAGACTCCAACTTTCAAGAAGGATGAAATTCAATGAAGAAAGGGGTCCTATATTTCTCAAGTAAGTGTGCATGCATATTAATCATAATGCATCTTTGACAAACTAATGTCTTAAGAACACTTTTGAGCCCTCATCTCTCAGATAGTGCTCTTTTTAGCCCTATATTGCCTTTGAGCCCTTAGCTCGGGTAGTGTGTTTTCTAATCCTACCTCATTTCAGGTGTGCCTTAGAGCTAGCACAACCCAGGTAGTGCGTTTTTCAAACCCTACCTCCTTTCAAGTGCACCTTTGAGCTATCACCTCTCGGGTAGTGTGTTTTCTAATCTTACATCCTTTCAAGTGCGTCTTTGAGCCCTCATTATTTGAGCTTTCTAACCCTATTCGCCTTTCAAGTACACCTTTGAGCCATCATGTCCTAAGTAGTGCGTTTTCTAACTCTACCTCCTTTTGAGAGCCCCTTTGAGCCCTCACTTCTTAGATATCATGTTTTCTAGCCTTATCTCATCTTTCCCTTTCGAGTGTGCTTTTTGGCTCTCACTTCTAAGATAGCATGCATTCCAACCCTATCTCTATCTTGATGATATAGATTAGCCCAACACCAAGCATAATCATGCTAACGACCCATTGGAGGTGCCAATTGGGCCAATCACAAGAGCTAGGGAAAAGAAGCTTAAAGCAGCATTGAATAGGCTTGTTCAGAACTTATGGAGCAAGATGGACCTAAAGGGGCTTAGAACATTTAAAGAGCATGAAGGATAACCTTTAATTCATCTAGTTCAGGTCCAAGAAGAGCCCAATTCGTGTGGAACAAGGGGTTGATATATCCAGCCCAATACCAGCCTTGTTAGGCTTGTTTTTTTCCCTAATGCTACAAGAATAAAAAGACAGCAATTTATTCTCCTAATTAAGTAAGGAAGTTGGCCATATCTTATTCCTAAAGAGGGGAAGACTATTTAATGCTTTTCTAACATAGGAAGGAAAGTAATTATATCAGCAATAAAGGAGGAAATTTGTTTTCTTATTTATCCAAGTTAAACAACGAAATCCAAGCTAATCAAGGATATCAAAGAAAAAGGGGCAGCAACACAAATTTTCCAAAATCAAAATTTTCCTAGTTTATGTAGGACTTCTTAAGGGTGAAAAATCTGATTCTGACATATTTAGGATGGTAATTTTCAGATTTTTATTATTTTCTTCTTAGTTTTTGGGTTATTATTACTTATTTGGGTCAATTGTAAGTGGGCTTCATATAAGTCCACCTAAAGGGGGTCCATTAGGGTTTCTTTAAGTCTAGAGTTAGTATAAATAAAGGCAAAACCAAACATGTAAGGTGACATAATTTTCAGATCAATAAACTTCTTTGCTGCACTTATTGTATGTTGGTGGGATAATCTCCCTTCCTTGGTTCTCTAAAGAACTGAAAACGACTTATCGAAGAACAACTAGTTTCGTGGCGTCATCCTTATACTTCTCATTCGCGAATCAATATTCATTGGGTGGGGGTTTCCGTTTCCAATAGTGCTGGTGCCTAAGTACAAGTTATCTTTGTTTCACACTCCTATCGAATCTGATTTACTTGGCTTTCCGGGAATTGGTGTCTTTGCGTGTGAGTTGCGTGACCACGTGATCACGAGGTTCGCATCAGCATGCATTCCAACCCTATCTCTATCTTTGTTCTTGAGTGTGCCTTTGAGCCCTCATCCCGTAGATAGTGTACCTTCAAGCTTTATCATTTTTCCCTTTAAGTGTTTCTTTGAGTTCTCATCTCCGAGATAATACAACTTTGAGCCATATATTCTCATCCCTTTAAGACATCTCTACCCAAAGCTTTTCGCCAGGTAAGTTGTATTTTTTCACCTGTATAGGACGCCCATTACAATATGACCACTCGAAAAAACTTTGTATTTTTCACCTGGACAGGTCGCCCTTTATAATAAGACCACCTTGAAAATCTTCCATTTTCCACCTGGAAAAGTCGCCCATTAAAATAAGACCACCTTGAAAATCTTTCACTTTCCACCAGGGCTAGTCCCCTATTACATTAATACTACCTTGAAAATCTTCAACTTTTCACATTGGGCAGATTGCCCATTACAATGAGACCACTTTACAAAATCCTTGGATTTTTCACCTAGGTAGGTCACCCATTACAGTGAGACCATTTTGAAAAATCATTGTATTTTTGTTTTCTCCTAGGTAGGTCAACTATTACAATGAGATCATTTTTGAAAAATCTTTGCATTTTTCACCTGGACAGGTCGTCTATTACAATGAGACTATTTTTTAAAAAATCTATGCATTTTTCCATATGGGCAGGTCACTTACTACCATAAAAGCACCTTGAAAAATCTTTGCATTTTTTCACCTGAGCAGGTTGTGCATTACAATAAAACCACTTTGAAAATCTTTCATTTTTCACCTGGACAGGTCGTTCAATACAATAAAACCACTTTGAAAAATCTTTGTATTTTCACCACTCAAAAAATCTTTTATTGCCTAGATAGGTGGCCCATTACATTAAGACCACTTTGAAAAATCATTCACATTTTTAACCACCTTGAAAAATCTTTGCATTTTTTCACTTGGACATGTCACCCATTACAATAAGACCACTTTGAAAAATCATTTGTATTTTTCATCACTTTCATTCGTATTTTTCACTTGGATGGGTCACTCATAACAATTTGACCATTTCAAACTCTTTGAATTATACTAATAGGCAGGTTGCCTAGTATAACCATACCATTTCAAAAGGTCTTTCATAAAGATATGGTATGAAAGACCTTTTTCTTTTTCTTTGCAAACCCTGTCTCCTTTTCTTTTGAGTGCGCTTTCTAGCACTCATCCTTTGGATAATACGTTTTTTAGCCTCATGTCCTTTTCCTTTAAGTGCCTTTTTGAGCCTTTACTTCAAATACTTTTAGAAGGATTGACCATTTCTTGTTCTGGTGAGTCTATCATATCTCATTACTTTTTCTTCTTTACAAAACTTACTATCTAAAGTCTTTTACAAGACTATTTGTTGTAAGCATTGTAAAGAGGAGGGCAATTGTCATAACCAATTTCTAGGTTATTCCCCAAATTCAGCTATTTCTTTCGGGGAAAAAAAAATAAAGACTAATATTTTGGCAAAAGTAAGTTGGGAGGATTTCACATGTAGAAAAAATCAAGCTGCAATTTTGGATAGAATTAAGAGCCTAATTATATCCCATTTTACCCATAACTGGAGAGACAATGTAAATTCAAGGTTAAGTTATATGATTATTGGACGAATGTGCATATCAATTAAGCCTAAGGAAATAATTAGATTTCTAACAAACAAATTTGATTTAATCATGGGCCAATTTAAAGTTTAATTATGTTTAAGAACTAATTTGGATTCAATTGAAGGATTTAATTAGGTGCAAGGACTTAATTATACTTTAAATGGGTCAAATTAATTTTATTATGGGCTTAATTGGTGAAAAATTAAGTTCGGGAGCCCAATTTGAGCTTAATTAAAAAGATTGAAATTTTACAAGACCAAATTTAATTTTTACCAAGTCAATTAATTGAAATCAAGGGTAAAATTGCAAGAAAATAAAAGTTTTGGGGTCAATTAAAGGTTAAATTAAAGAAAATCAAAGCCAATAATCATTTTATAAAAGGCGTCGAACTCTTGGGACCTAATCAACCGAAATCAGGGGTGAAATTGAAGAGATTTGAAAGTTTAATGATCAATTAAGGTTAAATTAAATTAGTCCAAGACCAGGGACCAAAATAAAAAAGGCATTGAAATTGAAGTTTGTTAAGGGAAAAATTGAACAAAATTGAAAGTTTGAAGCCAATCAGGGGAGTAATTGAAAGAATCAGAAATCAAAGGACTAAACAGAAAAAGACCAAATCAACGTTGTTTTTTGCTTGACTGTTCATCTTCTTCTCAAGAGAGGTTGTTCGAGTGGCCTCCTTCCTGAGGCATTTTATGCTTCATCTCTTCATAAAATTAGACCAAACTTATACCAAAATGATCACTTGACACTTGACTACACGCTAGTTAGTCCATTCTGGCATATTGAGGCCACAATGGTTGTGACACCGCCTCAAAGTGGTCAACTCGACCAACCATTTCCTACTACAAATTTGACAGCGCATGATGACTACTTTGAGTCAATGATTGAGATTCTTCCACGTATGTCCCTCTTCCACCTCCTATAAATAGATGTGGATTTCATGGCCTGAGGAAGGAGAAATCAAAGGTCAAAGTCGATAAAAAAATCAGCTCTCCCCCCCCCCCCCGGGTTTTTTTTTTCCACCAATGTTTCTCTTTCCCTTTTCTCTCCATCGTGGCCATCGGCCACCACCACTCTCACCACCAGCTTCACCACCGCAATTCACTAGCATAACCATTAGCCGACCACCTCACGTAAAGAGGAGCCACCACAAGCTTCTTTCTCCCCTTTGTCTTTTTCTCTTTCTTCCTCCCGACAAAAGGTTTCTCCTTCTTCCCACAACCAACGCTAGCCACCAATTCCTCCATCAGCGCCACCACACTTCTCTCTCTCCACTAATTGTTTCTCTTTCTTTCTCCATGGCGACAACAACAACATCAACTCCTCTACTGTGAGCTTCCCCTTCTCTTTCTTCTTTCTCTCTCATCCAGCAACTGACATCGTTGTCTCCTCCCACAACTCCACCATTGGTTAATAGTCAGACTAGTCAGCCTCTTTTTCCATACTAGGCAGTCCCCTCCTCTCGTCTCCTCCTCTTTCTTCACCCCCACCCTCGCCATTTTCATAGTGCATGCAGAACGATAATTCATTCTACATGTAGGGGGGAAAATAATTAACCCCCCAAATTTGGGCTGGAACCTTATCAGCCCAGCCTAAACCCAAAAAAAAAAGAAGAATGGATCAGTTGGGCCAATTTTGGCCTAACCCTTTTAGGTTGCCAGTCGACCCAACCAAATCCGGCTGCGTTTGGCCCAGCCTAATATATATAATAATAATAAATATTATATATATTAAAAAAACAAAAAAATCCAAAAAAAATTCCAAGGGTCATTTCAAAATATTTCTTATTTTCACGCATATTTTTCTACCAATTTTGCATAATATTGGGTTGTATTTTTACACTACAAGATACAGATTCAGTATTAAAATACCAGGTGTTTCTCTTAAACATTTCTTAAAAAAATTTAAAATTAAAAAAAATCTCAAAACTTTTAAATTAATTTCTCATTTCAAAAAAACAAAAAATATTTTGTTTTCTCGCATAGGGCCAAATCCAGAAAGTTTCTAAGCTTATTTTCATAAAAAAACAAAAAAGAATTCATCTTTCTCATGTTTTGAAAAAAAAAAAGGCAAAAAAAAAAATAGATATCGTAACCAGTTTATAATTATCCATTAGGATATGACCAAAAATATCAAAAACCCTTTACCAATCATTTTGTTCATTTTATATTAGGGTTTAGATGTAGACTTTAATATTTGGGGATGCAAAACTACATAATAAAATACACTCTTATGTATTAAAGATACAAAGAGCAAATTAAATACGATGCTAAAATTTGAACTTTAGAATGGCTAGGATTTCACCCAATAACATAGATACTCTCTCACGAAGGAAGATCTGCTTTAGACCTTATAAGAAGACCAACCGATAAAAACTTGACTTAGAAAAACAAACAAACAACAATGCAACTTACCTTAGGTAGGGTGCACTTAAGATGTTTACCAAATCCAGTTACTTAATTCCCAAAGAGAATAGATTGACTAAATAATCTTAAGTAACCAAATCATCATTCAATCATGTTATGAATTTTTTCAAGCTCAACTGAAAATTTGTTAAAGACATTAACATACTAATAATTCAAAAGCACCTAAGAACAAATATTTTGGACCAAAAACATTGAAAATTTAAAGCACATTAATTCCCCCACACTTAATATGAACATTATCCTCAATATTTGCTATTAAACATTTTAAAAAGAGAAGGGAAAATTGCCCTGATTTTTCTTTTTGCACAATGGTGTCTATCTTTAACATTGGGTATGTCTTTCATTGTTCTCCATATTTTTACCTGGGGGAATAAAGTCTGGTAAAGAAAATAAGGTTGAGAAAATATCAAATAAGCAATACTAAATTGAAATAGAAAGCAATAAAATGAATAAAACAATAAAAAAATATCTTTATTGTTCGTGGTGTAACACCATGTTTGGGTTGCCTCCCAAGAACACATTTCTTTATTGTCTTTGGCTAGACAACTCTCAATAGATTTTCTTCTTAGACTTTGGTTAAATCATTTGCAATAATCACCGACAGAGTTTCATCCTCTCCCAAGTACACATACTTCAAATGTTTAGGTAAGGACTTCAATTCCAGCTTCAGGGCTTGTTCAACAGAAGGTAAAACCCTTTTATAAGAATTTGATAGTTGTAAAGGAAATTAACCAACCTATTTGGGATTTTAAGTAGTGAATGAAAAGACATAATTGATTCTTTCATGTCCTCTTTCTCCAACCTTGCATTTGTAGCTGTCTTGTTATGTTGTAATACGAAGTTCAACTCATCTTTCAAGAAATTATGCTCATAATCATCTTACATAATGGGGTCAATTACATCAACATGAAAAACATATTCAGAGTCTTTTGTTTTCATAAATGGTCTGCCTAACAATATATGAGTTGGATTTGAAGCAAACTCATTATCCATGTCAATGATGTAAAAATCCACAAGAAAAATCAGTTTATTTACTCTAATTAGAACATCCTTAACAATGCCTTCAGGGTATGAATTAGACATATCCACTAATTGAATTATTACATTTGTTTCTTTTAAAGATCCTAAATTCAAATCCTTGTAAATTAACATTGCCATCACATTAATTGATGCTCCCAAATCAAGCATAACCTTTTCTAACTTATGATTTCCAATCACACAGTGTATAGTGAACAAACTTGGGTCCTTACACTTTTGAGGCAATTTCCTTTGTATGATTGCAGACAGGTTCTCTACAACCTTTATTTTCTCATCAATGTTCAGCCTTCCTTTGTTGGTGCACACCTCTTTGAGATATTTGGTATATAGTGGAATTTGTTTGATTGCATCCAGCAATAGAATGTTCACCTCCACCTTCACAAAAGTTTCAAAGATTTCGTTCTCTATCTCAATCTTTTTTTGTTTTGCAAATTGGCTGAGAAAAGGAGGATGAATTAAAACATTAGAACTTGGTAAGACAAAAATTTTACTTACCTTGTTGGTTGGCATGTCCAATGATTCAACCGGTTTTTCTTTCCTTTGTTGGTTACCAGTTGTTGTTGTCTTGATTTGCACTTCCTTGCTACTTCTAAGAGTCACGACGCTTGCATTATCCTTGGGATTAATTTCATCATGAGACAGTAACCTGCCTTTGTTGGCCTCTATTTTATGCATTGAAGAAGTCAACTATGATATTTGGTTTTTCAAATTTTGAATGCTTGCTCTTATCTCCTGCTGAAATATTCATATGTTGGTGGCCAAGGATTTTACAATATCCTCTAAAGACATACTTGCACTTGATGATTATTGAGGAGAAAAGATGATTTGTCGTTGACATAGGGCTGAAAAGGTTGTTAGTTTGAGGGTTAACCGTACTTCAGGTTCAGGTGGTTTTTCCACTTGGAATTGTACTGATTGGAAAATGGGTCATAATTCCTTTGTTTGCTGTTAAATCCACCCATGGCATTAACTTGAGTCATGTAATCATCATCTTGTAATTGAGGGCATCTATTAGTAGGATGGTATGGGAAAGAGCAGATACCGCAGACTTTGACATGTCTAACCTTTTCTAGAGCAACTTGTTTAATGAGAGATGTTAGTTCTGAAAGTTTTGTCTCAATATTAGAATGTATTACCTCATTAAATTTTCTAGATGAATAAACACGAACTCCAAATTACTATGAATTTGTTGCCATTTTTTAGATTAATTCTCGTGCTTCTTCTAAAGTATTTTCTATTAGTGCTCCTCTACTTGTTGCGTCAATCATGCTACGGTCCATAAGTAACAATCCCTCGTAAAAATATTGCAGCAGTAATTGATCAGAAATTTGATGATGAGGGCAGCTCGCACATAATTGATTGAAACGCTCTCAATATTCGTACAACATCACACCGTTATTCTGGCGAATTCCACTAATTTCTGCTCTACTTATTTTCTTCAGAATTTCTTAGGCTAATTAGAAGTCTTTATGCTACTTAACTCCTTCCTTCTTTATTTGATCCTTAAAATTGGTTAAATCCCATATATTTTTTGTGGAAAATGGACTCTACTACTGTCACAACTCTGCTATAATTCCAACTCTGCTGCAACTTAGACTTTGTTTCTAACTTAGTTTCTTGCAATATTCGACCACCCCACTTGTATTCTTCCATTCATGACATGTTGAAGGCTTGATCTTTACCTTTTTAAGGTCCTAAGACCCATCGTTTCTATGTCAAACTCTCAACTATAATGGTATACTCAGCACCGTTAGTTTTCTTATCAGATCAGGAGACCAATCTCATCCTTCAGATGCGTCTGGATTTTCACCTTCAAAATGATTTTTTTTGACTTGGAAATTTTTCATATATAAAAGTTGTAGTCCTTGATGTGCAGATGATTTTGGGCTTTTGGTATAAGTCTGGTGTTTGGTTTTCTAATCAGTATTAACTATAGCGTGGAATTTCTGCTGTTTCACAAAAGGGTCAGTCCCAAAATTCTTTTCTTTTCTTTTTCTTATTCGCTTCGTTTTTATATGGATCTACTGGTTAGTTCTAGCCAACCTATCCTTGAGGTAACACTTAACAAAGAGAGCAGTGGCCTTGCAGCAACAATAACAGAGACAATAGCAACCCCTAAATCCCTAGACTCTGTCAAACAAATCTCCCTCCACCCCGTCTTTGTTGCTTGAGTCATATATGCTGTTGTTCTTGAATTATTGAAGTTAATTTGAGCCATGATAGAATATGAGAATTTGAAACTTTGCGCGCTATTGTTGGATAAAAAGCCAATGCTAATTGCAAGAAGAGTTACAGAAATTGAGAGCTTGAAGGCCATTTAACCATAGACTTATCAAATTCGGCACACTCCAGTTTACAAAGAACTCTAATTTGCTATGATTTGGCATGGTCACATGTACTAGTGTAGTTTCAATGCTATGATTGTTCTAACAAAGATCCTATATGAATCGCTTGATTTCTTTATAGTTTCTTGAACAGCTCCTCATACTTCTGGGTATCTTCTATACGCATTTTTTAGGTTTTCCTCAAATTTGTTTGACCATCTGTTCTTCAGTTGGCACACACAGCCAAAGAAAATCCAAAGGTGAGGTGAATCTTGTTTTTGTGGTGTCCTCCAGTTATGGATGTTTAAATCTGTTGTGGATGATCTGCGATCATTTTATTGTTTAAGGTTTTTCCTTTTCTAGTGATTAGGGTAAGAAGGGCTGTGTTGAAGTTTGTTTTTAGTGGATGCTTGGCTTGCTACATGATCCAAAATGAGATGCTTTTCACAATCGAATTGCCCTAATTTGTCTGTGAACGAATAAATCGAATCTCGGCAAATTTCTACGAGGTTGTTCCAAAGCATTAGGTCGGGACCACCTCCAGTATCTTACGCGCAAGTTGGAAATCATTGACCTGATCCTTCTGCATAAATCATGCAGCTCACAGATGTATAATATTTTTAGTAAATAGAAGATTTTAGTCTTGTAAATATTCTCCATATACTTCAGCTTGTAACTTGGGTATATAGATCTCAGTGAACAGAGTCAAGACATGGAGTCGATTTTATATTTCTGTCTTTTCTTTTCTTTTTCTTTTTAATGGATAGAGCATGTATAGAAGAGTGTCGATAGTAAATGATCGATCAATTGATTGATGCAGCGCTGTACAGACACTTATTGGTGCCTAAGGGCCACCGCACAGCAACGATGACAGTCACTGGCACTTCTGTTAGTGAAGAGACAAAAAGACAAAGTTGATGATTGCATTGTAATGAGAAATTTCTAGGAAGATACGAGGTAGGTTAGTAGAATTTATGTCATATTTAAAAATATTAAAAAAAAAAAGATGTTGTTTTGATAAATACATGAGAAGCAAATAATATATAAATATTATTTAGATTAATAATTTTATTAAACATTCATAGATATACAAAAATAAGCCGATAAAAAAAATTTGTAATTATTTATAAAAATTATTCATGCAATTAAATTTTATAAAATAGTATCGAGAATTTTCTGTTATGATCATATATGTTTTTGTGTTAATTGAATTGTTTTAACATGTATTAGATGTGGTGTGTTGTGGACTCCACGAGTACTGGACGAACTAGCTGATACAGCAAAATCAAGAGTATACGTTGAGTACATGTTGCGACAAACCGTAGACCACGCATGTACTACTTAGATTATGCTTGATTGAGAGAAATATTTTTTTTAACTGTGCTACTTTGAAAAATTCTTTAGACTACTAGTAAAAAAACCTCAATTTTAGTTCCCTGTAGTGTTGACTATCTATGAACATTGCTGTGCTCCAATGCTTGACTTGCTGTCCGGTAGACTTGCTGTGCCGGTAGACTGACTGTGGTGTTAAATCGTTTACCTCAGCAGTGAAACGTTGCTGTAGCGGTAGACTGATTGTGGTGTTAAATAGGCAATTTCTTGACACCAATATTCTTCACATCTAGCAAAGCCAGCGATTTTGTAACACAACAAAGCGATCTGCTTAAAAGAATCATGAGATTTCTGAGGGATTGCATTTCCATACTTCTTTTTTGCTCCACTTTGCTTCTGATTGTAGAAGTAGCCACCCCTATCGACACCATTAACACAGCCCTGTCAATTCGAGATGGAGACACCATAGTCTCGGCTGGTGGCACCTATGAATTAGGATTTTTCAGCACGGGAAAATCCAAAAACCGATACTTGGGGATATGGTATGGAAAAATATCAGTGCAGACAGCAGTGTGGGTTGCCAACAGAGAATCTCCACTAAACGATTCATCAGGTGTTGTAAGGCTTACCAACCAAGGACTTCTTGTCCTTGTCAATCGCAGTGGAAGCATCATTTGGTCTTCCAACACATCAACACCTGCTAGGAATCCAGTTGCACAGCTTTTGGATTCGGGAAACCTTGTTGTGAAAGAGGAGGGTGATAATAACCCGGAAAACTCCCTGTGGCAGAGTTTTGAACATCCAGGCAATACATTAATACCGGGCATGAAGATAGGACGGAATAGAGTCACTGGCATGGAATGGAGCTTGGCAGCATGGAAGTCAGTAGATGACCCTTCTAGAGGTAACATTACAGGTATCCTTGTTCCTTATGGATATCCCGAGTTAGCAGAGCTGGAAGATTCGAAAGTGAAGTATCGATCTGGGCCCTGGAATGGTCTGGGGTTCAGTGGTATGCCTCCATTAAAACCAAATCCAATATACACATATGAATTTGTTTTTAATGAGAAGGAGATGTTTTACAGAGAACAGCTTGTTAATAGCTCAATGCATTGGAGGATCGTCTTGGCTCAGAATGGTGATATCCAACAACTTTTGTGGATTGAGAAAACCCAGAGCTGGTTTCTTTACGAAACAGAAAACATCAATAATTGTGCGCGTTATAAACTATGTGGTGCAAATGGCATCTGTAGAATTAACAACTCTCCGGTGTGTGATTGCTTAAATGGATTTGTACCAAAAGTTCCAAGAGACTGGGAGAGGACAGATTGGTCAAGTGGATGCATCAGAAGGACTGCACTGAACTGTTCAGGAGATGGGTTTCAAAAATTCTCAGGTGTGAAGTTGCCGGAGACAAGGCAATCATGGTTTAACAAGAGTATGAGCCTGGAGGAGTGCAGGAACACGTGCTTGAAGAACTGCAGCTGTACTGCGTATGCAAACATGGACATCAGGAATGGAGGAAGTGGGTGCTTGCTTTGGTTCAATGATCTGATCGATATTTTGTTTCAAGATGAGAAAGACACCATTTTTATACGGATGGCTGCTTCAGAACTAGGTATGAATTTATCATCTGTCGGTATCTATTGCTTGGATTTTAGTAACTTTTAGAAAGGTCATATTATTTGAGATGATTTTCGGATTAAATGCATGAGAAAGTTTTCTTTCTAATATTATATCCTACTTTTCAGAACATCATATCACACGATGCCTGAGGGTGCCTGTGTATGCTTGTGTTGATAGAGTGATAACTTGGTCAATGTCTCCTCTTCCCCTCTCTGTTTTTTTTTTTTTTCAATAGATTTCATTGAACAACCGCATTGCTTCTGGACATGGATTACAACTCTCAAGACATATATTTATACCAGTATAAGGATTGATATAGAGACTTGCAAGGATAATCACATCATCAATCCTGAAAATCTCACAATTTCTAAAATTCAATGATGTGTTGTAGATGCTTGCAAGATTTCTTGCACAACATATCCTTTGGCATGACAGAACTTGAGATATTCATAGAAAGAACTAACTTCTTGAAGCATTGGTTTTTCTCTGCCCAGAGCGGTGTTGTTTTATAATCTATGAGTAGATAACTGGGATTGAAAGATCCAATAGCCAAGGAAAACTATACACAAATTCCTATTTATTGTCTTTTAACTCTAGTTTTTCTCTGCCATGATATAGTTAATGGCGATGGTGCAAAGGTTAACACGAAATCCAATGCAAAGAAAAGGATCGTGGTAAGCACTGTGTTGTCCACAGGACTTGTGTTCCTTGGACTGGCCTTGGTCTTGCTCTTGCATGTTTGGAGAAAGCAGCAGCAGAAAAAACGTACGTATTCTACCATGAAGATCTAACTAAAAACAACGTCCAGAGAAGAAGACTAGTTAATCTCTTAATTTAAATTTGATTTGAGTAATCCAAGGTAGGACAGTAAATTGTTCAAGAATTCATTAATATTTAATGCCTTAAAAAGAAATTTGAGTATAACGACAAATAGAGGTGAGAGATCCCATGTCTTTTTTTTTTACCTTTCCAATTCGTAGTAGTAATACTAACAGGAAAAATGACAGGTAATTTGCCAAGCGGATCGAATAACAAGGATATGAAGGAAGAACTAGAATTACCTTTCTTTAATATGGATGAGTTGGCTTCTGCAACAAATAACTTTTCTGATGCCAATAAACTAGGAGAAGGAGGTTTCGGACCTGTTTATAAGGTAATAATTATCTGTAAACAGTCATGCAACATGTCCCATGGCCTCTGAATTTCATTTTACAAACTCCTGACCCCAGCGGAGTTCTTTAATATGGACTGTTAGTTTCTTTGAAACGATACCACTACAGGTCTGTCAGGACCGACCATTTTTTTAGCATAAAACAATGACTGATTGGAAGAGTTCCTTAACAGATACAAAGAGTATGGAACACCATTTCGCAATTCTCATCTTCCAGAAGATGCTTACGATGCTGAGTCATTATTTGCAGGGAACCCTTGCAGATGGACGAGAAATAGCTGTGAAGAGGCTCTCTAAGAATTCAAGACAAGGACTTGATGAATTCAAAAATGAAGTTAAACATATCGTGAAACTTCAGCATCGGAATCTAGTGAGGCTTCTTGGATGCTGCATTGAAAGAGATGAAAAGATATTGGTCTACGAGTTTTTGCCTAACAAAAGCTTGGACTTCTATATTTTTGGTATGAATCTCACAAAACCTTTTCAAAAAATTATTCCAATTTTTCAAATGTAGCACTATTGAGCTTTCCAAAACCCTGCATTAAGAATCTAATTATAAGATGTTTGTCTTCCTTCGAAGCCCTTAGGAAAGTGGCTTCGAAGGGGGAGATTACTTTTCTCCACTTTGTTTCTCACAAATCCTGCCATGTATGCAATTGCAACTCGTTCTTTCTTGTTCTCTTCCAAACGTTTATGAATCTGATAAGAGCCATAATGTATTTGACTTGGGCAGATGAAACTCATAGCTTGCTACTAGATTGGCGTCAGCGCTACAATATCATCAATGGGATTGCTCGCGGACTCCTTTATCTTCACCAAGATTCGAGACTAAGAATAATCCACAGAGATCTGAAAACCAGCAATATTTTGTTGGATTACGAAATGAATCCGAAAATCTCAGACTTTGGCCTGGCTAGAAGTTTTGGAGAAAATGAAACTGAAGCGAGTACTAATAAAGTGGCTGGAACGTAGTAAGTGTCTTCTTCATCATATGGATTTTATGCTCTTAGTTTGCAAATGCGACCTAAAATTCTATCAATACATGCAGTGGTTACATATCTCCAGAGTATGCAAATTATGGACTCTACTCGCTAAAATCAGACGTCTTCAGCTTTGGCGTGTTGGTGCTAGAGATAGTGAGTGGCTGTAAGAACAGAGGATTCAGTCACCCAGATCACCACCTCAACCTTATCGGGCATGTAAGTGCCAAAGCTATGTCAGTTTGACTCTTTCATTTCAGTAAATTCTCGAGTACTTTTGTTAGATACCAGATGTCTGCTCATGTTTATTATGAGACTTGAACACTTCAAATACTTGAAGAAAAACTGAAGAAATTATGAAAAACAACTGAGACCGACAATGGTCACTGCTGGATTTGCACAAATACGTAATGTGTTCCTAATAGCATGGCTTTTGTTTATCAGGCTTGGATACTGTTCAAACAAGGCAGGTCTCTAGAACTCGTTGGGGAATCAAAAGTTGAAACACCTTATTTATCTGAAGTGCTACGTTCGATTCATGTGGGGCTATTGTGTGTGCAAGATAAAACAGAAGATAGGCCAAACATGTCATATGTGGTTTTGATGTTGGGTAATGAAGATGAACTGCCTCAGCCTAAACAACCAGGATTCTTCACTGAAAGGGATCTTATTGAAGCATGTTATTCATCAAGCCAGTGCAAACCACCTTCAGCTAACGAGTGCTCGATTTCACTGCTGGAGGCAAGATAGAGTGCTTGTGTTTTTGTTTTGTGTGGTCTTGATGGTTGTGAATCTGCCATAAAACTTCTACTTTGTGTCTGCTGTGATAAGGTTGAATCTACCATGCATGCTTAATTTCTATTTCTATGAGATTTTGTTGATAGAATGTCTTAGAAAGCTGCAGAAGATCATGAAGTTGTGCTGTTGCATGTTGAATGGATTTCGTCAATGAAGATCTCTGTTGAAAACCAAGATTTTAGGAATAAATCAGTGATCATAATTGATCTGTTGTTATGCAATGTTTTTGAATTTTAAATTGTCTTTGTTTCCAAGTAAAACTTTAACTCTATTTAAAGAGTATTCTAAGATCAATAATATTATTCTTCTACAAATTCTTCTTTACGTCTGTTTTGCATACACTTGTGTTATGCAATTAAAGAATTATAACCAACAAATTGGTATCAGAGCAATAAATTTTCTTAAGGGACTTGTGAGTTGAGAGAAACAAAAACACAAACCAAATCAAACCACAAACACAACCAAAAAACACAAAATGGATTTTGAAACAATCATCTCATATGGTTCACCACCAATCTTCAATGGTGAAAACTATGAAATATGGGCCATCAGAATGACAATGCATCTAGAGGCGTTAGATCTCTAGGAAGCTGTGGAAGAAAACTATGTTGTTCTTGACTTGCCTGCAAATCCAACTGTAGCCCAACTAAAGATTCACAAGGAGAAAAGGACAAGAAAGTCTAAGGCCAAAGCTTGCTTATATGCTGCAGTGTCGAATACAGTATTCACAAGAATCATGAATTTGGATTCTGCAAAAGGTATTTGGGATTATCTTAAAAAGGAATATCAAGGCCATGAAAGAACTAAAAATATGCAAGTTCTTAACTTAATCAGAGAATTTGAAATGCAGAAGATGAAGGAAACCAAAAACATTAAAGATTATGGTGACAGATTGCTAAACATAATAAACAAAGTAAGATTGCTTGGAAAAGAATTTTCTGATGACAGAATTGTATAGAAAATACTGGTCACTATGCCTAAAAGATATGAGTCTAAGATCTCTTCATTAGAAGAGTCGGAAGACTTAACCAGCATCTCTCTTGGAGAATTGACAAATGCACTGCAGGCACAAGAATAGAGAAGATCAATGAGACTTGAAGAATCAATGCAGGGAGCTTTTCAAGTAAGAACTCAATATCAGGGAGGAGGCAAGGACAAGAGATTCATCAAGAAGAAAAAAGTTCAAACTTACAGAAACAAGGTTGAAACATTTCCACCATGTACCTACTGTAAAAAAACAAATCATCAGCCGATCAAGTGTTGGTGGAGACCAGATATCAAGTGTAGAAAATGTGGACAGATTTGACATTGAAAGAATTTGCAGGACACAACAACATGAAGAAAAGATGAATCTTGTTGCACAACAACCTGAAGAGGAGCAATTGTTTATTCCATCATATTTTTCAACAAGCAACAGTTCGAATGATTCCTGATTGATTAATAGTGGTTGCACAAACCAGATTACAAACAATTAGAATTTGTTCAAGGAACTTGACAGAAATGCTATTTCCAAAGTTAAAATTAGAAATGGTGATTATATTGATGTTAAAGGTAAAGGAATTGTTGTCTTAAACAATCTGTCAGGTTTGAAGTATATTTCAAATGTTTTATATGTGCCTGACATTGATCAAAACTTGCTTAGTGTTGGACAACTTATGGAAAAAGGTTTCAAAGTAATGTTTGAAGATCAATGGTGTCTGATCAAAGACAACTTGGGCAACAACGTGTTCAGGTAAAAATAAAATCAAAAGGTTTTACTTTAAACCTTATGGAAAAGGAGTAGAGTGTGTTTTCAATAAAAACATGCAGTGACGAATTGTGGCATAAAAGAGTTGGACACTTCCATCATGCGGGGCTTATGTATATGTAAAAACATACTCTTGTAAAAGGAGTACCACAACTGGAGAACAGATCAGCAAACTGTGCAGTATGTCAATACAGAAAGCAGGTCAAAAAATCTTTCCCTCATGTAACTTGGAGAGCAACACAAAAACTTCAGCTGGTACATACAGACGTTGGAGGTACTTTAAGTACAACTTCACTTAATGGCAGCAGATATTATATTATCTTCATTGATTATTATTCTAGGTTGTGTTGGATTTTCTTTATTAAATTCAAATCAAAAGTTACTAATGTATTCTAGAAGTATAAAACATGGGTGGAAAACCAAAGTGGGTGCAGGATTCAGACATTAAGATCAAACAATGAAAAGGAGTATACATGTGGGAGATTTCAATAATTCTGTGATGAATCCGGAATTGAACATCAACTTACTGCACCGTTCACACCTCAACAGAATGGTGTGAGTGAAAAAAAAAACAGGAGTATCATGGAAATGACTAGATGTATACTGCATGAAAAAGAGTTGTCAAAGAAATTATGGGCTGAAGCTGCAAATACCTCAATGTGTCTACTGAACAGAATGCCAACCAAAGCTTTGCAAAAGAAAAAAAAAATCTTTTGAAGCTTGGTTTGGATACAGACCAGACCTGCAACATTTAAAAAATTTTGGTTGTATTTGTTTCACTCATGTACCACAGGTGAAAAGAGATAAGCTGAATAAGAAATTAGAACCAGAAGTATTCATTGGATACAGCAGTCCATCAAAAGCTTATAGAATCTTCCAACCTCAAAATGGAAGAATTCTAGTAAGTAAAGACGTCAATTTTATGGGAGATAAACAATGGAAGTGGGAGCAACCAGAAAAAAAGCTAGAATCATCAACAGAGAAGCTAGAATCTCCAATCTTGAAGATTATTAATAACAACATTGACGATGAACCAGTAAGAGGTACATGATCATTAGCTGAAATTTATGAAAGTAGCAATATTGCTATCGTGAACCTGTAAAATTTGAAGAAGCAGTAAAGAAAAGTGAATGGATTAAAGCAATTCAGGAGGAACTTAGAATAATTGAAAAGAATGATACATGGGTGTTGATGGACAAGCCCTTACACAAGAAGGCCATAGGAGTCAAATGGGTTTATAAAACCAAACAAAATGGCAAATGGTTCTATAAACAAATACAAAGCCAGAGTAGTTGTGAAGGGCTATGCTCAAGTGTTCGGTGAAGATTTTTCAGAAACATTTACACCAGTAGCATGTTTAGACACAATCAGATTACTACTTGCAGTTGCTGCACAAAAGAATTGGAAAGTTTATCAGCTGGATGTAAAGTCTGTGTTTTTAAATGGATACCTGCAGGAGGAGATTTACATAGAACAATCAAGAGGCTTTGAAGTCGGGGGACAAGAGGAGAAGGTCTACCTGCTGAAGAAGGCTCTGTATGGCCTCAAACAAGCTCCTAGAGCATGGTACAACAAAATTGATGATCATCTACATAAACTTGGCTTTGTTAAAAGTTTAAGTGAGGCCACTTTGTACGTAAAAGGAGTTGATGCAAACTTAATTATTGTATCTGTTTATGTTGATGACTTACCTGTAATAGGAAGTAATAAGACACAAATTAAAGAATTCAAGGCAGAAATGCTTGATGTGTTTAAGATGATAGATCTCGGGTTGACGTCTTAATTCCTTGGAATAGAGGTGAAACAAAATGATGATGGAATCTTCATGTGTCAACAGAAATATGCTAAAGAGATATTGAAGAAATTTCACATGGAAAGCTACAAGAGCACAAGCACACCTATGAATCTGAAGAAAGAATTCAACAAGAATGATGGAACAAACAAAGCAAATGAAGGTCAGTACAGAAGTTCAATTGGATGTTTAATGTATCTTACAACTACAAGATCAGACATTGCATTTGATGTGAGCTTGTTGTTACATTTTATGCATTATGCAAGTGAATTGCATCTTCAACTTGCAAAAAGGATAGTACGATATATCAAAGGTACAATAAGCTATGGAATAAAATTCTCTTATCTTCAGAATCTCATGCTGCATGGGTACTCTAATAGTGACTGGGCAGGATCTGTGGACGACATAAAGCACCTTAGGCTACTATTTTAGTTTTAGATCAAGCATGTTCTCTTGGTGTTCAAGAAAGCAAGATAATGTAGCTCAAAGCACAACTGAAGCTAAGTATGCAGGAGCTGCTGCTGCTGTCAATCAAGCTATTTGGATAAGGAAAATTCTTACTAATCTATATATAAATCAACTAGAACCAACAAATATTCATGTTAACAATCAAGCTGCAATTTCTATTGCAAATAATCTTGTGTTTCATGGCAAAACTAAACATTTTAAAATCAAGTTATATTTTCTAAGAGAAGCACAAAAAAAAAAAAAGTAGTTACTCTGCTATATTGCAAAACTAATGATCAAATTGCAGATGTGCTAACAAAAGCTCTTCCAAAAGCAAGTTTTGAAGATTTACGACGAAAGCTTGGTATATGTTGTTAAGACAAAGAGGAGTGTTGATAGAATGTCTTAGAAAGCTGCAGAAGACTAGGAAGATGTGTTGTTGCATGTTGAATGGATTTCTTCAATGAAGATCTCTACTGAAGACCAAGATTTTAGGAATAAATCATTGATCATATTTAATCTATTGTTATGCAATGTTTTTAAATTTTGAATTGTCTTTGTTTCCAAGTAAAACTCTAACTCTATTTAAAGAGTATTCTGGGATCAATAATATTATTCTTCTACAAATTCTTCTTTACGTCTGTTTTGCATACACTTGTGTTCTGCAATTAAAGAATTATAACCAACAGATTTATTAACTTTTTTTTAGTGATAAAAGGCACTCGATTGTTCTAGTGCGCGCTGAGGAGTTAAAATAACAAACACACACTACTAGTTGCAGAAATAAAGGTTGAAATTGAAGAGAAAGCAACTAGAAGATGTTTACTTCATGAAGAGAGAATTTCTGGGATTCTTGTTTTCATCACAATGTTTTGGATTTTCACTCCTATATTGTTTTCTAAAATCTTGGAAAAGGATTGATTGTTTTATTCAATTATTAATGTTTTAATTATTAATTATTGACTAGATAATTAATATTAACATTACATGTGTTAGTAGTACTAACATTAATATTAACACCAGCAACCATGTTGCTAACATCGTTAATAAAGTTTGGTATATTTTCTTTCTCGGAATCTTCATTACCATATATCCTCTAGGTTAACATTTTCATTAGGTGTATTTTTTCTCCCTTCACCCAACTTAATATCACTCGAAATCATTCCTTGAGAAGGGGTCCACCCAAAATTACTAGAACTCGCAATATTTATAAACATAATATCATATTTACCATAAAGAGCTGGCTCAATACCTGAATGCTTGAATTTCTTAGCTTTATGTATTTCTTATAATAAAAAAAATATTATATCAAATGAATATGAAGGGCTGTAAATTAAAAATTAGATAATTGTAATAAAATTTGAACATTGATTCAATAACATCAAACCTAAATTTTAGATTTTCACCAGTCTTTACTAGTAGAAATAGTTATCAACTCTAAACTCCAGCCCACTCATGTTTTGAAAATCAACTTTTTTTATAGTCTGATTCCTTTTTATCCCGTCTCATTTATTTTTCAGTTGTGCTTTAGTGAATCCATGGTCAATTTGCTTTTTAAAGGTAATGGTGACATATTTCCAACTAGCCTTGTCAAAATGGGTGTTGGAACTCATTTCCTTCTCAATTGCCTTTATACAAATGTCACAAAATATGTGTGGCATCTTTTTAGTCCAACATTCTTTATCTTGAGATTTAGACTCTTCAATGTTATAAGCTTAAATAAATTTTCTACCATAGGATTATGCAATTAATTTTGATAATGCTATATATTAATAACAACATTGTAGTGTTAACAAATTATAGTTTAATGTTGTCTATGAAATTATGTCTAGTTTTCAATGCTCTATGTTTTGAGCATTAACAAAAGGAACCTTGTAATTAAGTTTTGTGTTTTATTAGTAGTGCCACAATATGTATTTGTAATGTAATATGCATTATCATTAGCAAAGCATATTGATGAAAAGAAGGTGATGGCAGGGAAAGGTTGAGAACAATATGGTATAACTATGCTTAATGAATTTGCTAATATATGGTAGTTATAATACATCATTGTTATGCTTCATACGAACATCAATTAATTATCTTAATAGGTCAAATGATTGTTTACAGTGTTATGTCTGCAGCTTCATTATCTATTTTTAAGTTAATGAAATCTCTACATCATAAGAAGACTATATTAACATATTTAAACTATGTATCATAAATAAAAAGACATGAAAGCATCACAATCACAACATCAATTAAAAATCATAATATTTAAACTGTGTATCCAGTTTGGTTCCTATGTTATTGTATCCAGAACATGGCTAAAGTACTAGTTTTCTGTCCAATTCAATTTGGTTCCTATGTTTTAGCATCCATAGCCTGGCTAATGTAATTTTTATGAGTAATTTTTTTTTTTTGTCATATCCTCTCTATATCATTTATCAAATCCCAACTTTCTACATCATTTCATCCATTTATATATTTTTTCGAACTTAAAATAACCGCAGCTACACTTTAAACTTTTATTCATTAACTCTATGAAAAATCAGAAGCAGCAAAGTTAAGAATCTCCTAAATAATGCAACTAAGAAAGAAGAAGATTAAAACCACGAGTGCTTACAGAATTATGAAATGCGTATCAATGGTTCCTAGAACAATAAAAAGGGTTGCAATTTTGACAATGAACAAGATCTGATTAGATTTGATATTTTTTAAAACATGCACATATGAGAAATTGAAGACATTGAAATAAAATATTACCTAGATTTTTCTACAAAAACACACTTGCTTGTACACAAAAAAAGAGCTTATAGGACTTAAGGAAAATAGATATGGTTGTGGTTTTTGTAGATCTTGATCGTGGATGTTAGTTTGTGTAGATCTAGAGTTGGTTTGTTGGTTTTGTGATTGTTTTTTGCTGCAAAATAAAAAATAAAGAAGGGAAGGGGTCGGTGAAGAGATGAAGATGTGCATGTTGAAAATAATCGTTTTGTTACCAAGAGAATAGGGAGAACAAGATAAGATTGGTTATTTTGGTAAACAAATAATTGAACGGTCTTCTGGCTATGCACAAGAATGACAAAAGGCAGATATGGATTGCTTTTTGTTAAACTTGTGGTTGAACCACAAAAAAATTATGGGTTCCACTTTGTTAAACCCGTGATTTCATATTTACCTAACAAAATTAAATTGGTTAATCTATCAAAAAGAACAAACACCCTCGTATATTAATGGTAGAGTGTCAATCTTTCATTTGATTCAAACACAAAAAAATATTAAATTATTATTATAACTTTATAACAAAAAAAAGACTTTTTTTTCTACTTTAATTGAATTAAAATTTTGTTCTATCACAAACTCTTATTAGATGTATTTAAAATAAAATAAAAACTCAATAAAATAAATTGGGAAAAATGACATTGTTTTTGGTTTTTTCAAAAGATTTAGAAATCAACCCGGCTAAACCTTCCATGTTAGGACTCCAGTATTAGCACAGGTGTATTCCGGGCAGATTTTTTCCCTGGTTTTGAGGGCCAACAGTCTTTGAAAGCAATAGAGAAATATACTAAAGTAAAAGACGTTTGGAACGAAGACTTCCAAGGAAATGATTATCCACCAAGGATAGTCAAGTCTTCATATACAAAACGTATCACCAAGGATCCTGAGAGAGCACAAAATTCAAAGTATAGATGCTAGGCTAGAGAAAAGTGGAGCCCACTGTAATTCCAACTTTTCCTAAAGAAGGGTTTGGTAGGAGCATTCTCCTGCATAATTCCACCCTTTCCAATGTGTTTAGGTTCCTAGATCTTCAAAATTGATGATCTTGCAAGGATATACTATGTTTATTAAACCTTTGTTGTGTATTTTAATTGATTTTAATTTATCATCTTGGATTTTTAAACTTGAAGATAAAAATAATAATTAAATAAACGAGAAATCATGTTAAAGGAGAGGATTTCTAATTTGTTTTGTATACTTTTATGATATATTATATATGAAAATTGTTTGATATTTTCATCTCTTTGTTTGATATAAATAGTAATTTTTAAAATTATAAAGGCAAAGTAAATAATGAATAAATGACAGGATAATCATATGGGCATTTGAAAACATATTTCACAAGCAATTTAGCCGAGAACTAGACACTTCTCCGGGAAGTCTTCCACTTTTCAATACAATAAAGAATAAAAACTTGGTACTAAGGTCTTGAAAAAGAACTTTCATGTGAATTTACACTTTCATTTGGTTTTTAGCGCATGATTCTCCTTTAAAAAGAGTTATTTTATGTTTGTGTGAAACAAATTATAGATGGCTTCATTATCCTAATCAAATTAAATCCTATTGATAGTTATAAGGAGTTAATGGTCGTAATAGAGTGACAAAAATAACGAGATGGGGGTGGTAGCAATGAAAAGATAAAATATGATGCATGATGATTTATCAATAAAAAAAAATGATTGATAATAAAAAAAAAAAAAAAAAGATTGGCTTTATTTATTAGTTTTTAGCATTCAAAAAGTAAGATTCAATAAAATATTCAATTAAAATTATTTGGAGAATATTATTGAAATTTACCATGCATGAAATATGATTGATCACGTATGGCCATTGCAATGTGTATGTGAAACACTAGTTAATAAGAAAGAGAAAGTGGGAGGAAATAGTATACAAATGGTTTTTTTAACTATATTTTAAATAAGAAGTGACATTAGAGTCCTTCCTCTTTAAAAAATTCAAACCTCTCCTTTATAATAAACAAAAAGAGACTTGTATGTTTCTAAAGCTTACATATTTATTTAATTGATTATCGTTAATTTTTAATATTAAAATTCATTTATTTTATTGAAAGAATCGAACACTTATAAATGTGGGAAGAAACTTTTAATACTGATAGTTTTAAATTCTTATTTTTAGGTCTTCAAAGAAAGATCAAATGGTATAATCAGTATTTCATTAATGAATATTTATTTCACAATGAATACTTTGGTAAGGGTAAAAAGACCTATAATAGTGAAGATTGAGTAAATGGTTCAATATCTAATTAGTTTGAAGTTCATTATTGTGACAAATTACAAGAAGTTATTGAATTGTAATATCATATATCAGAAAATATAGTGTTTTTATTCAAATTCTATTTATATGATACCAATAAAAGAATTAAGAGTAAATCTTCATCATGGTTTGTTTGAAATAAATAAAAAAAGGTAGATTTAAAACATCAATGATTTTTTTCTTTTTTGCAAAACAATGCTAACAGGTGTTTTATACATACACTCCTTCATTTAGAAAGGATCATAGTATAGTTGATTGGTTATCCATTGTGAAAACCAAACCTAGAAGTTGTATCCAAGTTGTTGAAGATGATAATGATAAATTGTTCATCTTAATTTTTGTGTCATTGAGAATATTTATATTGATGTTGATGTATATCAGTTAAATATAATATTGAGTACCGGTAGACATAAAGAAAACAATAATGATGATGAGATCAACATTGAATTCACCAAAGAAGATGATGTTGGACAAGACGATAAAGACAAAAAAGAGGAGGATTATAATTAAAAAGTGTTGAACTGATTTAGATGTGATATTTTATTGTGTAATAAAATTAGAATTGTGTTGGATATTTATTGGTACTTTATAATGCATTATATTTACACTTTTTGTATAATTTTGGAGATGTATTCATTGTTTTAATAATTATGTAAGTACTTTTGATGTTGTATGCATGTTTAGGTTGGCAATGAGATTATAACAACTGACAAATAAATCTAATATTATTTATTAGAATGCAGAACAATCTTTAAGTCAAATTTCAATTTGATCCAAGGAGAAGATATATTATATATGCATGCAAATCTTAAAGTAGATGATCATTAAAAACTGATTAAGCAATTTAACAATGCAAATGGTGAGATAAAGTGTTGTTCGTATTAACTAAAACTTGTTTTAAAGGGATAAATCTTTTTTACGCTCCAAGGATGCGGTAACAACTTCAATTATTTGGATTCAAATTTCCACATAATTTCCTTTTCAATAATGTCAAAAACAAGGAATTTTCTTGTTGCTACCCATATTTTGATAAATTTCAGAAAAAATCCAAAAATAGTGAAAATCCAAAAAATATGTTTTTTAATATAGTTTTGCCATTTTAGCATTTTCAATGTCGTCTGAAAAAAAATTTAAATTTTTAAGGGTTTTTCGAAAGCGTTTGAATTTTCACGCGTCATTTTTAAAATCATCGGTTTTTTCCTCATCGAGTTGACATTGATATTGCTCGTTTTTAAAAAAAAAATACAAAAAATTTACAAAAATCAAAATTTACAAAAAAAAAAAAGTTGAGGGACCAATTTTGAGGCTGAAGCAATATTTTGCCTATAAATAGCAGCTTTCAACACACACAAAAGAGAGGGCAATTTTGCACATTAAAAAAAAAAACTAAAACCCTAAACCTAAACCTGTCCTTTTTTTCCAAACAGCGCCCCCCCCCTAGTTTTGAGAGTTTGGCTGCCAAAACAGCTGCAGACTCAGCTAACCCCAAAAGAAAACCAGCCGCTCACCCTCCTTCCCCAAAGAAGGAGAACTGGCCACCCCCCAGCCCCCGGTGCCTTTCATTTTTTCTATCCCAAAACCAGCTGCTCAAGCCACTAGGCCCCCTAGGCTTTTGATTTTCTTCTGTCAGCCGGCCTCAAGCCAGAGAAAACCTTCACCCTTATTAACAACCGATTTCCACAGGACTACTCTCCCCACTCCCTTCTCCCCCTTCACAGCTCCTTCCCCCGGCTTGATTTTTTTTCTCCTCTCACCGTCGAACACAGCGACACCGCCTCAACACAGCCAAGACAACCACTGCACCACCAGTCCCTTACCTGCGAATCTCTGACAAGACCAGTACATCTGGTTTCCTAGTAGCCTTCAATAAATTACTAGGTAGCAACTCCCAATGAATCAAATCAAGCAACGCATAACGAAAAATCATTAGCCGATGCCGCACGGGTTGACGTGCGATAGAATGGCGACTCCACTAGGGAAGGTATTGTTTCTAACATTATTGAACTAAGCTTTGTGTATTTGATGTGTTTAAGTTTTTTCAATTTTATCTTTTTTTAATGTTTTTGTTTCCATGCATTTTATAGAATTGTTTCATGCATCACTTGTTTTAATTTTGAAAGCACACACAAACTTTTAGGTTAGGTGGGGAACTAGCGATTTGCCCTTAAGACTATTGGTCAGGGTTCAGATGCGTGAAACACCCAACTCATATCTGATTGCCTGCTTGGTAATGGTGGGTATACGTGCCTTAACCATTTCTTGCAACGCCCCTATACTGTCTTTATAAAGATTGTTACTGGGCAGATTTGAGACCTGTTTAAGACCATGTAGAAAACCTACCCATGTTCACATAATGAATAGAACTTGTCATTAGGTTGTATGTGTTATCGTTATTTGCATCATGGTTCATATGCGTGAAACGCCCTTCTTGAAGCATCTTGAACTCAAGACTTATGAGTGACACAATGGCCGTCACTCAAAAAATTTTCATTATAGAGTTTGGGCAAAAATCACGATTCTTGTTCCATCATACAAGAGTTACGACCATATTGTCACCCCTTGAAGGCTGAGTTCATCATATAAATTACATGTTCATACATTTGTCATGCATGCACCAGATTGAAAAGTAGGTCCCCTACAAGTCTATAACACCCGACTTTGAACGAAAAAACATGGAAGATGAATAGTGTGCTCGACGTAACGTCCATTTTTAAGAAGATTTGCAGTTTCTAAAGACAAGTATGACTCGCCTCTAACTTACTCGAGCAAATACTAAAAATATAACTCTAGGAAAGTTCCTTTCAACCGACATATCATCTTTGTTCAAAACCCAACAATGACTCTGCCCGAAGAAATTAGGGGCAAACGTGGTCAAGAGGCTAGACATAATCATGTATTTCTGTAAAAGCTTTGGTAGGAAGGCAAACCGAAGGGGAAGCCTATTCTTGTTCTAAAAAAAAAAAAAAAAAAAAAAAAAACCTACCTCTGTTTGATCATGCCTGCAAAACTTCTTGATTTTGTTTCAACCTGTTCCAGTTTTTGTTGGTAACTTGACTTAAATTTCCACAACACTTTCCTTGTCAAATGAGCCTTTATTGTTAATAAGATCATGTGCTTATAACATACCTTTATTTTTGTTGTTGTTTCATGCAAATAACACATTGAACATAATCGTTAAGCATGAAACCATCACACCAAGAATCTTTGTGTGTGTTTCCCTTTTCATGATTTTCATCTTTAATAATCTTTTCACGAGGCTAAAATATATCATTTGCAGCTTTTGAGCCTAATGCTTTTCATAAATAACATTGGCTAGGATTCACACCCCAGTTTACTGGGGCAAGCGCAATGACATAAAAAATCGCCAGCCAATGCTGCGTGGGTTGACGTGTGGCATTTCTTATGACAATACACTATCATTTTAACGGTCGACCAAATTAATTCAATCTAAAAAACCCGTTCTATCAACGAGTTTAAACTCATTCCATCACGGTCGATTCCTTAAGAAAGGTAATCATATATTTTTACTTTTTATGCACTGAAAAAAGTTTGCTCATAAATTCAAAATAAAAAAACATGACCAATAATACCACACTCAAAATCCACAGCTACCAATGGACCTTTTTATTTGAATGAATAATGAGAAATCATTTTCATTCACATCACTATAATCACATGGAAAAGAATAAATTGAATTAGATCTTAAAATCATGCACCATAGTGTAATTAAAAGAAATGAAATAGATAAGGTACATTAAATAACTAAAGTTTTACTGATATCCTAAATTTCCAACTTAATCAAATAAGGGTGAAATTAAGCTCAAAATATCTCATTTGCAAATAGTGTCCCTGAAATACAGTAATAAGTTACAAACATTTGAGCCAAAATAATTAATGCTGTGCATTGCCAAAGTCACTGTAGCGAGGATATCGAAATAACCTTGCTAGGTCGGTTGTCAAAACCTCCAAAATACTAAGCGCTTAACTATCACTAACAAAATAAATGTGTAGTCGATGCCGCGCGGATTGCAAAAAATAGGTCGAACCCAAGGGAAATTTCATTTAATCTTCCAATAATATAATGAAATGAAAAAGAACGGGGGATTTGAATTAAAAATTAAAGAAACAATAATTCTGAAAATAATAAATTGATATGTCGTTAAATCAATTTAAGATTCCACACATCCATTCCTATAAATCTCTTGATCATCGTAGTAAAATAAATATTCTTTCATGTCAAGCAAATAAATTTGATATCCCTTAAAGCTGGGGGGGAATCAATGAAATTATGAATAAATTAATTAGACAAATCTCTCGAATCAATTTCGTACCATCAAGTTAATTTAACATTGAAAACAATTCTCATTCACTCGACAGTACTCTTAAGAGTAAAGTATGTGCATTTATTCTAAGCAAACATTCAGAAGCTTGGCAATTTAACTTGGTTTATTTTTCCCTAATAAATCAAGATGAGAGTTGCAGCAATCAAATTAATTCTTTTGCTTTTTACTAAACCCTAACAATAATTACGAATTGAAAGAAACTAGAAAGCATACATGTCATCTAAACCCTAACAATAATTACAAATTGAAAGAAACTAGAAAGCATACATGTCATCTCAAAACAATTAAATAAGCTTGAATAACAACCAATAACATTTTGAACAAGGAAAAATAAATACTTGAATCTGAAAGGATTATAATGATAATGTTACTTCTCACAACTTGCCAATGGAGATGGTATGTATTCCACTTGAACTAAAATTAGAAATTAGTTCATAGTTGCTAGAAAATTGACAAAAGCAGAGAATAAAGAATGTTGCATAACCCCTATTTCAGATGTGTTTTGCTCTATTTATTCTCTTCTTTAGCTATCAAAGTTCTTCAGAATTCTTAAGCTAATTAGAAGTCGTTATGCTACTTAACTCCTTCCTTCTTTTTCAAGTTCTTAAGGTTGGTTAAATCCCTCAAAGTTTGTGTTGAAAATGAACTCTACTACTGTCACAACTCGGTTGTAATTCCAACTCTGCTGCAACTTCAACTTTGTTTCTGACTTGATTTCTTACAATATCCAACCATCCCACCTATATTCCTTCATTCATGGCATGTTGGAGGCTTGATCTTCACCTTTTTTGGGTTCTAATACCCACCATTTATATGCCAAGCTCTCAGCTGTAGTGGTATGCTAAGCATCATTAGTTTCCTCATCAGATTAGGAGACCAATCTCGTCCTTCATATTGCGTCTGTATTTTCACCTTTAAAATGATTTTATTTGACCTGGCATCCCTATAAAATTTGTATTACTGGATGTGTAGATGATTTTAGGCTTTTAACTTGCATGATTTCAATATCTGACGCTCAAGATATGCCCATTTGAATATGTAGTGTTAAAGTAGAGAATCCTGCTTCAAGGAGAATTTGGACCCAATTTTGTAGGTCTGATTGGAGGTCTAAACAAACTTGGATATCTGCCTATAATACCTTTCTAGAAAGCTTGATAAATGTACTTTAACTTTGATTCAGCCCACGTTCACATTATAAAATTATAACCTGGTGGAACACCTGTCATAAGAAGCAAGGTCTGAAACATAAAATGCAGAAGTTCTTATCTTGTAGCAATTAATTCACAAAGTCTCCTAAGCATGCACACTCATAAAAATAACTTCCAATAAGTTCAGATAAGCTCAAAATAAATTAAAATCATAGTGTAAAAGGAATAAAAATATATGTATATTTTACACTTATCAAATTCCCCCACACTTAGCTTTTGCACGTCCTTGGGCAAAATTTCAGTTTTACTTTTCCCATGTCAAAAATGTAATGCCATCAATGAACAACAATTAAACTCTCAAATCATCATAACATATAATGAATAACACTCTAAACAACTTAAAAATGCTCAGCAAGTGTTTTCACTTGAAAATAAAGTAACCAAATGTGTAGACCTCGCAGGAATAGTCACTCATTTCTCATGTGTTTGAAAGGTTAGTGCTTCACTTAATTTCATTCCACTCGAAATGATCTACATAAGCTTGCAAATATTCTCATTCTCCACAACTTGAATTTCATGCATGACACAAATCATAAGGTCTTTATTAGGATTGTAATGGGGCTTTAAGGTAGGAAATCTTTGGTAGGGTGCCTTAGAGCTGTCAAAACTAATGGAGCAAAATTACCCAAAACCAAACATAGAATATCAAACACTCCATCTAGACATTTTAAACTTAAAAATATGACACCCACATTAACATCCTCCATTGATTGTTCAAAAGAATAATTTTCATTCAAACCAAGGAATGATCTTTCACCTTTTAAATCTCTAACCCTTCACTAAAGTTAGAACAAGTTGTTCTTTTTTTCCTTTCTTTTCTTACATAAATTTATAAAACTCAAAAAAAATTAGCATAACAACTTGTTTTATTGGCTCAACCCCACAAATTAAGACACCCCCAAACTTATTCCATGTATTCATATGCTTTGATAATGATGAATGATGCTCCACTAGCTCTACACCTTGGGTAAGACATGTTGCAATATCGCAGTCACACAAATTAATTACCGTAACTTAAATAAACAAGATGGTAAGTAGAAAACAAGGGGTCAATCCCACGAGAAAGGTTTAATTCAGAGTTTTGAGGTAATCTAGGCTACAGCAGAACAAAACAATCAAGCTAAATTAAATAAATCCAAAAATTATCAAGACAACAAATCTTGATTTCAAGTAAACATCCACTAACGGAAATCAAAACCAATCATTGAAATGATATATAAAATTATATTCTAAATATTTATCTTTTCTTAATATTAGTTAGTTAACTGATCCACCATATAATTAGCCCTAACCATCAAACAACCATAGTGTCCGCACTAGTAATTTAATTCAATGGCAGCCTTAAGAACTAGATAGCTTGATTAATCTAGACAACATAACTGTCTACAATCCATGTTTGATTTGATCAAATATTTTTCCTAAGAGTAATAACATAAATTCACCACAATTATTAAACTTAGTTGCTTTACAAGTTTATATATCACAACTTCGATTTTGATAGCAAACTTAGCAATAGATTGTTAGAATAATAACTTAGAATTCGCTCTAGCAATCAAAATAAACAATCATAAGAAATAAGCATAGGAAAAAATACATACTCATCACATAAACTGAAAAGAAAAGGTAAAATAGATCTCGCAATTCTTTACTTTCACTATGGACTGTGAGGTGATCTACCATGAATTGAAACAAGGTTTTACCCTTCTTCTTTTTTGTCTTTTTTACTGTTATTGATTATTTATTTATTTATTTTCAATTTATTTTTAATGTTGTGTTTATTGGGATTTAGGGTTGGTAATTTATTTTAATTTGCTTTTAATGTTGTTATCACGGTTTCAGAAAAACATTTTAATATTGAATTGTTGTTCAATTTCACAAAAACAAATTCAATTTTGTTGTTTGGAAAAAAATAATGATAATAAGGGAGCCAAAATTAAAACAAAGAGAAAAATGGCAAGCCTTTGTTTTTAAAACAAATATGGTGTCAATTCTAGTCCTTTCTCTCTTTTTTCCTTTGTTTATTGAATTTTTTTCTTTTCAATTTGATCCTTCGATGTTATGTTGGTTGGGATTTTGGATTGATAATTTGTTTCAATTTATTTTTTATGTGATTATCTCAATCTTAAAAAAGTGTCCACCATTGAATTGTAGCTTGATTTCACAAGAAAGAATATGAATTTATTGTTTTGAGAAAGAATTAAAATCAAAAAATCAAAATTGAAACCAAGAAAAAATATGAGGCTTTTTTAATATAAAAAATGTGGTAGTTCCCTTTGGATTGTTTTTTGCCTTGGAATTTTGTCAAAAATTCATTTTTGTTTTGTTTAGGTTTTCAATTACATATTTTGGTCCAAAGTTATATTTTTCTTGCATTTAGTCCCCAAGTTTAGGACGTCAGAGAGGGAGTCATCAAAAGATGATAAAAGAAAGAAAAAGTTAGCAAATAGCAACTTTTCGGCAATGAAATTCATTGTTCTTGATGTCAACACATTCTTTTTATGAGGAGAGTTATATTTAGGTCTTTTTTCCATTTATCTTGTTGAAAAAAGTAAATGGGACTCGATAATATTTTTAGATTCAAGTTGATTTTTTTATTTTTAAACTTATTAAATCCTATTTTCAAACCCCAATTAGATTTATTGAGGTCTATAAGGTTTTTTCAGGTCTTTTCAACTAAAATAATTGTTGAAAGGTGGGTTTTTTGTCCCTTAAGTCAATTGCTTGACTTTCCCACTTGTGGTGGATAATATTTTGTCTGTCCCTTGAAAATATTAAAGAATAAGCAAGAGGCCTAGGCATGGAGAGATACCATTTCCCACTCTCTTAGCGTTTTTTTAGAGTTGTGCAAAGGTTTTTTTTTATTATTTATTTTATTTTATTTTTTAATATTTGATATTTATAGGGGGTTTTTATTGAATTTTTTTCAATTTTATTTTTCAATATTTTATTGATTTTGAATTATGCTATATAATTTGTTTGTGATTTACTTTTTTATAGGTTTATTATCATCTTAAACAAACACTCTAATATTTATTTTTTTGTGCTTAATTTTAAGAGAAGATTTTTTTTATCAATAATTAAACAAAAAAATAAAGTTGTTAAACTTCGTGAAATTCATAACCTAATGAAGTCTATGACCTAGATCGCATATTTGATGGAATAACTTGAATTAATTAGGAATTAGATTTCATAAATTGTTTCAATTTGCTTTTTATAGATTATTGCATTCTCAAATATAACAGCATTGGATTAGTTGCTTGATTTTATAATTGTCTATTTTTATTTTATTAAACCCAGTGAAATCCAAGACCTTAGTTACGGATCTGGCAAGTTAAATTAAGCTACATAATTTATTTCAATTTCCTTTTTACAAGGTTGTCACAGAGTTAAGCAAACTCCTTAACATTTAATTGATACTTAATTTTACAAACGATTATTATTGTTATCATATTATTTAAAAAAAAAATTAAAAAATATAAAATCCAATAAATCCATAATTTAAATCACAAATTTAATAAGTTAAGCTACAAAACTCGTGTCAATATAATATATCATTGTCTTAATATTTATATAAAAAATAATAATCTTAAAATTTTTATTTAAATCCTAAACCATATTTTCACTAGTCATTCAAATTATTTTTTAACTCACCAAATCAATTAATTCTTTTTGTATGACAGCTGACTATTGAAAATTCCCCCAAACCTAGTTTTTTTTTTTTTTAACAACGTTCAAAAATACAATTCTCGGCCAATTATACAGTTAATCACTTTAACAATTATCGCCGGCATCGATTGCCGGCAATGGGGCAAAGCCAAAAATTATTGTAGTCATAATTGATTATACAGTTGATTCTCCACAACGCCAACCCAAAGGAACTGCTATGAAAGGTGGCCATTCAAGAATGCACTGGTTGCAAGTGATTAGAATCAGGCATCCATGACAGCTGCAAAAACCCAAAAACCACCACCGTCCGTGGTGGCATAGAAATCAAAGTGGTCTAATAAGAACATGACAAAGATGGGCCCTTGACCTCATTTTTCACATTAGAAAATGAAATCAATCACCTTCTTTCAACAGGCCTACTGACATTCCCATGTAGAATCAACTTGTTACTAACGAAATGGCTTTCAAACACGAAGTAACCCAATCACATCACTAAATGATGGGTGTGTAAAAATTGAAGTCCACAATTGCAATAAATGATAGTCCAATGAGTGCAAATTACAACCTAACCAGTTGGCTTCTAACCACATGATCCAGGCGGGTCATCAACGAACTCCATGTTGGTAAAACATAATGCAAGGCAACACTACTGTTCAGTTTGAAGACTTGAAATGAACGTGAATTTTAGGAATTTGAATGCGTTTGTTGAGGAAGTTGGAAGCCCCAAGACACGAGAGATCACAAACATAATCACCTTTTAATGTTCACGCTCTAAAGCATCCTACAAAAAAGCCTGACCAGGGAGTCCCATGTCTGTTAAGAAATCCCTGGTGGCTAGAAGGAGGAACAAGGAACACACAAATTGAACCAATAATACCAGAGTAATTATTCAGCTCCACTAAACTATGAAATTATCCATCGTAACAGTCACAAGATACTCATCCAGAAAAGTAGATAAGAAAAGATAAACCTCTTGCATTGCCTTTCCCTCTCATTTCATTTTTGCCTCTGTAAAAAGAACATGGCGATTTACTCGAGGGTCGTATTTGCGAAACTCGAGCTTCTCCAAAGCTTTCTTGGCACTCTTCCTCTTGGCATAGAAGAATCCAGTTCCAGCAGCAGAAACAAGGCGGATGAACATGAAAGTCTTCTTCTTTTTGTCACCCATTGCTTAACTATATATATGTGTACAGCAGAAGTCACCAAACAGTATGAAAACATATTCTTCTAAAGAAACTGACAGACATGTTACTTTAAAAACAATATGCAATGAATATTATTCATATATGCACGGATATACATCTGCAGGTCATCACTAAAAGCAAAAGGCAAACTTTCAGTTCCAACCACAGCTATGAGCATTCATGTCCTTCGGAGCAGTCACTTCAATAAAAATGTTCAACGATAGGAGCTTCCTCAAATTATCTTTCCTAGAATCCTACATGATCAAAATATAACTACTTAAAACCTATACAGCACAGCACCAGTAAACTAGAAGAAGATGGAATCATTGCACCCTAACAGCATACCACATATACAATAAGGAAGTCTCACTTACACATTTTATCAAACACCATTTAAACAAACTTGATGTCATGAACCGAACAAAAAAAACACGAAACTTCAAACTCATTAAAGCATCTTTCTTTAATTTCCACTCCTGCCGAATCAAAACCATGATTAATTCTCTCATTATTCTTTCCCTTTCCAAATAAAATAAAATAAAAACCCTAACTTATAGTAGCCAAACTAAGCAAATCCCACTATAAATAAATATTTTACAGAAACCCCATAAAAAGAACTGCAGATACATCATAATGAAGCAAAGAAGAAGAAGAAGAAGAAGAAGCTCACTTGGTACTCTTCTTTGCAGCCGTCAACAATGTCGGTCGACGAAAAGCAGAAGCTGCAAATACAAAACCCTTCGACAATTGAAATAAACCACACGTGGTTTGTTCAATTACATAAATGCCCTCTACCATTAATGTGTATTACCTAAAATGACCTTACCAATCATGTTAACCATTCGCATTACTTTACCTTCACAATCCCCTCTCTCTCTCTCCTGTTTCCCAGTAGCAACGAAGTGGTAAAGGAAACAAAAGTACAAAAAAAAAATCTTGTTAATTCCTTAATGTTATATTCGGTTACTGAGAAAATGTGGGAATTGATAGAAAAGTTTTGAACTTTGTTACTTTTGTAGATTATTGTTGAAGATGGCAGCGAGTGCTGTGGATGCGACGGGGAACCCGATCCCGACATCAGCGGTGTTAACGGCTTCATCGAAGCATATAGCGACAAGATGCTTTCCGGAGAACGTGGAATTTCTTAAGTGCAAGAAGAAGGATCCAAACCCGGAGAAATGCCTCGATAAAGGCCAGCAAGTCACTCGCTGTGTCCTTGGATTGTAAGTGCAATCTATACAATTTTGTCTTGAACCTTTTTTATCTAGTATTTTTCTTGTGATACTGTTGCTGGTGATTGTTAATTCATTATTTGTTGTGTTAATTAATGATGTTTGATTGTAATTTATGTACTGGTATTAAGGGTTTTGGGGTGTTTGGGAAGTTTGTTTGGGATATGAAGGTGAATGAAATATTGGGTTTTGGTTATTTTATTTTGGGCCTGTTTGGATGTTGAAATGTGGTGGGATTGAGCTGGAAAGCAAGGTCGGGTCTCTGATTTTTCGTGGTTTTTGCATTGAGGTCGGAATGTCTACTCCCATGAGGTTGATAGAGCTTTTAATTAGTGGGAACTGAGGAACTTGCATCATCTCTCTGTTTTTTTTTTTTTTTTTTTGGCTCTCATATTGATGAAGGTTACAGTTTGTGTTTCAAGTTAAGGAATCAATTTATGTAACCTTATGGAGATGATTGGTTTTGCTAGATATGAAGTTCTTAGAGTTGCTGATATGGTTTAGGCATCAAGCAAGAATGATTAGTTGATGTAGTGTTTATTGTTTCTGAATTCCTTGTGGAGCTAAAACTGGATTATTTTTTACGCCTGTATTTGGTATTGAAAGTTAGGCAAAAGCAGCTGATTGATGCATATAGTTAGCTTTCTGATGCATTGAGTGGCTGCAACTAGATGCATGGTATTGCTACTACCCCACTATGAGAAATGGAAAGGTTAGGGTTTGGGAAAATGCATATCGTTATTAATTCATGTTTGCTCTAGAAAGAGATTTGAAATAACGTATTATTTGTCCACCTTAGGGACGTAGATAGTCAAGAATCTAAACCTTGTTAACATTGATTACATTTCTGGGTCGTAATCCAAGCAATTAGTCATAAGAGTATAGAGTCTTGATTAAAAAACAAAGTAGTTCAAAGTTCATGCAACAGAGATCCAGTCACCTTTAACAATCCTTTAATGCAATCAGGGACTGAGTGAATCCATTGCATTCATTTTTGCATCCATTGACTCTTATTTTGTTTCTGTAATCTTAGCAATCGGGGTATTGCTGATATTATAGATTCAGACAAATTGATTGTAATGTAGAAGGATTAAAACTTGCATGCATTGGCATTTCCACACTTAGATTTATAGCATGCATGTACAAAATTAGGTGAGTTCTGCTTGTTGAATAAATTATCATACCTGAATGTCTCATCGACGAATGAACTTGATCTATTTGTAACCTGGTAGATGGTCAGAATGTCATTTTCTTCCCGTGTGCGATACTGTGAACAAGCTGTACCACAAACTTTATTTTGTTTTCATTTTTCTGATAGGCTGTATGACTTCTTTATATCCCACAGGTAAAATTGCCTAATTTATTATAAAATGATATTTAATGAACAGTATATCAGTTACTTATAAAGGACTCTATCCAGCATCAAACCAACCCACCAGCACATGCTCGCCATTTCACACTTTGGCATGCTTGGTTGTATAATCTAAATTTTGAGATGTTTGCCGCTGCAGGTTGAAAGATCTTCACCAGAAGTGCACAAACGAGATGGATGCTTACGTTGGTTGCATGTATTACTCTACAAATGAATTTGATTTGTGTCGCAAAGAGCAACAAGCATTTGAGAAAGCTTGCCCTTTGGAATGATTGGCAAACGGAACTAGTAATCAGCTCACAATAATTTAGGTCACAAAACAGTTTGTGATGAGCAAATACTGCTGGTGCTAAAAATTTTCTATTTCTTGTGCCAATATTGTCTCACTTCTGGTACGCTCGGATTGTACTTTCAGATTGCATTCAAAAGAAAGGATAGGATGTTTTCCAGTGCATGGTTGCCGATTACATTATTTGCTTTTGGATTCTGATAGGTCTGCAGCCTGCTTGAAATATTGTGTTTGATTAGGTTTGGTGTGGCATAACATTAGGCCTTGTTTTTCATTGCGTTCCAACTGTGCTTTTAAAAATAAAAAAAAAAAAAAAAAAGGCCTGAAATTAGGGATGGGATTTTGAAAGGCTCTCCTGCTGCATATTGTTGCCAGGTTTGCTGGCCTCTGAAGGAATGCAGGCATTGATACATTCATAGCAAGTACAAAAATTCCTTGGTTACTTGTAAAGATTTTGAACCTAAGCCACAAATTCCACATATTTTGAAAGGCGCTTTCCTATTTCCTGGAAAGAGCACTATTGAGTAAAGGTCATCTCCTTTTATTTCGCAAGTTCCAGAATGCTTTCTGTTCCGTCTCTTCAGTTTGGTTATTGATGGGGACAAAAGAGAGAGGTAGGAGAGGTAAGAGGGGAGAAGTGAAGAGCAAAAAATTAGGAGCTAAAGAAAAGAGAGGAAAATTGGGGGTTGGAAAATTGAAAGTCTCAAACTTTTTATCAAATTATTATAATTTAACTACAGATTAAAAAAAAAAAGAGTATAAAGGGTAAAACCATGAAACAGCCAATTATTTAGTCAAAAGTTTACAAAACTAAACTCAAGTTCAAAATAAAATAATAACAAAATTTAATTAAAAGTTCAAATAATTTGAAATCAAAAAATATAAGCTAAATCTTAATCTCTTAACCATTAAACAATAACAGTTGGCTTATCTTCCATCATCAAAGAGCATTTTCATATGTAGACCATGTTTTAGGTCTAGTGTCTCTACAATTCTCCTAGGTTGGGAAAACTTAACCTCATCGAGTATATCTTCGGATAACTCCAATAACACTTCTAAAAATTAAAATTAAATTGTTGCAATATTTATCATGTAATTCAAGTACAATCTCAATCTAATAGGCTATCTCATAAACTAGAATTTCTTGAACTTCATCATCCCTGGTAAAAACATGTGAATTCCAAGCAATATTAGTATGTTCCTTTTGTACCAATAATAAAAATAAGTATCATGGATAAGATGTTGTCTTTTATATATAACAAGGCTTTTCAAATCAAAGGTGAAGCTAATATCAAAATTTAATAGCAGTTTAATGACGTAATTATTTTATTTAAATATTTGCAATTCTTTGAATATTCAGTACTTCTCGCTTGCAATTTACAATTGCTTTTCAAATGACACCATTCAGGTATAACCTATATCATGAAATATTTCTCAACATTAAATGCATCATGATACTTAAATTAATATTGAACTCTTGAACTCATCTTTATTGACAATTAATTTTCTCTTATATTCTCTATAAACTTGGGCACTCCTAGGATTTTGTTTGTGAGGTGTAGCACCTAACAAAGAACTATTACTTTGAAATTAAGACATCGCAAGGGTGTTACGGTGATCTTAATGTTTTATCCATTGACTTTTTATAATTAGCTTATAATTTTGCACTACATTATAGGCTTGGTCAATGGTGGAAATGCATTTAAGTATAACCTTTATTCTAAGTTCATCATTCAAACCTCCACGAAACTTGCTAAAAATTATGGTCTCGTTCTCTCTAATGATATATTTTCCATTATACTCATTAAATTGTACTAATATTCACTATTAGACTTATTTCATTGCCTAAAATTTTTCAATTGATTTAAGAGTTTATTTCTATAAGATTATGATACTTATTTCTCATGTATTTTTTGTTTCATTTCAATCTAATCAATGATAGAAAATTTACCTCTCCTTTTAATTAAATCAGGCACTATTAATGAGTTTCATCTTAGCAAATCTAACTTTTTTTTTTTAAACAAGTTGGACCGATTAAAAAAGTGATGACTAAAGGTTATGATGACCACCAAAAGTCAAGGTCTCTATTATATTAGATCTCATGACTTGCTCATTAGGGTTAACATAACTAGAATAACCTAGATGATAGTTATATTAATTGTCCTTGGTGAACTTGCCTACAATGATTATTGATGTGATTTTTATTAGACTTTTGGGTACTTTATTTGAGAATTCTTTAGGAACTTAACTCTTTGAAAATAAGTTGGGTTTGTATAAGTTGTAAGTTCTCTTTGAATAGCCTTAAAGTGTATCACTAATGATCCAGTCCATGGTAAGTTTAGACTCAAAGGTAGGCACTGAATGACCATGACGCAAATGTATTTTACACTTACTTGAAGATGAAATTAAAATCCTAAATGATTCTTACAAGTGGAATTACAAAACAAAATTAAAGTTAATTCTATCTTCTTTTTTTTTTTTTTTGACTTGGAGATTAATCAAGATCATAATATACATTAGGAAAATTATAAACATGAAATGCTAGACCTTTTAAATATAAATGATTAATCAAACATAATGTTACAACCTTTCACAAGTCTAACAAAAACTCACAATTAACAAAGAGAACTAGATGTCAAATATCAATGATGAAAGAAGTTGTTGGACAAAAATTACTTATTTAAATGCAAGATGGGATTATTATTTTTTTAGACAAAAAAGTTTATTAATAATAAGGAATCACTAGTACAAAACTAGAAAAGTAAATTTCAACAATTGAAGGTTGAGTGATTTATCCACTAGATTATTTAATGATGTGTATATATATATATGTGAAATTGAAAATCAAATATATAATAAAAATAAAAATAAAAATAAAAATCAAATTAAATTAAATTTTAAAAGATAAATTCAAAAAAAAAATATTCAAAACAAAATATATATCATTTAAAAGCTTCAAGAAACAAATTTAATATAATTAAAAAATATATATATTTTTAATTTTTTTACAATCTCTTGAAAGTATTTTTTATTAAAAATAAAAATTAAACAAAAAAAACAATTTTTTAAAAATCAAGTTAAATTTTCTTTAACTAGAAAGTTATTTTTGTTGGTTAAATTTTCTAATAACAAACAAACACAAAAAAAATTTACTAAAAATTTACAAAAAAATCACTTTACATTAGCGAACATGGCCTAAATTTTTGGAAAGAAAAATTGCTGGCGCAGGGATTCAAACCTGCGACCTTCGACATTGCCGCTCGCTTCAGGCGTCTGAGCTGTCATAGAATTGATGTAAAACAATTAAAAAGATGCATCAAGATGTTTTACTGTTCACATTGTATATATAAACAGTAAGGCTCTATAAGATACCCAATTCTTTTAGAGTATTTAGGTAACGAGCTCTGGAAATTACAAACACCAATTTATGGAATACTAAAATACGATGAGACTAAATTCACTTGGCATGAACATAGGTAGCCAAATAGAGTTATCAGCCAAGTCATCTAGACAGTAAGATTTCCAACAGGAACCACATGAGCAGCACAAAATATTGACATGCACGAGAATGCTTCTTAGTCACTGAGATAACAAGAACTCTAAACCAAAAGAAATCCACATATCATAGCCATATTAACATTCTTCATATAGCTTATAGTTACTCCCCCGCGGGATGATCTCCAACAGAACCGCAACCAGCATAAAATGGCAGCGTAAATAAGAACAGACATTAGCGAGAACTGCACAGAGAAAACAAAGGATCAGCACTCCAGTATTTCAAGTAATACAAAGATAAAGATGAAGGCATGCTGTCGTACTCTACATGTAGACATCTAAGAATAACCCAAGCAGAAACCATGACAAATCATTTGAACTTCATAAAAAAAGTAAGGATCACAAAAAGCCTTCTCGCTATACTACTTAAAAAACAACACTCAATGCATACTTTATAAAGTTCCCTCGCTGGCTTTTTTTTTTTTTGTATAAAGTTGTTTTAAGCAAAAGTGGATCAAGGAGAAATTACAAACAGGTGGATGAGCCATTCTCCTCATAATGAAGACAAAAACACAAAAACAAAACTAGGACAGCGCTCTATAACATCTCTGGATGCTGACTACAGACACCCCCCAAAAGCATCATATAAAAAGCTGAAAACTACATGTAATAAAGGAACGCTGTTTGCTTGAAAAATTTCAGTCTTTTTATCCCATATGGCTCATATCAGAGCAAACACTGCACTTCCATGTTCTGTAAAGGAAGAACTGTTTCTATCACTGCATCATGCATTAGACTTTGACACTTAGCTGGCTTACATCCATGTTCTGAAAACTACATGTAACAGAGCAATACCCTCAATAGTTATAGAAAAATACGATTTTGGAAATTTGAGCACTAGATGCTTTGCCAGAGTTCCTATTACATTCTAGTAAGACCTAAGACATACATTCACCTCACAATGGTTTTTTCTGAACTAAAGAGTAGATATCAAATGACTTTATTTGATAAAAAAGGAAAAAACGAAGCAGAAGGTACTTACCCATGGGATTGTGAATGCGACCTTGATGGACTACGGCTATTGGCCCTCGGAGTCCTTGACCCACGACATGCATGGTTCCTTTCCTTGGGGTTTCGGCCATTCTCCGATGGACTTAGCGACCGCTGGTCTTCCTGGAAGTCCCTCTCATCTCGTGGAGAACGAGAGCGTGAAATAGATCTTGATCTCCGTGGAGAGCAATAATCCTCCTTCACACCGTGATCCCTGTCTCAACGAACATAAAGATATATGAAAGAACTTCCCAAAATAAGTGACTAGATCAATGATGAACCTAGACAAAGAAAACAGAAATATGAAGCATATCTACTCCAGTTATAATAGATCTGTCTGAATTTGTGGTCTCATGAATAAAGCAATTTCAGTATGCATTCTTCCTTTAGATAAATGACAGATGACTTGTTTCTAGAGAAATGATATTTTTTCCTGCAGCTTCGTTGAAAATCTAATTGATCAAAATATGGCTGTTACCTGCACCTTTTCAGGGTTTCTGAACAAAATTATGATACTTGCATCCAAACAATTGACAGTTCGGCTCTATTGATCAGCATCCGATAACTTCATGGCTCTCTTTGCCCCAACATTCTAAAATCTCATATTATCTTTTTCTTGGACATTGCCATCATATCTCTACCAGTAAAACTTTGAATAGCTTTCCTTCTTTGAAGATGATTTCTTTCTTGGGCCAAATATAAGCTTTATATTCTTTCTTAACTGGATAGTATATGCAAAACAAGATATCAAACTTAAAAAAAATCCTTATTAAAAAGTTGCTCTAAAGTTTTTTATGAAAAATAAAAGAATGAATACCCTGTGATTCTAGTCGTCTCTCACATCAAGTTTGGCTATAGCCCAATTCAACTGTAGTAAACCTCACCAACCCAAATGTCAAAGAATGGGAAAGCCAAAAGCAGTTTGTAGAGAATAGCTGGTGAAGGTGAGATTATGGTCAAAACTTATTGAAAGGCACTCATTGAAAGATAAGCGTGTCGACCATCACTATGAATTCTTTTTGGAATTAATCTTTATTTATCATCTCCTTTTTCACTTTAACATCTGCAGAAACAAGGTCACCGGCAGATAACATTCAAATTCATTGAGACACATGCAATGTCAACTCTAGGCGCGTGGGAAATAAAGAAAACAAATATTAACCTCCTCTGAGCCAAGAAAACAAATGAACAAGCAATGCATCACTATATCATCATTGACAGCGATAACCATGTTGTTTGTTAGGTGGGAGTGCATCCCACATGAACTTACCAGTCACATGGGTATATGAATTTAATACTATTAATAACAAAATAATGTTACAAACTCATACTATTCACAGAAAGATAAAATGCTCCATCCATTTCATGGTATATGGAAAGACATACAGCAATCCTCTATGATTTCATGCCACTATTCCTAAGGTTGAAACTCTAATATCTCCTAAATGAAAGTGATAAGTGTAGAAGTGACAAAAGAAATAAGCAGCTTAATCTCGTGAAAAAACTGCTGGTATGCAGAAGCTTACGGTTGTAAGATACAATTCACTAGCATTGAAATGAAAAAAAAAAATTAATGCATGTTGCAAAAGGATATGAGAAAGGAAATGCCATGACAAGAACATGTAACAGCATCACAAAGAAAGCAAAACAGATACTGAACAGATAAAATCAAACCTCGAATCATGCCTGGCAGGTGAAGGTGAGCGTGAGTAGGCTGTCAATGAAAAAATCCAACAGTTCATCAAAATTATTCAAGGAAAAATTCATTGATTTCAAAAACAGATCACTTGCATAATAAGGTTTAGATAAAACCACAAAATTTTGAAGAATATTTTGATAAAGTCAGATAAATTTACAAGGGAAAATTTGAACTAACAACGATATCGATGTCTTGGGGACCTTGGTGGTGTTCTCCCTCCATGGCTGCCTCCATGTCGGTCACTAGAAATAAAATTTAAAAAGAATTAGTTAGCTAATGAATTAAAAGTGCTGTTTCAGTTGAACAGAAAAATTGATACAATAAGAACTGAATAAAGATGAATCACTGGAGTCAAGTAAGTTATTGACACACCTTGTACGAGGAGTTCTGCGCATTTCTTGAGGTGTTTTTCTGTTCTCCTCGGCAAAGACAATTCTTATCTCACGTCCACCAATGATTTTATGGTCCATACGTTTTTTTGCTTCAGCTGCATCTTCACCGTAACGATACTTCACAAATCCAAACCCTCGTGGTTCCCTGTAATCACAGCAACACAAAAATCATAAAAAAACTAACCATCAACCAAACTAATCAATATTGTGATGAAGAAATAAAGCATAGAAACACCAACATTAACATGTCAGGCACAAAACAACTGAAAACCAAACACCACTTATACAATAAAAACAAGCAATTACCCAGTGTAGTAATTCTTGGGCAGATAAATATCTTTCAAAGGACCAAATTTCTCAAATGGCCCCCTAAGATCTTCAGGCCTGCAGAACATACATGACCAGTAAGTTTTTTATTTTAATAGATCAACAGACAGGAATCGGACATTTAAAATTCAGTTGACGAAGATTCAAACTTAAATAACTGCATAAAAACCATGTCCCTTATAAATTAACAGCCAAGGTATTAAACAAGAATTGAAACAATACGAGTGTAATCACCTAATTAAAAATATTCAACAATAATATTACACGACTTGAATAAATAAATGTTCAAAATTCAGTTCACACTTACCATCGAAGATTCCAATGTTAGTTAATAAACTTAAATGGTAGCACAAAAACTGTCCTCAAGCCGAATTGATTAGTAAAAATTGCAAAAACAATTAAACAATAGAGAGAGAAAGAGCAAAGGACCTGGCGTCGAGAGGGAGATTGCGAATGAGTAAGCCAGATGGAGCAGGAGAGCGACGGTCACGGTAAGAACGGGTGTCACGGTGGCGATCTTCGTCATCGTATCGCTTACGGCCCCGAGGAGGGGTTCGGCTACGGCGACCAGGACTGTAGCTTCTGCTCCGGCTTCTGTGCCTTGGCATTGTTGTTTAGATTGGCGAGACTATTGTTGTTGGAATGAAGAGGAGTGGTTTTATATATATATATATAGATAAGGCAAAACCCTAACCCTAACCCTTGAGAGGGGTTTGTGTGTTTCGAAAGTTTTGGAGGGAGGGAGAATGCGAATGAGATAAGCTAGGTTAGTAGGTGATGCTTTGTCAAAGACAAGGGAAAATCACCGATACCCCTCTAGTTTAAATTTATTAGATACTTGATTTGTGAGTTAAATATTTTTAAAAAAAAAAAACAAAAATTATATATATAGATTTTTTTTAATATATTTTTGTATTTAAAAAAGTTTTAAATAAAAATTAAAAAATTTATACATACATAATCAAATATATTAGAAACCATGAGTGTTTATAAATTAAAAAAATTATAAATAATAATTAAAAAAATTAAGACAGATATAAATAAAAAATATTTAATCTCACAAAACATGATTAAAATTGAGATTTATCCAGGTATATTTGTTAAATTTATTTTTTAAAATAATATTTTTATTTAGTAAATAATAATAAAAATACATACCCAAATTAAATAATTGAATACAATAAAATGGAAAAAAACATTGTGCAAGGTTGCACATATTATAAATATTATTTGAAAATATCAAAAATAAATTTCATCTATACAACAAATTATAAAAAATATAGATGAATTATAAAAACTCTTCAAAATTTAAATGTATAATCAAGAAAATAATTATCATTTAAAATATGATTTCTAAACAAAATGAAAGAGAGAATGGATATTAATATAAATATAAATAAAAAAATTAGAGAAAAACCCATATAAAAAATCATTAATTTTAAAAAAATAATTAGAAAAAAAAGGTTAAATATTGTTGGGTCTAGCCCATTTTGTCAGGCCCTACGTGACTAAGCCTTAATTTTTTGTTGCAACTAAGGTAGACGATAACTTTTTTGAAAAACAAATCAAACTATGTATCATTTGATTTGTCTAGATTTTGACAATTATGGTGGTTGAGAAATCGAGACTTAAGTTCTTTTCACCAAAAAACAAGTTTTCCAACCCCTTTTTGATTAAAAACACCTTTGAAATTGTTATAAATCTAACCATCACCTCAAAAAAAAACCAAAAAATAATCTAAAAAATAAAAATTAACCCAAAATTAAAAATTAAACTGAGTTCATATATATTTTTTCATGAATTTTAAAGATAAAAAAACACTTAATATGAACTCCTATCATCAAATGGAACTATTTGACACACCACATCAACCATTTTGGTGGCATAAATTAGTGTCAATTATATTTTTCTCTCTCTGCCGCTGGAATCCAACAACGTCTCTCTCTCTTCTCTCAAAACCAGGGACTAAAATATAACAAAAATAAATTGTTATACCAAAATTGAATTTAAAAAAAAAAAAAGCAAGGCACCAAAATGTATAATTTGTGTTATTATGAAAGTTAGAGGACCAAAGTATATCTTTCCTGAAACTTTTGGAATGTCACCCACGTTCACCGTTTTTTTTCATTTAGTCCTTATTCTTTCAATCCAACCATTGACTAAGAAATCAGAAGTAATTGGCCTTAAATTATAATCAAATCACCTAAAATAAAACTTTAAGGATCAAGATGAATTGTGAAAAATAAACAGGGCCATCCAAAGTGATTTGTGTGTGCGTGAACAGTATTAGTGTCTATAGTAAATATCTCACGTGTTTTAATATTTAGTATAATTTGACCCAGGCCCATCACGTATCAGATGAAAAAACCTTTTGAGCAAAAACAATATATTTAGTTGAATAATAAAAACCAAAGTTGAATGATGAAAATCAAAAGGATAATAAGCTAAAAAAAAATCTCAACATGTATTAACTCATTAAGCTTGTGACCCAAGTCATTTGACTAAAAATAATAAATTTGAAAAAACTTTAAAGCCCAATATTCAATTAATTAATTAAGTGGTAAAAGGTAAAATTAAAAAAAAAAATCAAACACACAAAACGATATAAAAAATAGAAATTATAAGCCAAAAAAAGGCTTGAGCTCACCTGGGTCAACCCACTAAACCCACAAGTCAGGTTATGAGATCATGATAACTCGGGAAAAAAAAATAAAGAAAATCATGAAACTCAATTTTTTTTTTTTTTTTAAAAAAAAAATGTTGAATCATGAGATGGGAAAATAAAAAGTCCTAAAACAATTGATGTCAACCATTGTCCCGAGCCATTTGATCTGAAGAAGCAAATATAGAAGAAACACGAAGACCAATTCTCAACAAATCAAATATTAAATGATGAAATTTTTAAAAAGAATCAATCACACAAAATGATTCAAAAAATATATAATTAAAAGCAAAAAAAAAAAGATGTTAACCCACCCAGGTTAACTCGTCAAACTCACAAGCTAAGTAATGAGATCAGGATAACCCTATAAAAGGAAAACAAAGAAAAAAATGAATCCTATTTTAAAAAAAAAATCAAAACCGAGTAGTGAGAACGAAAAAGAAAATAAGTAAAAAAACAACATGAGTCCATGTTAGCTTATAAAACTCGTGTCCCGGACCATTTGATTAGAAGCAACAAACCTAGAAAAACCACGAAACTCAATTCTTAACAAATTAAAAGTCAAATGATAAAATTGAATAAAAAACCAATCACAAAAAAAAAATCCAAAAGAAAAAAGGATAGAAAAAAAATAAAATAAGGATTGAATGTGAAAAAAAATGAGAGAAAGGATAATTTTGGATTAAAGAGCTAAATTAAAAAAAAATCAATTCCATAAAGAATTAAAAAAAGAAACCATTAAAATAATGAGGATCAAATTTAAAAAAACAAATTGATTAAATGATGAAATTGAAAACAATTGAAAGTTTACAAATTTGAATAAATAAAAATTTTAAATTGAAAGATAAAATTTAAAACATATAAAAAACTTACAAGAGGGTCAATGAAAATAAATTCAAATCAAAAGAACGAAAGTTGATACTCAAATATCCCTGTATAAGGGGTGAGAGATAAAAGGGAAAAAAAAAAGATCGTTGGCGACAATCCAAATGAAATTTAGTCATATGTGTCACCACCCCAAGAAGAAGAGGCCAAGACAATTGAAACCTCATTATGGAAGGTGACATTTGATCGCCGGACAAACCCTCATGAGCTGCCCAAAGGGTGCGAGAGTTGCCACGCATAATGTTTTTAATAATATTTACACAATTAACCCCAACCTGACTTGATAATTACAAAAAAACATTAGTGCAAATACAAAAATGGCCTTGAATGTAAGCTATTGAAAATTCATTTCCAATAGCATGTGAGTTATTTAACTATTCATTAAAAACGAAAGAGATGAAAATGCCGTTAAAATATCAAATGAAGGTACAGTGAAATTATTAAATTATCCCAAATATGATGGTTTCTTTTTTTTTAGGACAAAAGAGGTATTTCACCCTATAATATGGAAATGCTACTTGTTTCCATTTTTTTTTTTTTTTTAACTTTGATCTCTTATCTTTCAATCTCACCCTCCCCTAAAAATTTAGCCTAAATTGACTTCTAATTTGGTCCAATAAAGGTTAAATAAAAAAAATAGATGAAAAAATGACACAATGAACAACCCGCCCATGGTCTTTTATGAGAGATCCACAGTGCATTTTACATACTAAATTACCCACTCCATTTAGATTTTACTTATAATATTTTGTTGTATTGGCCCCTCTATATGATTTTCATCTATGGCAATCTTTTTGTTAAAAAGTTGCTATTGAAAATTCATTTCCAATAGCATGTGAGTTATTTAACTATTCATTAAAAACGAAAGAGATGAAAATGCCGTTAAAATATCAAATGAAGGTACAATGAAATTATTAAATTATCCCAAATATGATGGTTTCTTTTTTTTTTAGGACAAAAGAGGTATTTCACCCTATAATATGGAAATGCTACTTGTTTCCATTTTTTTTTTTTTTTTAACTTTGATCTCTTATCTTTCAATCTCACCCTCCCCTAAAAATTTAGCCTAAATTGACCTCTAATTTGGTCCAATAAAGGTTAAATAAAAAAAATAGATGAAAAAATGACACAATGAACAACCCGTCCATGGTCTTTTATGAGAGATCCACAGTGCATTTTACATACTAAATTACCCACTCCATTTAGATTTTACTTATAATATTTTGTTGTATTGGCCCCTCTATATGATTTTCATCTATGGCAATCTTTTTGTTAAAAAGTTGGTATTGATTAATCCTTTCATCCAAGTCCAACTCCCTTGCATAGTCTTATTAGTTGACTAAAATAAAAGGTCTAAATCATAAATGCCCCTCTAGTTTCAATTTTGGTCATGTTGACTTTTTATATGAATTTAATATCTTATAACCTATATACTATATAATACAATTGATATTTGTTCATCCATCCATTTAACTCTTATATACAATTCCATTAATTGTCTTAAATAAAAGACAAAGTTTTATGATAGTTGTAAATAAACTAGATTGGTGGCCCACAAGAAAAAATATAGCTTTAAATTTTTTTTAAGGCATTGCAAACATGTTTTGAAAATGTAAGACAAAACCACGACTAGGGTCTTAGACTCAATTTGTCAAATAAGATAGTATTATTTAGTTAGATCATAAAAAAAAAAAAAGATAGCAATAATACATGAACTGAATTAAACAAAAAAAAAAAAGCATGATAATCTACACAGAAAGATCGTTTGTCAAATGAGGGGAAGTGATAAATCTCAATTCCTAGCCAACCAAATGTGGAAAGAAGAAATTCAAAAACAAAGACAAAAATAAAATAAAATTAGAGCCCAACCAAGAAAACCACGGAGTCCAATCTCAAAAGAACCTAATGTTGAAGAATGGAGTTAAAAAAAAATCAGTGTAAAAAAATAAATGCTAAAAAAAAGGATTGAAAAAAAAAAACAATATAGCTCAATTCTCAACCAACCTAATATAGAATGATGAAATAGAAAAAAAATGACAAAAAAGATTAAAAAAAATACCAACAAACCTAGTTACTCGGATTGTGCGAATGAGATAACCCAATGGAAGGCAAAATGAGAAAAATTATGAAGCTCAATTATAAAATTAACAAAGTTTTGAAGGATAAAATAAAAAAAATATATTAAATTTTTTAAAAATTGCAAGACAATACCCAAATTAACATAGGCTAACCATTAAACTTATGACCTAAATCACGAGATTGAGATAATTTCATTAACAAAAACCGAAGAAAATCATGAAGCTTAACTTTCAAAAGATCAAAAGTTTAAGGATGAAGTTGAAAAGGTATGTCATAGTAAAAAATTAGACCCTAAAAAAAAGATTGATATCAATCTGAATTAATTTTTTAAACCTACGACTCAAGTCTTAAGACTAGGATCACTTTATCGAGAAAAACAACAAAGCTCAATTCCCAACCAATGTGATGTTAAAAAGTGAAATTGGAAAAAAAAACATTAATTTTATAAAAGGACTTAAACAAAAATTGGTGATAAAAAGAATGCGGATCAAATCTGAATTAAAAAAGATTGAGAGCACAACTTACAATTTTATATTAAAGGGTGAAATTGAAAAAAATCAATTTTACAAAAGGACCCAAAATAAAAATAGAAATCAAAAGAATGAGGTCTAAATTCTAAAAAACAAAATGAGATGACAACTTCAATTTGTTTACTGAACAATGAAATTAAAAAGAAAAAACAATTTTTACAAAAGGCCTCAAATACTAAAATTGAAATGACAATAAAAGAAGACGACAACTTTGAATTTTAGATGGAGTGGCTTGAATTTCAAGGAAAGAGAGAAAAGAGGGAAATAATAAATAAATAGTCGTTGTATAAACCATCATAATTTAGATATCACAAACCACCTCAAATGGAAGACCACGATGCGTCGCTTCTAAAATTATCATAGAAGGTGTTTTTTGTCATTGTAGGAAGTCACATGCACTACAACTTCCTCCATTTGTCAGTGTGTGTATTGCAAGTGTCAGCCATTGGTCACTCGACTGTTAACTTTAGTACCCCATATTTCTTTTAGTACCAAATTTAGTCCTCCTAGTTGCTCTATATCAATAGAATTTAGTTTTGTTTTGATAAACCGAGTATCAAAAGAGCAATGATACTTTTCCTCAATTTGCGAGATCTGTATATATTGCAATGAAAATAATCAATTTTCCAAAAAAGTCAAATTCAAAAGGATAATTTTTTTAAAAAAAAGTTGAGTAATAAAAAAAAATTGCCTGGATTTTTTCCCTGCCCGTGCGACCCGTACCTGATGGGATAAAATTAAAAGGGCTTGATACTTGCCAAAACTTTACCTTCAATCTTCAAAGCTTTGATTACTCTAAATTAATATAATTGAAATTTATTTTTCTAAACCGGGCATCAATGAAGCAATGAAATATTTTTTCGTAGGCATACAAAACAACATGCTAAGCTCAATCTTAAATTATTGCAAACGGCAAAGTACCAAAAGACAATGAGGATCAAAACATAAAATAATAAAAGATAATAAAAAATAAAAAAGAGAAATTACTATTAATCTCTCTTTGTGTACATTAATTCCAGGAGATTTAGTTTTTTTTATATATAATAATACAATATAATAATACATTAAATTCTTAAAATTAAGAAAAAAATGAAATAAAAAACAGTTATGTAGCTGCATTTTAGTTTTTTAGAGCTATTAACGGCATGTTTGGAAATGTGGTTGTGGTTATTTTTCAAAGTATTTTTCGTGTTGAAATACATCAAAATAATGTTTTTTTTTTATTTTATAAAAATTTTGCTATCAATGCATCAAATCAATCTAAAATACATAAAAAAATAATTTTTAGTAAAAAAAAATTTTAAAATTTTTGCGAAGTGTCAAGTGTGTTTGACAGTGTGGTTGCAATTGTTTTTCAAATAATTTTTCATGTTAAAATGCATGCCAATAATTTTTTTTTTATTTTTAAAAAATTATTTTTGATATCGGTATATCAAAATAATTAGAAAAACATTAAAAACATATTAATTTGAAGTTAATAAAAAAATTAATTTTTTTAAAAAATACTTTTAAAATATAGAAATAAATAGTTCATAAATCATTGTTTTGGTTCTGATTACAAGTGTGGATGACACATGGATGAAGATACAAGGGTTGTTTTTTTTTTTTTAATAATTTTTTATTAAAATTAATACTTTTATGTTTGTTATTTTTTTACATGTTAATATCAAAAATATTTTTTAAAACATAACAAATATTATTTTTATATATTTTTAAATAAATAACTATTACACATAATATTTTAAACTGAAATCCATAACCATATGTAAGAAGCATCGACTTTGTTTCGAAATATTTTATTTGACAAAAATATTATTTAAATCTTAATAACCATCACGGGATCTTATTGGTAAATATTAATACATTGTCTTACTTTATTCTTTTTATATAGCAATACAAGATATTTTTAAATTCAACTCTATCTTAAATAATACAAAATAAACTTTTTAAATTGCCCCTAACCTGGATAGTACCTTATCGGCACTTTATTCTAGCTATTAAAACTATAGAAATGCTTAAAAATAGGTCAAAACAATATTCAAAATATAAGAAATAATAAAAATTTATTAAATTATTAAATTACATCCTTGATTTTTTTTATATGATATATTTTATTATTATCTTTTTTTAATCATTTAAACAAAAAGATTCATAAAAAAATTTATTGTTAGTTTTTATTATGCTACTAATATTTTAAAAACATACTCATTAAAATAAAATAATTTGTGAAAATTTATTTTCACGCATGCATTTTTAATTTATATTCATATCACACAAAATTAAAATAATAAGTGATAAAATTATGTCAAAGTTTAGCGGTTCATTAAATCAAACTATTTTTTTATTATTTTTCATCGGAAATCTTTGGTTATTTTTCTGATATTATCTTTCACTTCTTAAGAGAAAAATATTTATATTTTTTAACAAATCCACTTATATGAATCAAGGCCAATTAAAAAGTAGAATTATTTGAATTTATATTCTTAATATTTTTTCTCATGATAAAAAAAAATCTTTGAAGTAAAGAGATTTGTAATGATAATGTTAATATAATTATATTAAGTTTTAGCGGAACCTTGCATTAAGCTATTATTCATATTTGTAGCATTTGTATGTATAGATGTTTATATTCAAATAATATATTGTTTATATTTCATTTTAAAAAGCAACCACTACTATATTTTCAGATATTTTTTTAATGAAGTACCATGACTTGAACCACAAATCAAAATCACACCATCATATCTCTTTATCAACTTTGGCTCTATTTGATATTGTGATTCAATTGTATTTAAAAAAAATTGAATTTTTTTAGTTTCAAATTAATATTTTTTGTGTTTTTTTTTTATTTTGATGTGTTGATATCAATAATAAATTTAAAATAATAATAATAAAATATAATTTTAATACATTTCAAAACAAAAGATATTTTAAAAAGTGATCTTTACCACATTACCAAACATTTCTTTCATTAAACAAGACATTGTGAAGGTTGAGTTTATATTGATATTTGCACGAGGACTACTATTAGCTCGACTTCGTGGATGGCTCCAGTATCTAATTTACTTGCTCCTAAGCTGAATTGGGTATAAGGATGACAATTTAATATAAACTTGATGGATTTTGACTTGAACCGACTTGTACCTTATCCAATGGATAATAAATATGCTATGAATATTATTAAACCCGTCCCGAAACCCGACTAAGACCTAGCATGAGATATATCTTTATATTACATAGATATATACATATAGAACATTTATATTTTCTTATTCCAATATAACATATACATATCTCAATATTAACATAATACACACAACATATGTGTTTTTTTATCATTTGATATATATTTACATACTTCAATATATATATATATATATATATATATATATATTACAAATTTATTTTATATTAAATAATAAATAACTTTAGGATGATGAATACTGAAACCAATAAATAAGTTATGAATATTTAAATTCCTCACTGAAAAGTAATGGATATTACATGGATATAAAGAAACTCAACCCAAGGGTGTTATTGTCATCCGTAGTTGGATCTTAAAAAAAAACAATAAATAGATGATTCGGTTTGATTTTGTCGATCCAACATGTCAACTCAAAACACGGTCAAAATTCACTAACTTTCTTAAAAGAATTTCAAAATAATATCATTATGACTTAAAAAAAACTAGGTTAACTTGATTGCTCCAAGTAAACCTCAATTTAGGGGTGTCTAGGGGCGTTTTAATCGAAGTTTTCAAAAATTTTGATTTTTTTGTTTCAAATTAAAGTTTTTTGGATCATTTTGATGTGTTGATATTAAAAATAAATTTTATAAAATAAAAAACTTTATTTTAATATACTTCAAAGAGAAAAAACACTTCGAAAAGTAATAAGCACTGTTTTAAACACTCTCTTAGTGTGTGTTTAGCATTGTGGTAGTTTTTGACATTATGGTTTGAAGGTAGGTTCAAGAAAAGTTACTAATCATTACTTTTTTGTAATCAAAATTTTAAGAGAGGGTTTTCAATGAGATCCATATGGATCTTTAGTATATGTTAATTAACTAAATATTTTTAAAATTTGATAACCTCTATTGACATTGCATGGGATTGCGGTTAAACCGTGTTTATAAAAATTTTTGATCTTTTTAGTTTTAAATTATTATTTTTGTGTGTTTTTTATTTTGATAAATTGATGTTAAAAATAAATATTTTAATATATTTTTAAAAGTAAATTTTTTTTTTGAACTTTTACAACTCTCCTAAACAATAACTTAATACTTCCACATATGTTTTTTATTTTTTATTTTTTTTTTTATTTTTTATGGTCTTAGAGCATCTACAAGGAAGAGCTAAAAGGAAACGACAATTTTTTTTTTTTGGCATTCATTCTACTTTTTTTATAGCTCTATTAGTCAAAAAAACTAAAAACTTGTTTAATATATTTTTATGAAAAAAAAGAGGTTTTGACTAGATTGTATAAATAATTATATCAATAAAAAATATATTAAAATATAATTAATTTGACTAAATAATTTTTTCATTAAAGTACATATATAAAAAAATATTATATTTATCATCTCAAAAAACCTATATTACTAATTAACTCTTCTAGATAACTTATCATTTATGAACTTAGAATTTATTTTAAAAGTGTTGTTGTGATTGATTTTTAAATTTTTTTTTATTTAAAAATATATTAAAATAATATTTTTTTTATTTAAAAAAAATATTTTTGATATTAGCACATCAAAATGATTTAAAAATAATAATAAAATATTAATTTAAAATAAAAAATAAAAAAAAATTTTTAATTTTTTTTTAAAATACCAAAATAAGCAGGAATTGTGAAATAGACGGCAGTGTCGGATGCGCTTCTGAACGTGTTTTTACTTCGTAAGCTTGCACCTCGAAAATGGCAATCCCGATAGGCAACTTTTAAAATCTGCCTTGACTTCTTCTAATTTAATAAAAAAAATCTGCTCTTAAGGGAAAGATATGTCGTCACTTTTAAATCTGTTTGGAAATTGATGCAAACTCTATTATTTTAAATTTAAATTTTTTTATTTAAAAATATTTTTTTTATTTTTTTAAAATTGTTTTTATGAATTAATATTAAAAATAACTTTTAAAAAATAAAAAAAATTTATTTTAATATATTTCTAAACTTGCTTTCAGTACATCCCAAACCTCCCAATAAACTTAATTAAGAGATTTTTTAATTTTATATTTTAAAAATATATTTGAAAAAAATAATTTTTTTATTTGTTTTAAGATATTTTATTTTTTTATTTTTAAATTATTTTAATGTATTGAAATAAAAAAATATTTTAATATATTTTAAAATAAAAAATATTTTCAAAAATAATTGTTATATAAAACCAAGTTAAGGGAGGCCATTTAAAGGCACCCTTAGAATTTGGAGATGTAAAAAACGGAGGTGTTAAGTATAATGGTAAATATTTTGTTTAAAGTATATATTTTTAAAATATATATTAAAATAATATATATTTTAATTTTTTTAAAATTTATTTTAAATATTAGCATATTAAAATGATGTAAAATATTAAAAAAATAATTTAAAATAATTTTTTTTTTAAAACACTCCAGTTCAATCATGTCAGCACACAATTAATATGAATAATATTTATCATCTAATTTCTTTTTATATTTAACAACACAGTTTAGAATATGTTTTAAATCCTTTGAATTGAATTGAAATCTTTTATATTTAACAACACACAATTAATATGAATAATATTTAAGAATTAATTTTAAATAAAATTTAATTTTTAAAATACTAAAAAAATTAAATTAGAGGTCAACTCTCTCTAAACAAAACTCAAATTATAAATTGGGAGGGTTGACTCTAAAACAATATTATCTTGATTTTTTTAAATATTAATATATTGATTAACAAAATTTGACCGAATGATATCTAAATATTTAATAAACTTAATTATTATTTTTTATATATATTTTAAACCAAACGGTCTCAATCTCGAATAACAAAATCCCATGTCATCCCGCTATCCTACTCCAGTTTTAAAACGACGCTACACGCACTAACTTCAATTTTCTCAATTGCTTTTTTAAACACAAGCCAGACGACATTTATCTATAAGGGTAACGCTAAGTACACTCTTTTTTTTTTTTTTAATTTTTTTTTGAGGATGATTCTATTTTTTGGAAAACTGTTTTTCAAATTTTTTTTTTTATTAAAATTGAATACGGTTTGTACTTTTTAGATCGTTTAAATATACTAATATTAAAAATAATTTTTTAAAAAATAAAAAAATATTATTAACATGTTTTTCAGCACAAAAAATTATTTAAAAAATAACCGCTAGAATACTCCTCATCACCCTCCCGTATCCTATCCTAGCTGTTTACAAATCATATTCAACAGCGCGTGCCACAAAATGCAGCGTAACATGTCGACACAATAAGCTAACTTCTCTCTCTAATAATAAAATACAAACCTATTCAACGACTTCGATTCACCACCTACCCAGCCATAACCCAACCACCGGACCCCTCCTTTCCCGTCTCCTCTACGCCAATAAAAACCCCCCCAATTCCAAAAGCTTAGGGTTTTGTATCTTTATTTCCTCCTCTAATCATGGAGACCTCCTCCTCCTCCTCTCATCCGCCTCCTCCCCCACCACCACAACAAGACGGCGACATTGAAATCCACCATCCTCCGGTCACCACCGAATGAGACTGGGGCGATCTCCTGGACTTCACCGTGGACGATCAATTCCCTCTCTCTTTCGATACAGTTGTTGACGTCACACAACCTATTGACAATCCAACGCCTGAAGTCGAGTCTCAACAGCTTGAAGCTCCTGTTTCTGATCGGGTAAGGAAGCGAGACCCGAGGTTGACCTGCTCCAATTTTCTAGCGGGTATAGTACCGTGTGCGTGTCCGGAGATGGACGAATTATTACTAGAGGAAGAGGCTGCTCTATCTGGAAAAAAACGGGCGAGGGTTGCTCGTGCCGGGTCGAGTATTGCTAGGTGTCAAGTACCGAGTTGTGAAGCGGATATTAGTGAACTTAAAGGGTATCATAGAAGACACAGGGTTTGCTTAGGGTGTGCTAATGCTACTGCTGTTGTCCTTGATGGGGAAACTAAAAGATACTGTCAACAGTGTGGCAAGTTAGTGTTTTTTGATATCAAATTCCCGTGCTTTATTAAAAAATCGAGTTCTTATTGTATGACATTTGATGGCAGGTTTCATGTGTTATCAGATTTTGATGAAGGGAAAAGGAGTTGTAGAAGGAAATTAGAGAGGCATAATAATAGAAGGAGAAGGAAGCCAGCTGATTCTAGTAAGGGCAGTGCAGGTGATAAGGAAGTTCAAAAGGATTTGCTAACTGAAGATACTACTTGTGATGCTGAAGCTGGCAAAGGTTTCTCTCTTTATATATATATATGTTATTTTTACCGAAGAAAGGGAATAGTCTATCACATTTATACTACAGTATACCATTTTATACGGAATTTAAATCCCTGTTATGTGCTGAAGCAAAAGATTTTTTGTCAAGGATTGTAAAGAGATTCATGTTCCATTTCCAATTTCTAAGTGAACCAAGTGTGGCATTTGGTGTGCGGCCTGATGTATTCTATGTGGTGCAGATGGTTTGTGGTCCAGTAGTCAGGTGGTGGAGAAAGAAGGGTTGGTTGAGTCTGAAGATGGACGCATTTCAGCCTTGAGCTCTGATCCTATTTCTCAAAATGTTAATAGTGATAGTGGAGTCTCTTTCACGGCTTCTGGGGACACGCGAATGGATTGTGGGAGAGATGATTCCAAACTTCCATTTTCTCCTTCAATTTGTGACAACAAGAGTGCTTACTCATCCATGGTTGGTCTCTATTATTTTGTGGATTCCGTGTTTTTGCATGCTTGATTTTGTTCGTTGCTTTTTTTCTTTTCTTTATTTATTATTGTTATTATTATTAAATTTGTGGAGTTGTGGTTGTATAAACTGATCTGGATTTTTTCTTGTAGTGCCCGACAGGTCGGATCTCATTCAAGCTTTATGATTGGAATCCGGCAGAATTCCCTAGAAGGCTTCGACACCAAGTATTTTAAAGAATTATATTACAGTTTAGTATTTGAATGATAATTAATTTATATACAGTTAAGGATATCAGGGATTGGTTGACAGGTGGTAACTGTATTTACAGATATTCAAATGGTTGGCCAGTATGCCTGTGGAGTTGGAGGGATATATTCGTCCTGGATGTACAATCCTGACTGCATTTCTAGCGATGCCAACATTTATGTGGGTGAAGGTAATATATTAGATGCTATCTAATATAATCTTTAGATGAATTTAGAGTTTTTGACAAGATGCCATCTACAATAGTGCACATGCACGCTCTTTGTTATATCTATATCTTCAAATAATGTTTGATTACCCCACTTCATTTTAGGTTTCATTTCAAGACCTCCAATTAGTGAATCAACAAAACTACAGGTCTCTCAATTTGTTATTTGGATTTCTGTGAATGCACAAATGTCTTAGCAGACATGTATGTTCATACTGAAATCTCAAGGCTGGGAATTGAGAGCATTCATTTGTTTATACCCATAGATGTGCATAATTGCAGATAACATTAATACCATCAAGTAAATAGTTTAGTTTAAAATTTCTAGACTGTCATGAATATTATCTCATACTCTCCCTCTCCCTCTCCCTCTCCTTTTCTTTATCCAATAAATGTTTGTTATTTTTATTAAATTCTACGCAATATTTTAATTTCAATCTTTTCCTGTATGAAACAGTTACTTGAAGATCCTACATCATATTTGAATGACCTTCTTGGTAGTGGAAAAATGCTGTCTAAAAAGGGTCGAATGCGTGTTCATCTTAATAACATGATCTTCAATGTCACAAAAGGTATGATAATTGTTTCTTTCTTAATATTTGTGTATTACAGCAGTGTATTGTACATAAAGTATGCAAGAACAAAACTAATTCAAATAACCAACCACGATTAACTGAAAGTCCCCTCTTAAATGGTTCTGTTCTTTATTCCTTTTCAATTATTTGTTCATTCCATTGTTTAATCACTGAACATTCTATTGACCTAGATGGACATTCTGTGATGAAAGTCAATGTGAAAGGGCATGCCCCAAGACTTCACTATGTTCACCCTACATGTTTTGAGGCTGGAAAGCCCATGGAGTTTGTTGTTTGTGGAAGTAATTTGCTGCAGCCCAAATTTCGGTAAGGATTTGTTGGTACAATCGATTGGTTTTTAGCATCTTCCAAGTACCATTTTGGTAGAAACATATTTTTTTCTTTTTCATCTTTGATTGCCAATACATGGAAAGATGCTTAATCGAATGAGGCTCTTCAAGGGATTATATGCAACGTGTTATAATAATTCGTTGCATTTTGAATTGACTTCTAAGTGTGTTTCGTACTTACATGTGATTGTTGCCTATCAGCCTCATTTTTAATTTGTAGGAAAAGTTGCCTTGAGGCTGGAAATCATTGTTTATGAGCACTCATAGTTAGTTCCTCATGCTTGATTCTATCTACTCTAACCCTCAATTAGTGTATAACAAGTTAGATCTCCCCTAGCATGCTAGAGACCTTCTGGCTATGACCCATTTTCATTATAAATAGTAATTGATTTGTTGATTTAAGGATGGACTCAGCTCCCTTATATGAACTCCTTAGATGCTTATTTTGTTTCACGAGGCAGCCAGGAAGAAGTTGTTATCACTTGCAGCATCTCTGTTGCATGCAGATGATGCTATCAGAACTAAAAAAAGCTGCAACATTTTCTCTGGCATCAAACTACTTACTATTCTGGAGGAGCTCATTTGTATAGGATGCACCCCCCCCCTAAATAGTCCTTGGCAACTGCATCTCATTTTCTTCTGCAGTTAACAGAGGAATGTCTTCTTATTGGTTTTTGACTTTCTGGTTGCTCTATGCTGGAAATTCATTATCATATATCAGGCTTTGTTTTTTTATATTTCTCTGCATGATAATATTAGCCTTGCTGCTCAGCTCCAAGCCGATAACATGTAAGTTGCATGCTGGAGTTCCCTTGAGCATCTTTACTAGTATTAAGAAGGTGATATCAACTCACAAACTATAGTGGGAAAAGAAGCCATTTGTAAACCAAATAATTGATAAGAGATATTTCTGTTTTTGGTGTACCTTCACCCTTTGATATCTTAATATACTAACGCCAAGTGTGCCTGAATCTAATGCAGTTTGATTCACAAGGTGGAGGATATCTGTTTTTAAACTATTTGTTGTCGACTTCTTTAACTTTGTATTTATAAACTTGCTATAACTCTAAACAAGTGTTTTTTTTTTTTTTTTAATTCCTTTTCTTTTGCATTCTAATACCTTTTATGAATTTTTTTTCTGCCATGTTCCATATTTTATGTCCCGATAAAGATGATTTTGATGGCAGGTTTCTGGTATCTTTTGCTGGGAAGTATCTCGCGCATGATTATTGTGTTGCATTACCACAAGTTCATACCGAAGGAGATTCAGGTCTTCACCATCAACTGTACAAAATACTTACCCATTGTATTGAACCTAATCTCTTAGGTCCTTTATTTATTGAGGTACGGATCATGCTTTATTTGGTTGTTCTACTGTCTATTGTTTCTTTTAACAAAGAGGCATTTGGCTATGTTTGCCAAGTTTTGGAGGACCCTCCAATTTACGTACATCTTTATGTAATGGTTTGTCATGCACTGACATATTCAAAATGAACAAGGAGATCTTATCTTTTTCCTGCATTGTTTTTTGCTATAGTTTCTTTCATGGTTTTTGCCTTTTGTTTTTCCTATCTGGAATAAAAATCAATTGTTCTGAGATGCTGAAATACCACCTGCAGGCTGAGGTGTGGGACTGATATGGTGGTCACATAGTTCCATAAGAAGTCCTAGGTTTAGATTTCCTTTTAAGTTTTTGAACCAAATTGGTTTATATTCTTAGTAAATATATAATTTCTACCACCCATTTGTTACAGTCTGATGTGGCATTTTTTTAAGGGCAATGAATTGAAATTTAAATCTTTATGTGTGAGTGAAAAAACATTGCATTCCCAAAAAACAAAAACGTGGGACACAGGGTTAACAACTTGGGAACTTTGCATATGCATTGCTGTGAGTCCAATGCCAAACTGGTCTCTTGTGCAAGAATTCTTAACCTCACCACCAAAATCCTTCTGTGTTCATGGAAACTCTTTGCAGCTATTTTATATGGCTGGTCTTGTGACTAGGCTGGTGATGAGGGTTGTTCTGGTCTTGGGACTAGGTTGCTGCACCATGTTATCTTGTTCTATCACCTGGTTACTGGTCGTATCATTGGTGCTTAGTTTTGACTTCCTGAGCCTGAAACTAGGTGCAGCCTATTTTGTTTAAACAGTATATTTCTAGTTATACAGGTCATTCAGAGCATTTTGGAAATGGTTTTTCACTACAAATATGCTCTGCAGGTTGAGAATGAGAGTGGCTTATCAAATTTTATTCCTGTGCTTATTGGGGACAGAGAAGTTTGTTCTGAAATGAAAATAATTCAGCAGAGATTTGATGTATCCCATTCGTTGATTTTTGGCTCAGAGTGTGAGGTTTCTGCAATGAGACAAACAGCTTTTTCAGAGTTTAGCATGGACATAGCTTGGTTACTAAAGGAGCCTTCTGCAGAAAATTATCAACAAACAATAACTTCTTTTCAGATTCGAAGATTCAATTCTTTGTTGAGTTTCTTGTTACATCATGAATCAATCATCATTTTGGATAAGATATTAAAAAACCTGAAGATCATGATGGACAAAAGGGAGGTCAATGGTATGTTTGATGACACTAGTGACACTAAAACAAGGCTATTACAGAGTCACATGGAGTACGCAAGCAATATTCTTCACCAAAAACTCAAGAGAAGTGAAGTTATGAAGCATCACTTGGAATGTCCTGGACAGGAGTATTGCGTTTCAGGAAGCTGCTGTGTAAGCAACAAGCCAGCAGTTATCTCCAGTGAGGTAAGAATATCAATGTTCATCTCTTCAAGGTTCTTAGCAATGTGTTTGGTTTCGTCATTTAGGATTCAAATCTTATGGAGTTTTACATGGATTTATTATTTCATTGACTGCTTATTGTTTTCTTTTTGTGGGGTTGTTGGTTGATAACTTGTTATATTGAATTTAGGAAACAAACCAGTAAAATTGTATGCACATAGAGCAAGAGGCCATATAAAAGCTGCTCATAAGTTATACATGCTTTCGGGCTGCATTGACCTTTTAAGTCCCCAAAGTATAAAAAACTCCAAACTTTGAAGTAGTTTGAGAAAAATACCAAGGACATGTTTTTTCCAAGTGCTGTTGCATCTGCAACCCCTCTAAAGTTTGAGGTTTTTGTTTTTTTTTGTTGATAATTTGTCATTGTGCAGCCGTTGTTCAGTTGTTCAATGCGTTCTTCCTTTTTAGTCCCTTGAAGGCTGATATGAATATTCTTTATTTGCAGGTCTTGGGGCAAAGACCAAATGGAGGTTTGGGGAACTCCAAATGTATTGTTAGAAGCGAGGAGGTTCCCCTTTTCAACAGAGACGACGTTATGAGAAAGAACCTAATCAACGAGAGGCCAAAGAAATCATGTGGTCTCGTTTTCTCTAACAGAGTCTTGAAGTATCGTCCTTCAGTGTTTGTAATTGCTATTATTGCTGTATGTTTTGCAGTATGCGCCCTTCTTCTCCACCCGCGAAAGGTTAGCAAACTTGCAGTATCTATACGCAGGTGCTTGATAGACAGATATTAGATGTTCAATAAGTCTCCAGATTATAATGCCCCCTCCTGATTGCTGGCTCTGTACACACTGATAGGTGGACGCATCAAGATAGATTCATGGCATTCACATAAGTTGGAGGTAACTTTAGGGTTTTGTTAGTTGCATGAGAATTCTTCGTAGGCAAATATCCAATAATCCTGTATCTTCTGTTTCCTTGTACTGACAACAGCTTGCAATCCCAACCCCAAGCCCATGTATTATCTTATTTTGCAATGATAATGATTGTATAAAAATAAATAACTTGGGAGATTCTTCTTCTTCTTCTTCTTCTTCTAATGCCACCACCAGTGAAGGTGTGATCACATCATAACGGTCTTTTTATTCATCATATGTTTTGAAACTTTTGCTAATTAGGGTTTCATTTTTCGTTTTATATATATATATATATTTTGGCTGAAACTGATTGTATTGCTCGGACTTGATTTTTCAGAAAATAAACAAATATTCTTAGAATTATACAGCTTTCATCACAAGCAGCGATGGCAGGGCCGCACCTGCATTATCTGTATCCATCACTCGATTCCGGTAGTCAGGCTGGGATAAGTGAAGGTCTTTCTCTATCCGTCGGGTACTTGTACCTGACTTGACTTGGTTTTTTTCATATTAAAAAAGAAAAATTTCACTCTTACAAATTATTGTTTCCTGTAAATCATACCATAAAAAACTTATCCAAAGAATCTCATGTACTTCTTATCATCTTTTTTTTAGCCTTGTTTAAAATATTAATACCAGATGTGATTTAAAAATACATATTGATATGAACATATATAAAAATACAAAGCTCTGTCAAAACGTTTGATTTGACCAAAATACTTTTAAAATTTAAGAATTTTCATATATATATTGAGAGGAATTTATTTGTAAATTCTAAATATACAGTCGTACTACATGTTAAAATTAAGAGTTGAACTGTGTATAAATGTGGTCTCGCGGGCCATGTATTTTTTTTCAATCAAAAAAATTATATATATAAGCTTTTTTAATGTGTTTTGTAGAAAATAAAAAAGTTCATGTATATATATATAATTAAATAAATTGATAACTATGTGTCTTAATTAAAAAAATCATAAATAATAATTAAAAACAAAACTAGAAAAATCAAGAGATATATTTAGATTAAGATATTTCATCTTGAAAGATGACATATTTATCCGGTTATGTTTGTGCTAAAAGTTTTTATTTAGTTAAATGATAATACAAATAGATATATATTAAATTAATTGAGTAAAAAAAATAGGAAAAAAATCTATATAAAACTGAACATATTAAAAATATTATTTGAAAAAAAAATTTATTTAATTTTTTTTTATTATAATTGAACCTTTGTTATTATTGTTTTTTATAGGAGACCCTTGTTTATTTTTTGAAGTTATATTTGGATCTTTTAAAGGAAAATATTTATGCTTTTTGACAAAATCTAATAATATTAAAAAGGACTCCTTGGATAAAAGATAGAATAAATTTCTTATTTGTGTCTATATCTTCAAAATAAAAGGATTTGTAAATAAAAAATATAATGTTAATATAGTGATATTAAAATTTAGTGGAGTCTTGAATAAAATTTATATTCATATCTACACCTTATGTATCTGCGTTTATATTTAGATGGTTTTATTAAAATTTTATTACTACATGGTATTTTATGGATTTTAAACTCTTGATTTTTTCATTTTCTTATAATTAATTTTAATATTTTTATAGAACTTTTATTATCACACATATAATGCATGAATAAAAAATACTAAAATACTAATATGGAGTAGTGTAATTTAAGTGGTTAAACTCTGAATTTACTTTTCCCTAAAAATTATCTAGTTAAAATATAAATCTTATGATGACTGGAGTCTACTTGTTCGTTAATTTTGGTATTACAATCCTGAATAGCTAGCATACATGCATTAGTACATCTTCCTTTGCTTCTTTTTTAAGAAAAACCTACTTAATTTATTATGCTATATTTCCAGTTTTATCCAGCTTCCTGATGAGATCCATCAGCTGCCTTCATCTTCAAATGCTGTATTATCACTTGAAGAACAAATCAATGAAAATATCACAATTTAAATTTTTATTATTTATTGTTCCGTCAACCATTTTTGTCCCTTTCCTTTTCGTCTTCTTCTTCTTTTGGAATTGAGAACTAATGAACAACGTTGCATCTCGCATTGCCTTCTCGATCATTTTCCAAATATTTGATGCCTAGCACATTATTTTCCATCTTTGCATTCATCTTTAAAATTAATTGGCGGAAAACAGCAAGCATTATTTACAGCTATGGCAGTACCTCTCTCTACAGACGAAAAATAGATCAGGCATTCCTAATTACTTATGAACAATCATCTTAGATTGCTTTGCACTAAAACACTTGCAGCAATGCTTGCATGAAACCACTGTCTTTACTTCACTACCTAGAATTGACTGACATTTGAGTTTTCATTGTCTTTAGCTTTTCTATTGCTCCCTTCTCTTCTGTCTACATTTTGACCTCAGATCAACTACCGTTGTTCTCCGCCGTCGGGGCTGAATCATTGCGCCACCGTTTCTGTTTGGCATCGCATCCGCCGTGCTTCTCTTGATAAATATCACGTCAGGTCAAGTTTCACATCTGTGTACATCATTGCAAAAAAACAAATAGCCATATATCAAAACTACATATGAAACACGTTTCCAACTCATTCCACACAGTTATTGGTGAATTAACAACTACTCAATTACTACAAATTCTGGAGACAATCTCATAAAAAAATTGAATTTTTTACACTATCATTTTGGTTGCCACAAAATATATCTGCGTGTTTTCAACTTTTGATTCTGTGAAATGTGCATGGTTTTTTTTACGGGCAATTTGGCTTCGTATACACATCCATTGTGCTCTGGATGCTAAAAAAAAATAAATAGAATTTATATATGATCAGGTCCAACTTAATGAGTTAATTTAGTGATTTGTCGGTTAATAAAAAAATATTTTTTAATAAAAATAATTTTATTTAAGTTTTTTTTGTAAAATAAAAAATAGTTGAAGTGTTATACAACATTAATACGTACCGATAAGTGAAAATTGTTAGTAATATCAAATATCTGAACATTATTTGTTTATTCTCCCACCGTCAGCTTTACCAAACTTGAAAGTATTTGGAAATGCGGTTATATCTATTTTTTTTTATTAAAAATTAATATTATTTTATATGTTTTGGATTGTTTTTATATACTAATTTTAAAAATTAATTTTTAAAAAATATAAAAAAAATTATTTTAATGTATTTCAGCACAAAAAACACTTTGAAAAGCAACACAACTACACTCCCAAACATGGTAGACATGTGTTTTTAATCTCCATCTTAATTGCATGTAAAAATAATATCAAAATATATACTACCTTTTGTTTTTAATAGCTAAGCGTTTCAGACTGATTATTTACTGAGATTCAAGTCCTCTAATTTTTCTTTGAAACAACACAAAAAAAGCAAAGGTCAAAGAGGATTTATTATAGTTTCTGATAATTACTAATTTCAGTCTAATTTAATTCTAAAAAAATCATTCACACTTGTTATAAGAATCTTGTTTTTCCCAGCTGTTTTTTGTTATTATGTTGAATTTAAACCTCAATAAAATGCACATATATTTTTAGTTAAAATTACAACCCTCATATTTTTCTCTACTAGTTGTTCATGGGTCGGCTCAATCAATATCACATCATGGTTATATCTTCGTCCTTGAGTGGCCTCCCCTTTCTTTACGTTCTCATATTTGAATGCCCTCGTTCTTAGTCATGATATTATCTAGACATGAAGCATTCCTAACCATATCAAGTCTAGAGTGACAAGTACTAAACCAATTGGATGCATGCTGGATAAAAGTTGGATTTTCCTTAAATTTTTGAGTCTCATACCACTTAATATTACAAATTATAAAGTTATTACAACTTTTATCTAATTAGAATTTAGTCGTTAATAAAAAGCTATTTGAAAACTTTTATTACCTCACTCCTAATAAGTAATATCTTAAAAATTTGATCTATCATCTTCTTACTTCTAACCCGAGAAAACCCAACATTTTTTTTTTGGATTCGAGAAAACCTTATCTCTGGGAAGCGTATTTTGTGGTCCTAGATGAGTGAGTAAAATCTCGAGTTCCAGGCTTTTACAAGAAGTATATGCCCTGACTTGACTCGAACTCGAGACTTACTGTGCAGATTTCAAGCTCTTTACCATTACGTTACAACCCTTGGGGACTGAGAAAACCCAACAAGCATATGCTTTCAGAACCATTTTCTATATAAAAAAACATGCAAACAAATAAAAAATTGCTAATATGTATTGCTATAACAATAAATAAAATGTGATAAGTCAAAACATGAATATTTATATTATTATATATGTAAAAGCAATAAACAACCCTAACTTGTTTGGCCCTTATTGTGCATCCATGACATAGCTAGTGAGGTAGATTGGCAAGAATTGTGGACCCCATCTATACGCTTGAATATCATCAAGCTCTTCCAATAATGGTAGATACATTATTGTTAGACCTATGAAGAGGATGTTACCAAACATATATATGATGTATGCTCTAGCATACCACCCAACATCTTCCTAGTCACTTTATAAAGAAATGGGTCAGAAAAAAAAGTATTCTTAAGCCATTTCAACTTGATAGCATGGCCCTTCAGCATAATAGGGGACATATCCCAATTGATGCAAGCAATTCTTCTTCCTATCTATTAATCACGTGCTAATCACAAACTGTCCATCTATGAGTGGGTTAAGAAGAAAAATAATGTCATTAAGTGTAGTTGTCATCTCATCTACATGTTATTGAAATGTGTTAGTCTGATATGTCTCTCTCTTACATCCATCTTGTTATGCAACAGAATGGATCTTTTTCAACCCAACCAATTCTTCATCTTGAAGGGCTTGGTTCTACTTGAAGATCAGTATATTCATTTCATTGTGATTTGTTGGGTAAATGATGAAATAAATGAATAAATATGTTTTAGCACATCTCAACACTACATATAGAACAAGTTAACAAACTAGATATAATCAACCCGAAACTTCATACAACATATAAGAAGGTGTGAATATGATTGATGAAACATCTATCATTTATTGTATGTGCATATTCTTTCTTGTATGTTAATTGTTCACCAAATATCTCTTTGAAAATCAGGTTTAGACTTTAGAGAGGGTGCTGACCTAGAAATATCTTGCTTCATCGTTAAACAGCATTGTTGTAAGGTCTCTTGATTTTGCATAATTGTTTGTGAGTTCACCAAGTATTTACAAAGGCCCATTATTGTCCCTGAAAAATGATATATTATGTCCATTCTCTTTAATAGGTAAAGTAAGAATTTGACCTGTACATCGTTAGTTGAACTATAGTAATAACAAGTAATGTACACCACTTTTCAAGATATTATTAAAAACTTTTATATATATATATATATATATATATATTTTGTATTTCCCTAAAAATTATAGTTTTCAAATCTAATCCGGTGGCCAGCTCGGATTCTAAGTTTTGATCGAGTCACAGGGTTATTAGGGTTAATTTTTATTTTTTTAAAAAATAAAAAATGATATCGTTTTAGTATATATAAAAAAAAAGTTCAAGGATTGCAATAGAATTTTACCAGGTTAACTCGCCGGGTCACACCGGATCATGATTTTTTCTTATTCAATCCGGTTTAATTTCAGTTTTGGTTAGCTAAATTTCAAATTAAACTATTAGGTTAGACTGAATTTTAAAATTATAATTTTATATAGAATGAAATAACTATTTTTTATTAGTTTATGTGTCAAGCTATTTTTTAATATCCAAGTTCTTATCAATCAATGCGATTTGCTTTGATGTTTAAGGACACATCTTTTTCTAAATTTTTTTCAAAGTACGATCTTCAAACTCGGTGTTGAAATTGCTAGTAAAATAACATGAATAATACCAGTGCTATCCAATCAACTCTGATGATATCTTTGTCATTGAATATTCTTAATTCCACCAATTAGTAATTAATGTACTAAATTAAGCAAATTTAAGAACCATTTCAAGTTTTTATTGATTTTTTCTTCTCCAAGAGGATAAGCTAAAGGCAATATCCTATTATTTATACTGAAACCAACTGCAATCAACAACTTCCCATTAAACTTGAAATTTTTTTGCAGGAGAGGTAGAAGAGAAACGGGAGAGAAAATGACAGGGTTTTTATTTTTGTAGACTATGCTATTCTCAAATGAAATATGTTAAATTGTTGTATTTTCTGGATACTTTATAGACATGTCATTATAGTTTTTAAACCTAGTTTGATGGCCAGTTTGATTCAAAGTTTGGTTTTCGAGTTTTGATTTGGTCATCAGGTCGTCTGAATTAATTTTTATTTTTAAAAAAATCAAAACAATGTTGTTTTAGTAAAAAAAAAAAACAAAAATTAAAGGATTGTGATAATGTTTTGCTGGATCAATCTGCCGGGTTAACCGAATCACACCAAATCATAACTTTCTTTATTTTTTTTTTCAATTTAGTTTGATTTTAATTTCAAATCAACCATGTTCTGGATTGATCTATCATATCGGGTCAAATTTCAAATTCATGCCTGTGATGCTTTCTCAATCTTGTTTTTTTTGAAAGATTTGTTTTTTTGGACAAGAAATGCACATAATTATTACATCCAATCCAGGAACAGGAGACGATAATCATTGATTTAATAATCATGATCAGCTGGTGCTGAGTCAGACTGGCATGAGACAAGTCTAAATCAAACAGCGATCTTTTCAAACCCCTTGAATAATAAAAAATGCTTGGCACTATCTGAGATTTTATTATTATGCTGAGTCACTCACACCTCCTTTATCTTTTCTTTGAGGTCACCTTTGTCTTTTTGCTCATCAATCCTCTACCCCAGAGGACATTAATTTACACTCTACTTGTTTCATGACCGAGTATGAATGATAGTTGTGTCGTGTGGATCTTCCGAGTATGGTCTGGTCTCTGATCTCTCACCTCTGTCGTTTGCCCCTTTATAATTTTCGTTGCTGTCTTTCAAAGGACATTTTTTTTTTTTTTTTTTAAAAAAAACACAGACACAGCTTTTATTAGCTTTGAATCTTTCATTAGGATCATCCCATGGTGTTAGCAGCCGGCAGTATCAAGTTTTACATAAATTACACACACATACACCAACCTTTTACAGTGTTAAAATAATAATAAATAGTTTAAATTCAAATTTTATAATTGCTAATATAATGGTAATTAAAGATTTATATGATCGTTAACTTCAAAATCTATAAAATTAGTTGAGGTGTAAACAAACTGGTTCGGAACACCCATACTAAAATAATAATAATAACAATAACAATAATAATAATAATAAAAATAAACAGTGGCCTGCATGACATCACATGCCGCCCTCTTGAACAAACTATTTCCTAATCATATGGCCCTATTCCCTATAGTTTATTAAAGAATAAATTAGTTCCTATAATATCTTAAGTAATAATATAGTTCCTTCACTGGCATTCTCAGTTTTGTTTTTTGAATGGACGGAGGAGCGCTGATTAGTAAATTGAAAACTAGAAGATCAATTAGATATATAATCTTTGGAGCCACGTACAAAGATTGATTTATTTTATGAGAAAAAAGATAATTAGTATTTTTAAACAACAAGAACTAAGTTATAATCAACTCAAATATTGTACTAATTAACAGTGGATTTAAAAAGAACTTGCTTATGATAATTACTTCTTCTCAAAATATTTAAAATCAAAAGCAGGAGATGTAGCTAGAATCAAATTCAAGAGCATAAAATTAAGGGAACTAATTAATGCTGATTATATCATACAATATATAAATCTTTTTCTTGGTAGATATTGAGATTTTAATTATTGGCAATTAGTTATAATATTTATAACATGACAAGTCATCCTTTTAAAAAACAGCTATGATGATCATGGTAGGTGAGATTTGAACTATCCAATTTTTTAGTGCATGTTATTAAAAATAATATAAATTATATTCTGGAAATCTAACCTAAAAATTTGAGCTATTGGGTTGAGATAATTTTTTGATATGGATATCAAAGAGCCTTGATAACCAAGCGGTCACGAGTTTCAATTTTCACCAGCCTCATTTATTTGAAAAAAAATTAACCACAAGATAATACAAGTCTATGCAAGTTTCAAGTAAAAAAGGTTTTTACTTGAGGAAGTGTGTTAGATAATAATATAAATCATATCATGAAATCTATCCTAAAAGCTTAAATTATTGAATTAAGATGATTTTTTAATATTCATGAACGAGCATTGTATAATTAAGAATTTTTAGTCATATATATAATTAAGTTCATCCTTGTCCGTCTCACGTTTTAATTAGCATCTACCAAGAGAGAGATGTGCTCTCTCACCATCTTGTTCAAATCTCATTCAAATTTCACGTGAAATCATAGAAATGAAATCCAAAGAAATTAAAACCATAAACACGCTCTCATTGTGAACACAACTAAAACATAAAGAATTGGTTTCACTATTTATACAAACAATAAAACAAATTAATATTTATTTTTAATTATTTGGTTACACATGTTTGTTTATATTGCAACTTGAGTGGTTAACATATGGAAGTAATGCGAGATCACACCTATGTTTTTCTCTCAACTAACAAACATGAGGTTAATTAATATATTATTTTAAGCATTTTTTTTTTTTAAAAGTGGATGTCTTAGCTTAGTTGGATTGAAGCGTGTGAGGGCACTATAATAATTTAAAACGATTTGAATTATGCTAGATAATATTTTTGATTTAAAACAATGTTGGTTTTTAATTTTTATTTTTTTTTAAAAAAAGGGTGAAATGGCCTAGGCATGTGGGCATCTCATAGGCCCCACGTGCATTGCTCTTAAGTCCAAGCCTAGCGGGGCTAGTCTTTTTTTAATAATCTTTTCAAGTTAATCATTTAGAATGTGTTTTTATTTAATTTTATTTTTAAATATTGAGTTGATGGTAAATAATTTTTTTTGAATTTTTTATTATATAATAAAATAAAAAAGCTAAATTAACCCAATGAAGTTCATAATTTAAATTGCGAGTTTGACAAGTTAACTAAATATTAATAAAAAAGTTGGGTATGATTTTTTCAAGTTTAGAAGTTTAATGATAATATAAAAAAAAAATAATCATTTAAATGTGTTTTGTTTACGTTTAAAAAATTGTGTGTATCTGCAAGGAAAAACACGAACTTATAAACGAGTTAAAGTCTAAAATAAATAGAATTTCAAACAATTAAAATACAAGTAATGATAAGAAAAGAAAACCAAATTATCCATCTTGCCAACAACGTCTCAACAAAAAAAACTAACCACATTAATCATAAAAAAACTTCAAATACGTTTTATTGGCAATTAGTTTTTTTTAACAAAAGTCGATTTTTTTTTTAAAAGAAAAAACTAGCATTCCATGAACCTGATCTCTCTGTGTGTGTGTTTGTATATATATATATATATATATATATAGGAATTCATTGAAAGTTATCCATAATAAATACAAATACAAGTAATACCCACGGCAATGCCGTCTCATTAAACAATTTCATTAACAAAAAAAAATCAATTAAACAATTTTCATTAAACTCCTTTTCTATTCAACTATAAAAAATATTTTCAAATCAATTTATACGTCAAAATCTCATTTCAGAGATGAGTAAATTCAACCTAACATTTTTTTTTGTCAAAAAAAGGGGAACGCGGAGGTGGGAATTATATGGATCCACGGCTTACACAGTAGGAGGCTGGTTATTTTATTTCATTCAATTCAGAGCCGTCAATTCATCCACGGAATTATATAAAAAAAAAAATCATGGCAATATTCCAGACAGAAGGTTTTAACAGCAATGCAACTTGGTTTAGAAGCTCCAATGGATATTTGTAACAGACGAATAAAAAAATCCATGGAGATGGGCTCTTCATGATCACCACGTCAGTGACAGCTTAATCCCACATGCTTTAATTTGACCTCGCTAGCTTGCCAGTTTCGTTTTTCTTAATCATGCGCTTCTGGCAAATATTGTAAATATCTTGGTATGATCCCATGCTGATGTTAGCTAGCTGGTACTGCGATATCTTACATGCATATATACCCCGTCAGAAATCTTATTTCCTCACACTCTCCCATCTTTAAAGTCCTTACTTGCAACCCTAAAGGTCTCTTTAAGAGTCCTGAGTTGCAGTCATTGTGTCCTGAGTTGCAAGTTGTAGGGTTATTATCTTTCCCTTGAGCTATCTTGCTGTTGGTGATCGAGCTGGGAGAGAGAAATGACTATCAAGCTACAGGGAGATGTTGAGCAAGGTGAAATCATTGGCCTTGAAGACTTGGAAAAGCCATTGATCTTGGAGGAGAAAATTGTTGTGATTAATGATAATAATGAAACTGATCAAGATCAAGAGAGTGCTGGATCCATTGGGATGGTTTTGCTATGTACATTTGTTGCTGTTTGTGGTTCTTTTGAATTTGGCTCTTGTGTAAGTACTCTCAACCTCTCTCTCTCTCTCTCTCTCTGTTTGTGATATCAATCAAGGATGGAAAGTGGAGTTCCTGGTTTAAGAGATGTTCTTGGTTTACTAAATGGATTTTTTCCTTGTCGTTTTTTTTTTTGGCCTTTGATTTTGGTTAGGAACCCACAAAACTCCCGGAAAAAAAAAAAAGGGTTTGTTTAGCTTAAGTTAATTATTTTGGCAGGTGGGTTATTCAGCTCCCACGCAATCTGCAATCAGGGAAGATCTTAATCTCTCAATTGCTGAGGTTGGTCTCGTTTTTTATTTCTTTTTCAAATAAGAAAATATCACATTATAATCTATCTAAATTGAGTCTAATTTTCTGATCAAATCTTGCAGTACTCTATGTTTGGCTCTATATTAACCATTGGTGCAATGTTTGGTGCTATCACAAGTGGCCGGATTGCAGACTTTATTGGTCGGAAAGGGGTACTCATCTAGAATTCTAGAGTTCTGGTAAAAGGTGATTAATTAGCCTCCCGATTTATTTAATTAATGGTTCCTTTCTAACCAGGCAATGAGAATGTCAGCTTGCTTCTGCATCGCTGGATGGCTAGCAGTCTTCTTCTCTAGAGTAAGTGCTCGGCAATTCACTGCCAAGTCCAACCCTACAACATTCAACATCCATGGAGTTAATATGCTGACGATCCTTTATTTTGCTGGTAATTTTCCTGGTACAGGGACCTTTTTCACTTGATGTGGGAAGGATTCTAACAGGATACGGCATTGGAGTTTTCTCTTACGTGGTAATTACTTTATAGTTGCAATCCTCTTACAAAACCTTCCAATCTAATTGTACAAATTTTTTATCCTGGTTTCTGATGATAATACATGTCTCATGAAAAATCAGGTTCCAATATTTATAGCAGAAATAGCACCAAAGAATCTCCGTGGAGGGCTCACCACATTAAATCAGGTAATTAATTAGACATCATAAAGTAGTATGATGTCAACTTCAAAAATGATGCAAGTGTAGTCGTCACTGACTTTTTGACCCCATCGTCATATCTGTTTCTTTCCAGCTCATGATCGTTACTGGCTCGTCCACTGCATTCTTAATTGGATCGGTTATAACATGGAGAGGACTAGCTCTGACAGGTAAGTTGAAGCCCTGCAAAAGTTGATACTGTTTCTTTGATGTTGAATTCTGGGTTGAACTGAAATACCAAAGAAAAGTAGATCTGTTCCAGTGGTTTTGCAAAGGTCTGAATGTCATTTTTGAATATGTTTTCAAGGTCTTGTTCCCTGCATTTTCCTGCTTGTTGGTCTGTGTTTCGTTCCCGAGTCTCCCAGATGGCTGGTAAGCTCATGTTTCGTTCAAGCTTTGGCTGCTCTTACTTTGTCAATTTGGGAGGGAGGTTTAACTAAAACCTATGTATCCAGGCAAAAGTTGGCCTCCAGAAAGAATTCCGAGTTGCACTGCAGAAACTGCGTGGAAAAGATGCTGATGTTACTCGTGAAGCTGCTGAAATCCAAGTACTTGCCTTCAACAATGTCATATTACTTGAAGCAAGTTCTGTAAAAGAGATTTGTCTTATGACTGACTGTTCCTGTTTCTTGACAGGTTTACCTTGAAAATCTTCAAGCCCTTCCTCAAGCTAAACTTCTCAATTTGTTCGAAAGCAAATACATCCGTTCTGTTATTGTAAGTAACTGTCTCAAATGTTTAGTAATTCAATCCTTACGTTTACGTTGTTATCCACAAAAGAGATTGTGTGTTTCTGACGTCTTACAAGCTTTGCACTTGGTCATGATGTTCAGATTGGAGTGGCGTTAATGGTTTTCCAACAATTTGGAGGGATTAATGGCATTGGATTTTATGCAAGCGAAACCTTTGCTTCAGCTGGTAAATAATTTGCATTGGCTGTCTTACTTGGTTGCCTTAGTTCCCAGTCTTCGCCGTTGTTCTGAATTGTTTATGTAAATTGCAGGACTTTCTTCAGCAAAAATCGGAACCATAGCATATGCTTGCATTCAGGTATTTAATTTGGAAACTTCTCAAAAAAATAAAAATAAAAAGGGAGATAAGTTTTTGTTTGAGAACCTAATCCATCTAAAAATTGATCTGCAGATCCCAATAACCATGCTGGGAGCAATTTTAATGGACAAATCTGGGAGACGACCACTTATGATGGTAAATAAATCTGCTTAAGAACTTCTTACCTTGCACAAATATTAATTTAGTGAGACAAATCTCTTACTGAGTAACAAATATGCTCTTTGCTCATGAAGATCTCTTCTACTGGAACATTTCTAGGCTCTTTCTTAGCAGGAACTTCTTTCTTTCTCAAGGTAAATCACTTAAATGCATATTTTGTTCTTCCTGTGAATCCTGTCTGCGTTCAAGGTCTGATTCTGTTTCCATGATCTTCGTGATTCAGGGGCATGGCTTGTTGCTTGAGTGGGTACCGATATTAGCCATCGCAGGAGTGCTGGTAAATTTCCTACTAACATCACTGCTCATTTTATTTACGGCAAATCAAAATCTAACAATTTCTGCTCATTTTCCCTATGAAATCAGATTTATGTATCAGCATTCTCAATTGGAATGGGAGCAGTTCCCTGGGTGATCATGTCTGAGGTAGCTGTTTTTACCTGCCAAGAAAACTGAAAAACTTTTTAGTCTTAACTCTCTGCATCGAATGGAATAGGTGTTAGCTACAAGCTATGGCAATACAAGTTTTTTTTTTTTTTTTTTTTTTAATCTAGAACTTTTTCCTGTGGCAGATTTTTCCAATTAACATAAAGGGGATTGCCGGGAGCTTGGTGGTGCTAGTGAACTGGTCGGGGGCCTGGGCAGTTTCTTTTACCTTCAACTTTCTCATGGACTGGAGTTCCTCAGGTAAGCCGGAACTTCTCAAATCAGGCACAAAATACTAGTTACGTATCATGGAGCTGACTTCATGGTTTTCACTTTTCAGGTACATTCTTTGTGTACTCGGGATTCTCAGTGCTAACAGTTCTGTACGTGGCCAAGTTTGTGCCAGAAACCAAAGGAAAAACACTGGAAGAAATCCAGAAAAGTATCAATTCATAGAGAGTAGAAGGTTTTGAAGGTTGAAGGATCAGGAGATTCTGTGAAATTGTTGTGTGATTTTGACTCAGCCGCACTCCCTATTCGGAAGCGAAAAGGCCAGATTCTTAACATGGCATGAAGACATCAATTCTTTGGGATAAATGCAATATTCAAAATTTTATTTTATTTTATTTTTATTTTTATTTTTTTATATATATATCAGGAAGTATATAAATCCAGTACTGGTAGTCTGGTATCTTCTCGGTGTGACAACTTTAGATGGATGTGCTTTGTGTTCATGTAGAAGAGAAGAAGAATTTCCTTGCAAGCCTAATTCCACCTTGCTAAATGATATGAAAAGGAGAAATGCCAAATTTCTTATCCAGAACGAATCCTTCATCTAGTAATTCCAACCATGCAAAAAACAGAACGGTGGAAGATCATCATGTGTTGGGTGCCCAACATAGGTATTTCACGAATAGGCTGTTGGCTTTTTTAATATTATACACAGCAATGAAAATAATAAAATATAATTATTCAGTAATTTTTAAGATTTTGTTATACAAATCTAAAATTATTTAAAGATTTATTGCCTAAAGATCTGATTTGATTTTCTTTGGCTTTGAATAATTCTTAAATGCTAGTTGTTGCAACCAACAAGCTATTTAATTGTCTGGTCTTCAATGATAATGCATATGAACCACTAATAAAAAAATCTCCTATAATCCTATTTTGAAGAGAGAGATCGATATGCCTAGATTGTTAGCTCTTTATTCTGTGACTTGCGTAGATTTTTCTGTTTAATAGATAACCACACAAAAATAAAAGGTATACCTTGCTATTTATAGGAAAATATAAAAAACAATATAAAGTAATAAAATATCAATTTCCCGTTAAATACCATCCATATCTTAATTCAGGAAAATTTTAGAAATTAACTCAATCAAGTCCTTACTTGATTTTTGCAGGTCTAGAAATATAATCACTATATTAATTATATTCTAGTCCTTAATTTCTAAAATATATTTTAATCAAGTCATACTTAATTAAATCATCCCAATTTAATTTATGTCTGATAGTTCTAAATGTGTGTAAACCTTTAAGTTTTTAATATGTTAGCCCAAATATAAATATAAATTTTAATTTTAATTAAATAGAATTGAATAAATTAAATAATTTACTTTATTATCAATTCAAAAATTAATTAATTTATATTTGAAGATCAAGTGCATTGTCTAGCAATATGTCATGATCTTTCAAATATTAGAAAAATCATTTGTGGTTTGACTTATTCTTTCAGTGATTAGTTTCTCAGTGTAATTAATATCCTTTAATCAATAATGTTCTGATTTAATATTAAAGCATGAAGTATGTCTACCATCTTAAATCATATTTGTTCTTTACATAATAGTCATTGATCATTTGAATAAGATTTAAAACTCTTTTCAAATCTTATTATAAGGATAACATATAACATGATTAAAGTATAACATTCTCTATATAAGATAATCTAGTGATATCAAGTCTAAGAATTACTTACACAATCATTACATTAGCCTTTTCATAAACAGAAATGATCTTTTCATATGAAAATCTCAGGCGGGTCAGTTTAGTGTACGTGTCTTATGAAACGTAACTACATATTAGTTTTAGAAATTCTTATACATCAACTTCTGAGAACAATTGCTTCCTTTCATAAAAGAAAAAACATAATATATATATCAGTCTCTACAACTCTAATAAATATCCAGTGTTTAAGAGACTATCGATCAAGAACATTTTAGGAACAATACTTTAATGCAATAGGAATCTTATAATCATAACAACTTTATAATTTTATTTACAAAGCATTTTTGTCTCATGGACTTTATATTTACTTTAGATTCATAAATCAAATATTAGATTCATTAATATAATATTATATGAATATTAAAGATAAATTAAGTCCTTATTAATAATATAATATGTATTTATATGAATATAATAATGTCACATGATATAATATAGCTAACCAATCGATTAGCTATAAGATATATTAAACTAACAGAGGCACACTCTAAATAGGTTAAATTTGATATCAGCAATGCCATTGACAAAAGCAAACCAAAATGTAGAAATGGAATAACAAAAAAAACAAAGGCAAGATTAAAATATTAAAGACTAATAGGCTGGAGTGAGGATACATGTGCGGGATGCTTTTTAAGAGAAATTATTTTTTTCTTGGTTATTTTTATTCCTATATAGTTTAGAAAAAAATATTTTTTTATGGTGTTTTTTATTTTGTACTATTTAGTTTAGAAAATTAAATATGATGCTTGGTAATTTTATTTTATTTTATTTATTTTAGGAATTCCTATAATAATTCTATAATTATTTATTAGAATTATTTTCCTTTTTAAAATATACCTAGGACTAGTAAAAATAATGTTGTATAACTTGTATTTTCATAGAAAATATTCAATAATAATCTGGACTTTATTTGGGTTGATAATTCTTTGGACCATTAATAATTAATTTTTGCCAGCCCATTATTTTGTCCAGCCCAGCCCATGAATAATAGAATGTGATTAGTTTTCTTACAAAAGAGTTTTCTCTAAACTTGAATAGTTTTTCAACTTAAAAAACATATGATTTAAAGTCAAAATATTCAGGTTTTATGGAAGGTAATCAAAACTGATAGTAGAGGGAAGTCCATTAGCTTTGGTTCTTGAAATTATCTATAAAAGTGAGTTGAAGAAGAGTGTTTCTAATTGGTTTTTCTACACAAATATTGTAATTTTTAACACTTTTCTTCAACTAAATTTTCAGTTTTACTTTATTTTGAGCTTTGATTTTTATCTTTATTTTCTTTCTAATCTACAGTTTAAAATTAATTTTTGTGGAGAGATATTTGAGTATATATTCCTTTGAGTTCGTTGGATATTGTATATTATTTAGAAATACACCTAAACAAGGTGGAGTTGTTGAAGTACTAAGAGGCTTATTGAAATTAGTTCTTTTGCATCAAATGAGGAGCAATAAAACTTTAAGAATAAATTTCAAATGAATTATATGCTAAGCACTTCAACAAGTATTTTTATTGGTTTTATTTAATTATATTTTCAATATATAATAGGAGTTAGTTTCATTCTTTTATACATAATTCTATGTATGATTAGTATACATGCTAGGATTATATTTCAATTTTTTATGTAACTTTTTATATTTGTTTAGTAAGCATGCAAGTTTATTTTTTTTTTTATTATTATGATTGTAAATTTACTATGATGTTATATATTGTACGATTTTAAACCAAATATATATGCTCACTTGTCTAATATTAATTTAGTAATTTTTGGACAACATAAAATGCTTCTCTCCTTGTAACATTAACATCACTGAAAAATTGACAAATAAAAATGTAAAACGTCGATAAAATTTTTCTATTAGTAGACTGCGGTGAATTTTTTTGACAGAATTTGCTCTTGTTGTATCCATCGATAAACACTAACGAACATATTTCCTCAGTATATATTGAGGGAATTATAGCATGAAAAGAAAGAACAAAAAAAAGCCAAAAAGTATGATGACGTGTCAGTTTTACAAATAGAATTACAAACGAATTTAAATTTATTGGTAAATTTGTCTATAATATTTAATCTATTACCTGACGAGTGACCCTCCTCTCTCTCTCCCTTATTTCTTCATCTTCCTCTATTTTTCTTTACAAATAGCACACCCCCTAATTTTATCATAAATCAACCACCCATTACATATTCAACCACCTCAACACTCAATTTGTATATATCTCTATTTTGATTCGAATCTCATTGAGGATTCCTAACTTCAAGTAAGAAAAGCTATCTATTTTTTATTTGAGCTCAATTTTAAAATGTTAATTTTTATTGTATAGTTTTGTAGTATATGTATTTTGTTTGGGTGTTTACTTGTTTTATAACTTTTTCTCATAGAAATTTATTATATGAATGTATGATTTGTACATGTTAGGGTTTGTTTAAGATTTTATAAAACTGTATTTTTTTGTAATTGATGAAATTTATTTTGAATTTGTGATTTAGGTGTTTTGTGATGAAATAAATAATGATTTATTTAACAAGTTCAATTTATATTTTTCCAATTTTATTCTTAAGTTGAATTTTTTGATAAATGTATAGAAATTTAAATTTATGTAGATAATTGATAATAGATTAAGAGCACTATTAAAATAGATTGAATAAGTTTGAATTTAACCAATGTTTGTGAATTTATTTAGTTTACGTAATTAATTAATACATGTTGTCATCAATATTCTATATAGATTTGATAGAAATAATGGATGATTGTTCATAGATGTATTGAGATTCACTCGAAGAGTTGTTTAGGATGAATTATTATAATGGGGTTCTGAGTTTTATTAATTACACACTATCTAATTAAAAAAAATATTAGCGGAGATAATATTAGGAGCAAAAAAACATTCAACTTCTTTTTGAAGCCTTTTTTTTTTTTCTAGCATGTCTCTCTTTTTTTTTTCTCTGTTTTCTTACAAAAGTAAAACCTAGCCTTGAATATTATACTTACAAATTATGGATTCTTGGAATATTATAATAGAAAAATTAAGGATTCTTTGTCACGAATTCAAAAGGAAACACAACTAAACACATAATGGACATAGAACACACTAGATTTTAAAAATCATTATAGTCTTCGTGAAAATAAATAAAGTCTTGAATTGTTCTAGTAGCATTTATAGTTGGAACTTGTATGATTATACAAGCAACATCACCACTCTTGCAACCTCATTTCAATTGTTGTTGTCTTTGTTGTTATTGTTGTTATACAAGAGAAAAGGAGTAAAGGACATAAAACAAACTATTTCTTCTTCTTTTTCGTCAAAATGATTTGTAATGCAAAAAGGGTGATTAATATTAATTGAGGTATTTTGTGAATTTTTAAATAGATAGGAAGATCTGAGCATCCAAAGATATCAAGACTTTTCTGATTCAACAGAAGAAAAAAAGAAGAAGAGAAGTTATATACAATTGTAAACAAAAGCACACTGTGGCAAATTTCCTCTACATATATGATGAGTAGATCTCTTTAGATTTTGTTGAAATTTAGAGACCTCAAAGAATAATTTCTTCCTATTTGTCTGTTGTGCGTGTGCATGTTTTTCCTTGTTGTGGAGAGAGAGAGCAAAGTGTCTAAAGCTCTTTCAAACTATATATATATATATAAACAGAAAGGATACCAATACCATGAATTGTTGCCATCGTTGTTAGCATTACCAGTGCAGTTCTCTTCACTAAAAAGCCTTTGGATCCAATATCCCCACCTAAAAAAAAATCCAGATTAGAAGGAAAATACTTTATTGCATTATCAAAACGATCTAGAACAAATTCATCATTTAAATTCCATAAATAGCAGCTCATCACTCATAAAACAATTCTCGGTTTTCACTTATTTTTAGTACAATCACCATTAAAATCCATTAACATAAACAAAACCAATCCTTTTCATACTAAATGAATTAAAATCAAAACCCTAAATACACAAAACAATCCTAAAACCCAATAAAAAAACGATCAAATCAAACATTATTATTGTTATTATCATTATTATCACAGATAGATAAATAGAGAGACAAAGACCAGACTTTGAAAATGCAAATCTCGTTAATGACAAGACGAGAACCTTTAATGGTATCTTCAGTAGTTATAGAGGCAGCGACTGATGATGAAGGCTAGAAAGAACGAGAGATAAACGAGAGACAAAGAAAACTTTGATTTAGGGATTTTGTAAACTGGTGTGAGGTTATCTTATGCTAGAGAGAATGAGACATATGCGAGACAACAAGAAAATCACCATATGTTTTGAAACTACTAACTAAAAGAAGAGACGAGAGATGATAAAGGTTTGAGCTACTGCTGGTGGCTTTGATTTTTAGGGTTAGAACACGTTTGGGAAGACATAGAAAGAAACAGAGTTTTTTCACCTCTAAAGCTTGGGTGAGGACTGTTTTGGGTTTGATTTAGGAAAAGATTGAAAGGAAGAGATTTTTAATATTTTTTACGTTTTTTTTATTAATTTTGATGTTGGATTAATTTGCGGGCAATCTTAAACCAAACTAATTAATTATTATTTAATTAATTATATGAATAATTTTAATAACCTTATAAATTTTAGTAGTTTTAATATTTATAAGACTCGAACTAAAATAATTTTTAAAAAATAAAATTTAAAATTTAAAGCATATTAATATTTATATAAAATGAATTATTTTTTCAAACTTAAAGTGTTTGGTTTTAAACTCTTAAAATCAAAATTAAATTACATCTATGAAATTCATGTTTTTTCCCACCTCTACCATATTTTTGTTTTCTGTAAAAAAATTGATTTTATGTTTTTTTTTTTTAAGTTTAATTTTCTTTTGTTTAGACATGGGACGTGAAAGTTTTTAAATAAAGGGTCATTGGGTCAAAAAGTGTCTAGTAATTTTTCTTGATTTTATTTTACTTTACAATATGAAGTGAGAATGTTAGGATCAGTACATTGCCTCGATTTCTTTCAGTTTCTCTTCTTTTTCTTTCAATCAAGTTTGTATTTTATGAATGCTTGGATTCTAAATTATCTTAATCTGTTTGCTTTGAAATGGAGAGAATTTGAAAATTAGAGTCTTTCTAGCCTCTGGTTATCGAATTTACTTAGTTTGATAGCTAGATACTCATTGGATTGTTCGAATAATGGAGAAATCTTTTTTCATTTCTCTTGCTTTTATTGTTCTGTTTCGCAGGATTTGATGCTGTTTATGCCGATCACAAGTACCTTCGTTGAGTTTCAGTATCCATGGCTGTAAACTAGAAGTGGGTTATTAAGGGAATTGAAATATAAGGATAACATGAGTAGGACACGCAAGAGTAGTAATTTATGTGATGATAAAATTGCTGGCAAGGGATCCTCTACAAGTCAAGGACCCAATGAGGTTTCTGATTATCTTGATCATGAGATTGCTCAACTCACAAAGCTCAGGTCACGGCCTCATGAACTTTTGAGCAGGGACGTGCCTGGCAGGTCGAGGCTGCCCGTCTCAACTATGAGAATGTTGGTTGGTCGAGAGGGTAATTTTTCCGGAAGAGGGAGATTCTCATCTGCAGATAGTCGTCATGTTTTAAGTCGATATTTGCCTGTACATGGTCCTTGCACTGTGGACCAATTGAATAGTCGGACTTATGTTTCTCAGTTTTCAGCTGATGGAACTCTTTTTGTTGCTGGATGCCAGGTAACATGGGGCTATCAGTAAAGTAATTACTCTTGAGCAAGCATTACGCTTCATAAAGATTTGCTGATACTTAAATTAACGGGAGTGTCTGTATTGTTGTTTTTTAAGTCAGTATATACGTTTCTTTTGCCACAGGGAAGCCACATTAGGATATATAATGTGGATAAGGGATGGAAAATTCAGAAGGACATTTTAGCCAAGAGTTTAATATGGACAATTACTGATACATGTCTTTCGCCCAATCAGCGCTACCTTGTAAGTTTCTGATGACTCTAGTTGAAAAAAAAGTGGATATATTACTGAGATAGAAAGTCAATTATTATAGTATAGTTCAGTGCATTAATGCAAGTTCTCTGGGCTTAGTGGAGGACTTCTTCTTTGGTGGATCACATCTTTTTAAATACCAAACATAAATTTTCTTCAGGGTCTGTCATTATTTCCTGTCTTAATTTTGTAGCTCTCATCTTGTTCAACATACAGGTTGGTGGATTATCCGCCTGCCCGTTTCTTGATTGTTCTCATGTGCTGCTGCTGTGCTTGTGTGTGTGTCTGTGAGAATGCATGGTCATCTCTCTATGCATTTTCTTATTCAATCTCTTTGTGCGCTGGATTGTGTGGATGCCTTTTTTGGATCATTATGGACATGGCTCAAGTGCTCCCTTGTAATTTTTTATAGTTGCAGCCTTAAACAAGGGATACTTGGTTGTTTTAGGTCTTATATCTTTTTGGTTTTTCATGATGAGTCAATTTTCTAATGTCATACTGCAACTTAGCCCATCTTCGGATCCGGGCTCATTGTGGGCCAGCATAATTTCATCAATTGTGTAGAGCTCATCCTTGTTCCGGAGTGTAACTATGCCACTTTTCACTGGAGATAAACTGATCTGTAGACTTGACATGCAATACAATTTAATTTTATGACATGGATGAAGTGCTTTTTCATTGTTGATTTCATTAACCTTTAATGTTAATTGTGCAGGTGTATGCTAGTTTGTCACCTGTTGTCCATATTGTGGATATTGGATCTGCTGCAACAGAGTCACTAGCAAATGTAACGGTATGTCTGCCACAAGTCATACTTGTTTGTGGATTTTTTCCTTAGTTTCTGTAATATGCGGGTGTTTGATCAAAGGCTAATATCTTTTCAGCTTCTGTCATAGTAGCTTTATTTTTACGGAACCATGCCTTTAAACTGTCATCTTGGAATTACTGTGTTGTCTAGCTGTTATCAATGGTGATAGATGGGAAATTTTTTTATTCCCTGCTAGGGATGTCTATTTAATTTACCCAATGATTGTATTGCATGCTCTCCCCATGGATTGTGGTTCTGTATGATGTGCATTGTTCTGTGTGTTATAGGGCACCATTGTCTGGCTAGATGATATTTATCATTGTGAGTTAGTCCTTGTTCTTGGTGAGGGGCCCTGTTATCATGACTATTAAAAATCAGGTTATGGTCATAATGCTTGTGATCATCAAATTTGGTAAGTAAGATGCTCATTGGAGTAAACCACTTTGCGCTACAGAGAGGCAATCCTGCACCTTGAGCTATGGCTTACTTAGTTTTCCTCTTATAGACAGCCAATTTTTTTTCTTGGGAAACTCAATGATTATAACTCGGTCCTACTTTTGTTTCTTCATCTTTTTTAGTGCCACAAAGTGATCAATTAATATTTTCATAAATCTTACAAAGCAAATGGCCATTGGTTTCATTCACATCAAAATTTCTATATGCAGGAAATTCATAATGGTTTGGATTTTTCTGTCGATAAAGATGATTATGATGAATTTGGGATCTTCTCTGTGAAGTTTTCAACTGATGGGCGAGAGCTTGTAGCTGCAAGTAGTGATAATTCAATATATATTTATGATCTTGAAGCAAATACCTGCAGTCTTCGAGTTCCTGCACATAAGGTATCATATTTGTACATTTCATCATAAGAAGCTTATAGGATTTTGAAATTTAGTGGGGTGATTGAAAGTTAGAATCTGTTGCTTGTTTGGAATTGGTTGATGAGGTGCAAGTTACATCTAGACAATCTGGAAGCAACTTTCCTCTTGTATTACTACTTGGTAGTTTTAGTTTGTATACATAAATGCTGCTAAATTGTCTATCTGATTCCTTTGAAACTGAAAACGCAGACCCTTGCCTGCCTATTGACCAGTAGATTTAATTGCTTTGTAAAAGACAATATCTTGTTTCATTCTCAATTTTAATTGTTTGAGAAATTAGTTGGGCATATTCATCGGTCCATATTTTAGAGTAAGCAAGCCAAGACTGTTACTTTTCACACAAGGGTTCTAAAGAAGTTTAAACTAGATCATACAAGTGAGATTATTTTACTTTCCTACTCAAAAGTTGATGCTTTGTATTCTTTTTCTTAATTGCTGTCTTTCTCCCCTTCTTTATCATTTCCCTTCTCTGAATGCAGGGTGGGTCTATATTTCAGTGAAATACAGAACTAAATCATACAAGTGTATAATTATCTTTCTTTCCTGCTCAAAAGTTGATGCTTTGTATTCTTGTTCATACTTGCTGTCTTTATCCCCTTCTTTACCATTTTCCCTTCTCTAAATGCGGGGTAGGTCTACATTTCAGTGAAATACAGAGAACATCTGTGAACTTTTTTCTTGGCAGGAGTGATTAAATTGAAGATGTTAACACAGTATATTCTTAAATATTTTGGGCTCCCTCTCAAGCAGGTTTTGGTGTTTTGGATATATCATGATCTGATTTGTGTTGCTCTTGCAGTCTGATGTCAACACAGTATGTTTTGCGGATGAAGCTGGCCATCTTTTGTATTCTGGAAGTGATGATAACCTCTGTAAGGTGAAAGCTATTCTTTAGCCTTTAAAGATTTAGGTCATCTTGTTCCATAGTGCTACCCAATATTCATTCTGGTTTAAACAGTTTGCAGATGCCTCACTGGTTTAAACAGGTGAAATTTAACATGGCACTGACTTTGCATCTCTTAATTGGTTGCTTTAATGAAGGAACTTTCATTTGTCTTTTACTTTAATTTCTGCAGGTGTGGGATAGGCGTTGTTTTATCTCAAAAGGAAAAGCAGCAGGGATCTTGATGGGACATCTAGAAGGCATTACATTCATAGACAGCCGTGGAGATGGGCGTTATTTTATTTCTAATGGAAAGGATCAGACTACCAAACTATGGGATATTCGAAAGATGTCCTCTAATGCCAAAGAGTAGTAATGTTACTGCCCTTTCACCCCATGCAAACTTGCACACACTCATTCCCTAGATGTTTACTTACATGTTTTTTAATTGCTTTCCTCTAAGTTTATATTACCATGCTATAAGTTTGAATCATTCTTGTTAGGATTTGATCATTTGAAATTCTTATTCCATGTGACGAACTTGTAGTTAGTACTTTCTGTTGGTGGATGAAGCTTGGGTGGAGCCAAGTGGACTCAGATTGATGCTAACAGTTTTCGAGTTGTATGCCTTGTTCAATTTATTGTATATGGCTTGTATTGTGTCTTTAACAGACAACGATTTTCTATTTTGCTTATTCTGCTTAGCATATACGTGAAACTGTCAAATATGGGAATGGGTTTGGAGTTGGGATGGAAGACATTTACTCTTACAATATGTCATCTCAAGGGTGTAGCATCCTCCAACCTGGCTTTGGAGGTGGGCATACACATTTCAAATTTAAAAATTGCTTCATGCACCTGTGTATTTTTTGAGCTGGTTTGAGTTTACAGTGTGAAAAGACAGAATTACGTGCTTAACCCACCAAATTTTGGAAAGGATCTGATTTACTTGTACCAGAACTGATAGATGCTCTCCTGAAATCAATTTTGCTACTGACTTGCCTCTTTTCAAACAGCACTCCAAGGCTTAGAGATTCTGACTGGGATTATAGATGGATGGAGTACCCACCCCATGCCAAAATCTTGAAGCATCCTCGTGATCAGTCTGTGACCACTTACAGAGGTCATTCAATCTTGCGCACTCTCATTCGCTGTTACTTCTCTCCGGAATATAGGTACTAGTCAGTTGTTGAAATGCATTTTTTCTGTCTTGAATTTCCTGTAAAGCCAGGCTTCATGTTGGTCAAAGGATTGACCCAGGGTGTTATTCTTTCTGGTTATCTGGTTTTACTGTCCAGACTACCCTAAATTTAGTTTCTCAGAAACACAAAATAACTTGATGTTTTACTACCTAGTCGTGGCAGTTGAAAGTTTTCCATCAGTAACAGATTTTACCGTGTCCAGTATTCATTTAAGTTGGATAAAATTTGTCTGATGAAATTGGCTTCTAGGTAGAATTGGACAGGACCTACCACGCACACTGCCTGCTCAATAGCTTGTCTGGTTTAGGGCTTTGCTTTGTCATGATTATATTTTGTTGATGGTATTGATGATTGCAAGGGCTTCACCAATTTGATTATTCTCTTGTTGCAGCACTGGCCAGAAGTACATTTACACTGGATCTAGCGACTGTTCTGTTTATATTTACGATCTGGTATGCGTGTGATATTAGCTCTCTTCTTCAAAATCAACATCTTATTTCTCTGGTAATGTTTCAATTAGTAGTTGCTGCAGAGAGATGAGGGAAGTTTGTTATTGTTTGTAGGTAAGTGGAGCCCTAGTTGCAACACTCGATCATCATGAAGGTCTTGTAAGAGATTGTAGCTGGCATCCTTTGTACCCTATGATAATCAGCTCTTCTTGGGATGGTGTCATTGCCAGATGGGAATTTCCTGGCGATGGCGAAGCCCCTACTCCGGTGAGAAGAAAGCCAAGTCTGAGGCGGGATCTCTAGGAAGATCACTCACAGTTGATTGTTCCATGCATGATTTTTGCTACTTTTTCCATAGTATGATGCATCGCATTGTGTTAGTCAAGGTCACACACGAGATCACTGCTTCAAAACGAAATGAAACGCAGATGGTGAAGGTAAAAACAACAGGCTCTTTCCTGTTCTGTGTCATTAATACGGCCTGCCTGTATATATATAGGCCTTGTGACAACAAGTTGTGCTTCATCACATTGTTCCTGGTTACAAATTGCATTATAATCCTGCAGCCTACACATTCTGTAATCATTCTTGCCCTCTTGTCTTCGGAAAAGAAGTTCCTCGCCTCCTCCCATGCGTGGGGGAATAAAGTGAATGAGTTACATGCTGCTTGTTGAAATCTCTTGGTTTGTAGTTGGAAATATTTTGAGAACCACATTATAACTTATTTTAGTGTTCAAATAATAATAATAATAATAACCCCTCAATCTAAAAATAAAAAAAAAATGAAATTGTTTTTGTAAGAAAATGAATTTATTAAATAGTGTTTGATTATTATTCTAGTAACAGTTGAATAAAGAAGACTTGTCTATAATTTATGTTTTAAAAAATAAATAAACTTATTTTAAAAAGTTATTTAAGGATATATATTTTTTTTTTCTATCTCCAGTTGGCGGAAGAAGGGGTATAAATTGAATAAATTAGTCATACAAATCCCAATAGATAAAGAGCAAAAAAAACCTAAAAGGTAGCTTAATTCACTTAATTAGTTAGTTTTTAAATTTATTTTTTAATAGTTATTTGTTTTGAGTCTTTTAATTATTTAAGGTTTATATAATTATTAATTTTAAAGCTTATAAAATACAAATTTAAATTTTTTAAAATTACTCTTTATATAATTATTAATTTTAAAGTTTATAAAATTACTCAAATTACATGAAAATTAGTTTAGATTTCTATATTAATTAAAAATAAAAATGTTATTACGGAGTTTCTCTTCTTTAAAAAATACAGTACACGCGCGGATCATCTACAACTTGAGCTCTCACACTCACACACGCTGACACTGCTCCAGTCGTCCTATTTAGCGCTCGTAAACCAAATCCACCCGACAAAAACTCTCTTCACTCCCTCTTAAGAATACTTAAGAAATGGCATCACCGACAACAAGAGTGACATTTCGGCTAGTGGTAGCGATTCTAGCAGTAACGCTCGTCCTCTTCTACGTAGGCCGCCCTCTCTACTGGAAAATCTCCGCCACTGTTCAAGAGATCCGCGAGAACAAACGCACCGTCAAACAAGGTCAGCCAGCCACCAAGCTGCTCTTTCATTAAATTAAATTGATTGAATGAATCTGTTAATTGAGACATCTGTGTTACGTTACAGGCATTTCTCAGTTTGTTTACGAAGCGCAGAAATCGGTTGGCTGGTTTCACGACGAGTCCGATTCCGGAGCCCGCGAGAATAGGAGAGCGAGGTCACTCTTAATTTAAGCTTTTTAGGTTATTATTATCATCTGAAAGCTTTTTAAAATAAATTGCTTGGTTTGAGTAGATCTGCTTCTTTGTTTGCTCTTGTTGTAGTATCAGTAATTGTAATCCAAGGATTTTATTGAAATGATAGTCAAACATGTTGCCCAATTTATTTATTTATTTACTATTTTGTTGTGCTGAATTTTATCGGTAAGGGAAAAAAAAATACATCAGTAAAATTAATAGTTTTTTTTTTTTTTTTATATTATCATTATTATTGTTAAGGTTTATTACATTGATCAATTCTTCGAAAGCATGCTTTAGTGCTAATAATAGCCGGAATAACAATTGTGCTATGTTATGAGTAGGATTTTAAATCAATTTATAAGAAAATAACAATTTTATTGATGTGTTTTTATGTATTATGATTTCTTATAGTCGTGGATTGAAAAGATGTTTATGTTTAATAAAATAAATTAAAAGATATAAGAATTGATATATTAAAAAGAGTTGTGAATACTAATTAAATATTAAAATAGAAAGCAAATCTTCGTGGTAGAAGCAAAAGATAGATTGACATGTAAATATTTTATAGTAGTTATCATTTTTATTTTATACGTTTTATTTATTTTATTTTAAAGGCTAATTGTTGTTGCTAATAACAAAAGATATTTGTTTTTATAAATATATCATGTGTCATACAACTAATTTGTATAAAAATATATATAAAAAATTGGAGACAAATTAAAATAACCTCTTCAAAGAAGAATTATGAAACTAATTTTTTTTTTTCAAAAAAATCAATCACTATTTAAAGAAATAAAGCCAAACCAAACAATTTTTAAAAAATAAAAGGTAAGGCATTACTCAATATTTAAATACAAAAAAGTACTCAATATTTAAATACAAAAAAAACAATGCAAATAAAAAAAACGCAAAAAGAGGTCATGTGCTGATGGACTTTACAAGCCAGGTTCACATGCTTGGTATTTATTAAAAAAACAAAATACACTTGGACTTGAAAAAGGGGTTTGGTATTTAAAAAAAAATATTTCTTAGGAGCGGAGAGTGGATAATATGACCTAGGTTGGATAACAGTAGCCAGCTGGACAATTTTTTATTCAACTTTAGTGATTGAAAAATTAAGTTACAAGTGTTTAGATTTTCAAAACTCAATTTTCAGCTTGTTGTCATTTGAAAAACACCATAGAAATTTTAATAAATCAATTTCTAATCTTAAACATACTCTAAAAAATAAAAATCAAATACATAAAAATAAAATTACCTGTAATATCTTGTAGTTTAATTGAAATTACAATTGCCTATTAATTTTTTTTTTTTAAAAATAGTTTGCATTCTTGATCAACACAAATTTCTAAATTGAATGGAAAGACCACACTACCTTTAAATATAATATATCAAGAACTCAAACAAAAGACAAATAAAAAATTCTCTCTCCTCTAAACACAATTTCTCACTCTTTAAATGTCAATTTTTTCTTTTCATAATGATATGAACTCAAATTCAAACTAAAATCTAGTATTTTTAATCGATTTTTCTCTTCTCATGTTATTAGAATCTCTCTCTTTTCTTGAAAAACAATTAGTTATATTTTTTCAACAAATTTTTTTTTTTTTAAAAAAACCTCATGTTGTTGGAATCTCTCTTTTCTTGAAAAAACAACTAGTTATATTTTTTCAAAAGCCCAAAAAAAAAAACCCCCCAAAGAAAGAACCCTAATTTTTTAATATTTGTCAATCTATTGGTGAAAGGAAATTGATTCCAAGCAAGACATATAAATACTCATTTTTCAAGAAAATTCAAATATTTTCTAGGAAAATATGTCGATACATGACATCAGGCGACAACTTCACTTTTAGTTTATTTAACAAAAAGATTTTTTTCGATTTGGAGGAAATGAAAATTTTATTGGAGTCGCCATCTAGTAATTTGAGGAAACTAGAAATCCCAAATTAGACACTAGTTCCAGAGATTCAGGTACGGGGTTAGTTATGATTAAGGGAAGGTAGACACCACCCTTAAAACATCATTTCAAGAGAAATGTTATCTTTACTTGTGTGTTTTTTATGTGTTTCAAATGCTATTATATTTTGAGCTTATTTATAATTTTTTTTTAATGGTTAATGTTGGTCCCTAAAAATAGGAAGCATGTTAAAAATGACATCAGTCCCTAAAAATAAGAGATTCATCTAAAATATTGACGCTTGACCCTAAAAAGGAGAGTTACATCTGGATTACCAAAAAAAATAATGGACATAATCCATATTTGGTATTTAAATTTTTGACATCGGTCATTTTTTTTTTTAAAAGAGATGTGTCGACAAACAATATTCATTTATAAACAAAAATTATTTTGATATCGTTGAGAAATGGGTATAACCATACTTGAGAATCGGGCATTGGACCCATGAACGATGACATGATAAGATGGGTGTTGGACCCGCGTCGTTATTCCTTTTATATTTATTTTTGGTTTTTTTGTTTTTCTACATTCAAAAAAAAAAATTTACAAGTATTTATATATATCAAAATATCAAAAATACTGTTAGGAATCCCAAAAAATTACCTAAGTGCCACTGTATAGGTAAAGAATTGAAATACCCTTGGTTGCGCGTGTGGCTCACGCATGGTTACTGTTGGAGGTGGTGAAATTTTCCAACGAGATTTCCGGCCAACCAATGGTTGATTATTTCTTTTGGTAATCCAGTCATGACTCTCCTTTTTAGGGTTAAACGTCAATATTTTAGACGAATCTTCTATTTTTAGGGACTGATATCATTTTTAACGTGTCTCTTATTTTTAGGGATCGACGTTAACCATTAAAAAAAACAAAATTGCAAATAAGCTCAAAATATAATAGCATTTGAATCAAATAAAAAACACACAAGTAAGGGTAACCTTTCTCTTGAAAGTATGTTTTAAGGGTGATGTTTACATTCCCTTAATCATAACTAACCCTGTACCTGAATCTCTGGGACCAGTGTTTAATTTGGGATTTCTAGTCCCTTAAATTACTAGATGACGACTCCAATAAAATTTTTATTTCCCTCAAATTAAGAAAAATCTTTTTGTTAAATAAACTAAAAGTAGAGCCATCGCCCGACGTCGTGTATCAACAGAATGACGACTTCGCTAGGGATTTAGGGTTCAACCAACTGCTTGTGTTTGCTTTTCATTTGTTCTTTCTTATTGGTTTTTATTTTTTGAGCATTAATTTTATTTGCACTATTTATTTTATGCGATATTTATTGTAAATCATTTTAATTTTTCAGATTGCACATGCATGCATGTTATTTATTTGTGTATGCACACACTTTACGGTGAACCCATAAAAGCTCTGGACTCGAGCTCATCCTTTTTACATTTAGAAAAGAAAGATTTAGGTGGCAAGTGTGACTTATGTCCACTGATGCTCATTTGGACTTTCGCTTAGATTGTAGCTCACCCTATGCAACTAGTATTGTGGAGTTTTTCTCTCATACTCATGTTGTTTAAGTTTTAAGAGGCCGATTACTCCATGGGTAATTCAAGCAATCTAAGAACCAAAGAAAATCTTTAAGATTAGAATAAATTGAGCCAAATTTTATGAGCTAGATCCTATCAATTAAGATATACCTTTTAAGACAGAAACAAATGTCAATGCATCAACTTACATGTTCATATACATTTCATATTCTCATTAAATCTCCATCGATCCTTATAGAAAATGTGAGATGGAAAAGCCCATTACTATTGAGAAATTTTTGACCAGATCATAATTGAACCAACATGATGAAGGGAATTGTTCGCCATTAGAATTTGAGTATCAGTTGCCAGAGCATGTTAAATTAGATGACATGCCACTTGGTATAAGACAATTGTTAGATTGTTGGAAAAAGTTATCCTCTCATGATCAAATCAATTTTCAGAAACAATATGAGGATCTATCACATTTACTGAAAATTAGGGTCCAACACGCTTGTTTTCAATCAATGATAGGGTTTTGGGATTCAGAATATCGGTGCTTCACTTTTGATACCGTGGATATGACTCCTACTATCGAGGAGTATGATTCCCTGTTAGATTGTCCCAAGTCAGAAAAAGGTGTACTTTTACACACATATAGAGTATGCACCTTCTAATTTCGCTTGGATTACTCAGATAGACTGTTAACTAGCAAAATCATATGCGACTAAACGAGGAAATAGCCAGGGTTGGTTTTGGAATGTACTAGAAGCCATATTCAAGAGGAGACTACACGATGAAAGCAATGAAATTCGATTCAGAATTTTGGCCTTAGGCATATATGGTTTGGTTCTTTTCCCATCTGCCGAGGGAATGATCGATTTTGAGGCTGTTAATGTATTTAAAAATATGGTGACCCTTAAAATTAACCCTGCTACAACAATATTGGCAAAAACGCTCTCATCCTTAAATTATTGTTGAAAAGCTGGAAGGGGTCGTTTAAGATGTTGCTTGCAATTGTTGTTTGTCCGGACTGTGAGTCATATGATTGAGGGGAAGATTTCAGGTTTGATTGGTACCCCATGACATCTTTATTCTAAGCTGGAAAATTTTGCTGAAAAACATTTGCATGAAGTAGGAAGAACCGCATGGGAATCAAAGTTTCGAAGTCTAAGTAAATCTTAGTTTCATTGGAGGAGTCGATACTCTTACTTCAAATCTTATCTGGCATACTGTGGTGAGTACCTATGGGTTCCGTTGATAGGAGCCCGCTGCTGTATTAGTTATTGTCCCAACATGGTTTTATGACAGTTTGGATTTGAGCAATTTATTCCAAAGACTACCGAACTGGCAACATTTTATGAAGATTTCAAGACTTCAAAGAAATTATTAGAGTCAGTGAAGAAGGCATGGAAACATCCTGGTATGGTTACTTCTACTAAAAGAGTAGAAGGAAAAACAACTGAAGGATGTCCAATATGACAAAAGAAAATAGGGAAAGGGTACAAAGTTCCTCCTTTTGAAGGGCCACCCAGGTCTTTGATTCAGTCTGCTGAAGACATAAACGAAGAAGTCCACGCCCAACAAGAATCTTATAACCTAAGTTTGAATGCTGAAATGGAAGAGTTAGGGGCTAAAAAAAGAAAGTTAGAATCTAATCTAACCTCTCAAGAAAAAGCTTTGGCTATCACAAAACAAGAAAAGGATGACTTGTCAGCTCAACTACAACATCAACAACTTAAGTTCTAGCAACTACAAGAAAAATATGTACTTTTGTCAGAGGATAAGAAGAGGCAAGATGTTAGCATGAAGAGATGGGTTAGAAGAACATCAAAAGCTAAGGAAATGGTATTGAAGTTGGAAGAGACAAATGAATCACTTCAGGAGTAGTGCCGAAATCAAGATATAATAATTGCCAATTTAGATGAGCAGGTGGACCATTTGCTTTCTATTGAGCAAACCTTATCATCAGAAAAAGAAAATGCAGAAAGAGAAGCAGAATGTTGAGCTTCTGAAGCTATGCGCTATCATGTACAAGCAGATAATGCTAAGAATTATGCTTTAGGATTAAGAGGCATAGCCCAACAAATAGCAGATGGTGAGCCAATGACTAGAAATGAATTCCATCAGTTTTTTGGGTTGATCAGAGATGAAATTAATGAGATCTCAGCATATGACGGTCCAAGGCTTTGGAAAGATTGACTTGTGATTTTAATATTGTAAAATAATGAAAGACAATTTCATCATGAGAAATGCTTATTTTGATTCTGATTTATGACATCAAATTTCTCCCCTAAATCGGTTCAAGTTCCTGTAGGTTTGGAGTCCTCAATGAGAACTTTTTTAAGAGAATCTGATCTGGTTTGTTCCTCGTCATAAGTTAAAGGAAAATTTGAAACAAATAACAAGCATGCATGAACCATATGGCATTTTGCATCCATTTATGCATTTCATTTAGTTTACTTGCATTCATTCAGGTTGAAATATAGGTCCCCCAAAAGACCATAAAATTCATTACACTCGACTACGAAGGAAGATAATGGAGAACGAAGAAAGAGCCCATCTAGAGGCTCATTATCAAATAGTGTTGGAAAATATAAAAAACGATATTACACGACTTACAAGTCTACTCGAGCAGGCCCTAGTATCCAAGTCTGGGGAGGATACCTCTGCTCAGTCGGCAGTTGCAACTCCATCTATATCTATGTCAGGAGCTCCTTTTGTATTCACGTCTCAAAATATATGGGCAAATCCCTCTTCATTTGAACAACAATTCACTACCAATGTTCCACCAGCACAAGTGCCAGTTACTGTAAACTTGACAACTAATGACCCTCATAGGATGAAAATCTCTAAATATGTCGATTATGATAAATTGACCGCTCTGGAAGAAAGATTGAAGGCGGTCGAAGGGGCAGACTTATATGATCCTGTTCATGCTGCAGAAATGTGTTTAGTTCCAAATGTAGCTATACCCAAAGAATTTAGGGTACCAGAATTCATTAAGTATACTGGAACTGAATGCCCAGTCACTCATCTTAAATCTTACTGCAATAAGATGACGGAAGTAGTGAATGATGAGAAACTTCTCATCCATTTATTTCAAGACAGTCTTTCTGGATCAGTACTAAGCTGGTATACAAGGCTAGATAATACTAAGATCAGAAAGTGGAAAGATTTGGTAAAAGCCTTTGTGGAGCAATATAAATTCAACATGGAGGTAGCCCCGGATAGGTCAAGCTTATTAGTCATACAAAGAGACTGTAAGAGAATACGCTTTGAGATGGCGTGAAAAAGTGTCTCATGTGCAACCCTCTTTGTTGGAAAAAGAAATGGTCACTCTGTTTTCTAACACTTTTAAATCTCTTTACTTTGAACACCTGGTGGGTAGTTCAGCTCAGCATTTCTATGATGCTGTAACTATCGCTGAGAGAATAGAACAAGCAATAAGAACGGGGAGAATGTTAGAGCCTACTGAGAAGAAAGGCTTTACCATGAAAAAGAAGGATTCCGATGTGCACAACGTGGAAGGAGTGTATAAGGGTAAGAAAAAAAATTACCATCGTTATAACTTCTAAATACCCACCCAACAAGTTGCAAGTGTAAACTTCACTAAACCTTTTCCTACCAATAAACAAAACCAACCAAATGACCAACAAAGTAACCAGATTGTTAATCCTCTAAGAAGGAATTTTCAAAGAACCCAAGAACGATTGCCACCATTACCACTTCCTTTGGGAGAAATGTACTCAAAGTTGTTGAGTATTGGACAAATGGCTCTTGTTTCCTTAACCCCACTGCAACCTCCACACCCAAATTGGTATAAGCCAGATCTGAAATGTGAGTATCATGCTGGCGTTGCTGGGCATAACATTGAAAGCTGTAATGCATTTAAAAACAAGCTTCTACAATTGATAAAAGCTGGATGGATAACTTTTGATGATGCACCGAATGTGAATTCCAACCTTTTGCCCAATCATGCTGTAAGCAGTGGAGGGGTAAATGTTGTAAGAGTGAAGGGTAAGAAGGAAAGAGTTTTGAAGGTTTCCATGGAAAGACTGTATGGTGTACTGGTACAGTCTGGATATTTATCTGAGTTTGAACCAGTGATGAATGAAAATAACTACTGTAAGTTTCATGGCAAGATGGGACATCACATTGATGATTGTAAAGAATTTCACCAAGAAGTGAAAAGGATTGTTGACTTTCGGCATGATAAGGATATGGAATGAAGAAGAGAGCAGTGAAGTTGAGATGATAGGTCGTTAGGAGGAAAAAAATGGAAGTTTGTAGACTACAACCAATTGTGGGTGGTCCACCAAAATTAATCCTAACCAAGCCTGTATGCACAAATAGTGGAAGTTATAGCACAATGCCTTACAATTATGGGTATTCTTTCAACATTAAGAATCCTACTCCTATCTTTCATACTGAAATCGGCGGTTTAACTCGAAGTGGTCGGTGTTTTACACCAGAAGAATTAGAGAGGCAGAGGAAAGCTAATGACATAAAAATAATTGATGCTTTTAAAGGTATGGAAGTGAACAAACCTATAAGTGAAGACGAGTCTAATGAATTTCTGAAGTTGATGAAGCATAGTGAGTATGGTGTGGTAGATCAGTTGAAGAAAACTCATGCTAGAATCTCTTTAATGTCACTTATCTTGAGTTCTGAGTTACACCGTAAAGCATTGTAAAAGGTGTTGAATGAAACATATGTGCCACAGGATATTACTCAAGATACAATGGAACATTTGGTGGGAAGAATTCAAGCCTCTAATTACTTATACTTCACAGAAGATGAGCTAGACCCGGAAGGGACTGGGCATAACAAGCCTTTATACATCACCATGAAATATAAAAATTGTTTGATCGGCAAAGTGCTTGTGGATAGGTTCAGCGTTGAATGTGCTACCAAGGCATATGCTAGATGAGATGCCAATTGATGCTACCTACATGAGACCAAGCACGATGACAGCTAGAGCATATGATGGTTCCCCTAGACAGGTAATAGGGACAATTGCCATTGAATTATTTATAGGGCCTCAGATGTTTTTGGTAACCCTACAAGTGATGGATATCCATCTTTCGTATAACATGTTATTAGGAAGGCTATGGATATACGTCTTTGGGGTTGTGACATCATCTCTACACCAATGTCTGAAGTACATTATCAATGATACTCTAGTGGAAGTTAAGGCAGAAGAAACCTTGTCCATGATAAGAAATGTGTCGATCCCTTATATTGAAGCAGAAGATTGCAAAGATGGAAATCTTCATGCCTTCGAGATTGTGAACACTAAATGGGTACCAGAGAACACGATGTTAAGAACAATTATTTCTGATATGTATTTTCCATCAAGGAAGTAAATTTCTTTGTGCCATTAAAGATCTGGTAACTGCTTCTATGCCCCTAGGAGAATTAACTGCCTCATTTCATTTCCTCATTTGCTATTGTTGTCATTAGAATATTTGATTTTCTAACAGTGCCTCGTAGTGTGTCACAATGCCTTAACAATTATGGGTACCCATACAAGTGATGGATATCCATCTTGTAAGGCATTATGACACACTATGAGGCACTGTTAGTAAATCAAAGATTCTAATGACAACAATAACAAATGAGGAAATGAAATGAGGCAGTTAATTCTCCTAGGGGGCATAGAAGCAGTTACCAGATCTTTAATGGCACAAAGAAATTTACTTCCTTGATGAAAAATACATATCAGAAATAATTGTTCTTAACATCGTGTTCTTTGGTACCCATTTAGTGTTCACAATCTCGAAGGCATGAAGATTTCCATCTTTGCAATCTTCTGCTTCAATATAATGGATCGACACATTTCTTATCATGGACAAGGTTTCTTCTGCCTTAACTTCCACTAGAGTATCATTGATAATGTACTTCAGACATTGGTGTAGAGATGATGTCACAGCCCCAAAGACAAAGACGTATATCCATAGCCTTCCTAATAACATGCTATACGAAAGATGGATATCCATCACTTGTAGGGTTACCAAAAACATCTGAGGCCCTATAAATAATTCAATGGCAATTGTCCCTATTACCTGTCTAGGGGAACCATCATATGCTCTAGCTGTCATTGTGCTTGGTCTCATGTAGGTAGCATCAATTGGCATCTCATCTAGCATATGCCTTGGTAGCACATTCAACGCTGAACCATTATCCACAAGCACTTTGCCGATCAAACAGTTTTTATATTTCATGGTGATGTATAAAGGCTTGTTATGCCCAGTCCCTTCCGGGTCTAGCTCATCTTCTGTGAAGTATAAGTAATTAGAGGCTTGAATTCTTCCCACCAAATGTTCCATTGTATCTTGAGTAATATCCTGTGGCACATATGCTTCATTCAACACCTTTTACAATGCTTTACGGTGTAACTCAGAACTCAAGATAAGTGACATTAAAGAGATTCTAGCATGAGTTTTCTTCAACTGATCTACCACACCATACTCACTATGCTTCATCAACTTCAGAAATTCATTAGACTCGTCTTCACTTATAGGTTTGTTCACTTCCATACCTTTAAAAGCATCAATTATTTTTATGTCATTAGCTTTCCTCTGCCTCTCTAATTCTTCTGGTGTAAAACACCGACCACTTCGAGTTAAACCGCCGATTTCAGTATGAAAGATAGGAGTAGGATTCTTAATGTTGAAAGAATACCCATAATTGTAAGGCATTGTGCCATAACTTCCACTATTTGTGCATACATGCTTGGTTAGGATTAATTTTGGTGGACCACCCACAGTTGGTTAGAGTCTACAAACTTCCATTTTTTTCCTCCTAATGACCTATCATCCCAACTTCACTGCTCTCTTCTTCATTCCATATCCTTATCATGCCGAAAGTCAACAATCCTTTTCACTTCTTGGTGAAATTCTTTACAATCATCAATGTGATGTCCCATCTTGCCATGAAACTTACAGTAGTTATTTTCATTCATCACTGGTTCAAACTCAGATAAATATCCAGACTGTACCAGTACACCATACAGTCTTTCCATGGAAACCTTCAAAACTCTTTCCTTCTTACCCTTCACTCTTACAACATTTACCCCTCCACTGCTTACAGCATGATTGGGCAAAAGGTTGGAATTCACATTCGGTGCATCATCAAAAGTTATCCATCCAGCTTTTATCAATTGTAGAAGCTTGTTTTTAAATGCATTACAGCTTTCAATGTTATGCCCAGCAACGCCAGCATGATACTCACATTTCAGATCTGGCTTATACCAATTTGGGTGTGGAGGTTGCAGTGGGGTTAAGGAAACAAGAGCCATTTGTCCAATACTCAACAACTTTGAGTACATTTCTCCCAAAGGAAGTGGTAATGGTGGCAATCGTTCTTGGGTTCTTTGAAAATTCCTTCTTAGAGGATTAACAATCTGGTTACTTTGTTGGTCATTTGGTTGGTTTTGTTTATTGGTAGGAAAAGGTTTAGTGAAGTTTACACTTGCAACTTGTTGGGTGGGTATTTAGAAGTTATAACGATGGTAATTTTTTTTCTTACCCTTATACACTCCTTCCACGTTGTGCACATCGGAATCCTTCTTTTTCATGGTAAAGCCTTTCTTCTCAGTAGGCTCTAACATTCTCCCCGTTCTTATTGCTTGTTCTATTCTCTCAGCGATAGTTACAGCATCATAGAAATGCTGAGCTGAACTACCCACCAGGTGTTCAAAGTAAAGAGATTTAAAAGTGTTAGAAAACAGAGTGACCATTTCTTTTTCCAACAAAGAGGGTTGCACATGAGACACTTTTTCACGCCATCTCAAAGCGTATTCTCTTACAGTCTCTTTGTATGACTAATAAGCTTGACCTATCCGGGGCTACCTCCATGTTGAATTTATATTGCTCCACAAAGGCTTTTACCAAATCTTTCCACTTTCTGATCTTAGTATTATCTAGCCTTGTATACCAGCTTAGTACTGATCCAGAAAGACTGTCTTGAAATAAATGGATGAGAAGTTTCTCATCATTCACTACTTCCGTCATCTTATTGCAGTAAGATTTAAGATGAGTGACTGGGCATTCAGTTCCAGTATACTTAATGAATTCTGGTACCCTAAATTCTTTGGGTATAGCTACATTTGGAACTAAACACATTTCTGCAGCATGAACAGGATCATATAAGTCTGCCCCTTCGACCGCCTTCAATCTTTCTTCCAGAGCGGTCAATTTATCATAATCGACATATTTAGAGATTTTCATCCTATGAGGGTCATTAGTTGTCAAGTTTACAGTAACTGGCACTTGTGCTGGTGGAACATTGGTAGTGAATTGTTGTTCAAATGAAGAGGGATTTGCCCATATATTTTGAGACGTGAATACAAAAGGAGCTCCTGACATAGATATAGATGGAGTTGCAACTGCCGACTGAGCAGAGGTATCCTCCCCAGACTTGGATACTAGGGCCTGCTCGAGTAGACTTGTAAGTCGTGTAATATCGTTTTTTATATTTTCCAACACTATTTGATAATGAGCCTCTAGATGGGCTCTTTCTTCGTTCTCCATTATCTTCCTTCGTAGTCGAGTGTAATGAATTTTATGGTCTTTTGGGGGACCTATATTTCAACCTGAATGAATGCAAGTAAACTAAATGAAATGCATAAATGGATGCAAAATGCCATATGGTTCATGCATGCTTGTTATTTGTTTCAAATTTTCCTTTAACTTATGACGAGGAACAAACCAGATCAGATTCTCTTAAAAAAGTTCTCATTGAGGACTCCAAACCTACAGGAACTTGAACCGATTTAGGGGAGAAATTTGATGCCATAAATCAGAATCAAAATAAGCATTTCTCATGATGAAATTGTCTTTCATTATTTTACAATATTAAAATCACAAGTCAATCTTTCCAAAGCCTTGGACCGTCATATGCTGAGATCTCATTAATTTCATCTCTGATCAACCCAAAAAACTGATGGAATTCATTTCTAGTCATTGGCTCACCATCTGCTATTTGTTGGGCTATGCCTCTTAATCCTAAAGCATAATTCTTAGCATCATCTGCTTGTACATGATAGCGCATAGCTTCAGAAGCCCAACATTCTGCTTCTCTTTCTGCATTTTCTTTTTCTGATGATAAGGTTTGCTCAATAGAAAGCAAATGGTCCACCTGCTCATCTAAATTGACAATTATTATATCTTGATTTCGGCACTACTCCTGAAGTGATTCATTTGTCTCTTCCAACTTCAATACCATTTCCTTAGCTTTTGATGCTCTTCCAACCCATCTTTTCATGCTAACATCTTGCCTCTTCTTATCCTCTGACAAAAGTACATATTTTTCTTGTAGTTGCTAGAACTTTTTTTTGATGTTGTAGTTGAGCTGACAAGTCATCCTTTTCTTGTTTTGTGATAGCCAAAGCTTTTTCTTGAGAGGTTAGATTAGATTCTAACTTTCTTTTTTTAGCCCCTAACTCTTCCATTTCAGCATTCAAACTTAGGTTATAAGATTCTTGTTGGGCGCGGACTTCTTCGTTTATGTCTTCAGCAGACTGAATCAAAGACCTGGGTGGCCCTTCAAAAGGAGGAACTTTGTACCCTTTCCCTATTTTCTTTTGTCATATTGGACATCCTTCAGTTGTTTTTCCTTCTACTCTTTTAGTAGAAGTAACCCTACCAGGATGTTTCCATGCCTTCTTCACTGACTCTAATAATTTCTTCGAAGTCTTGAAATCTTCATAAAATGTTGCCAGTTCGGTAGTCTTTGGAATAAATTGCTCAAATCCAAACTGTCATAAAACCATGTTGGGACAATAACTAATACAGCAGCGGGCTCCTATCAACGGAACCCATAGGTACTCACCATAGTTTGCCAGATAAGATTTGAAGTAAGAGTATCGACTCCTCCAATGAAACTGAGATTTACTTAGACTTCAAAACATTGATTCCCATGTGGTTCTTCCTACTTCATGCAAATGTTTTTCAGCAAAATTTTCCAGCTTAGAATAAAGATGTCATGGGGTACCAATCAAACCTGAAATCTTCCCCTCAATCATATGACTCACAGTCCGGACAAACAACAATTGCAAGCAACATCTTCAACGACCCCTTCCAGCTTTTCAACAATAATTTAAGGATGAGAGGGTTTTTGCCAATATTGCTGTAGCAGGGTTAATTTTAAGGGTCACCATATTTTTAAATACATTAACAGCCTCAAAATCGATCATTCCCTCGGCAGATGGGAAAAGAACCAAACCATATATGCCTAAGGCCAAAATTCTGAATCGAATTTCATTGCTTTCATCGTGTAGTCTCCTCTTGAATATGGCTTCTAGTACATTCCAAAACCAACCCTGGCTATTTCCTCGTTTAGTTGCATATGATTTTGCTAGTTGACAGTCTATCTAAGTAATCCAAGTGAAATTAGAAGGTGCATACTCTATATGTGTGTAAAAGTACACCTTTTCTGACTTGGGACAATCTAACAGGGAATCATACTCCTCGATAGTAGGAGTCATATCCACGGTATCAAAAGTGAAGCACCGATATTCTGGATCCCAGAACCCTATCATTGATTGAAAACAAGCGTGCTGGACCCTAATTTTCAGTAAATGTGATAGATCCTCACATTGTTTCTGAAAATTGATTTGATCATGAGAGGATAACTTTTTCCAGCAATCTAACAACTGTCTTGTACCAAGTGGCATGTCATCTAATTTAACATGCTCTGGCAATTGAGACTCAAATTCTAATGGCGAACAATTCCCTTCATCATGTTGGTTCAATTCTGATTTGGTCAAAAATTTCTCAATAGTAATGGGCTTTTCCATCTCACACTTTCTATAAGGATTGATGGAGATTTAATGAGAATATGAAATGTATATGAACATGTATGTTAATGCATTGACATTTGTTTCTGTCCTAAAAGGTATATCTTAATTGATAGGATCTAGCTCATAAGATTTGGCTCAGTTTATTCTAATCTTAAAGATTTTCTTTTGTTCTTAGATTGCTCGAATTACCCATGGAGTAATCAGCCTCTTAAACCTTAAACAACATGAGTATGAGAAAAAAAACTCCACAATACTAGTTGCATAGGGTGAGCTACAATCTAAGCGAAAGTCCAAATGAGCATCAGTGGACATAAGTCACACTTGCCACCTGAATCTTTCTTTTCTAAATGTAAAAAGGACGAGCTCGAGTCCAGAGCTTTTATGGGTTCATCGTGAAGTGTGTGCATACACAAATAAATAACATGCATGCATGTGCAATCTGAAAAATTAAAATGATTTACAATAAATATCGCATAAAATAAATAGTGCAAATAAAATTAATGCTCAAAAAATAAATAGCAATAAGAAAGAACAAATGAAAAGCAAACACAAGCAGTTGGTTGAACCCTAAATCTCTAGCGGAGTCGCCATTCTGTCAATACACGACGTCGGGCGACGACTCTATTTTTAGTATATTTAACAAAAATATTTTTCTCGATTTGAGGGAAATAAAAATTTTATTGGACTCGTCATCTAGTAATTTGAGGGAACTAGAAATCCCAAATTAAACACTGGTCCTAGAGATTTAGGTACGCGGTTAGTTATGATTAAGGGAAGGAAGACACCACCCTTAAAACATCCTTTCAAGAGAAAGGTTACCCTTACTTGTGATTCAAATGCTATTATATTGTGAGCTTATTTGCAATTTGTTTTTTGTTCAATGGTTAACGTCGATCCCTAAAAATAGGGAACAAGTTAAAAATGACATCAATCCCAAAAAATAGGAGATTCATCTAAAATATTGACGTTTGACCCTAAAAAGGTGAGTCACTTATGGATTACCAAAAGACATAATGGACATAATCCATATTTGGTATTTAAATTTTTGACATCGGTTCTTTCTGTAAAAAAAAGAGACGTGTCGACAAACAATATTCATTTATAAAACAAAAATTATTTTGATATCGTTGAGAAATGGGTATAACCATACATGAGAATCGAGCAATGGACCCACGAACGATGACATGATAAGATAGGTGTTTGACTCGCGTCGTTATTCCTTTTATATTTATTTTTGGTTTTTTTGTTTTTCTACATGCAAAAAAAAATTTACAAGTATTTATATATATCAAAATATCAAAAATACTATTAGGAACCCCAAAAAATTACCTGAGTGCCACTATATAGGTAAAAGACCGAAATACCCTTGGTGGCGCGTGTGGCTCTTGCGCGGTTACTATTGGAGGTGGCGAAATTTTCCGACGAGATTTCCGGCCAACCAATGGTTGATTCTGGTAGATCTGAGGGAGAGGATTCTGATGACGATGGTTTCGACGGTCATTGATGGTTGACGAGGGAGAATTTTTGGTTTGAAACTTTGGTGGCCGATGAAAATTACGACCTTTCCGGCCAGATGAGGCGACTGAAACACTGAAAACGACCGGGGTTTTGCTTTATAGGAGGCTAGTAACCTTTCTATGGTAGTTCGAAGGCTTCACACGGCTGGAAATGGGAGATTGGATGAGAGAAAAAGAATCGTCGGAGAGAGAAGAGAGAGGGTCTGATGTTTTGCTACAGTGTAAACATTGTCATAGTACACCGGTGCAACTGAAGGTTGTGAACCGTTGGATTACGGATGAACTAATCCTTCGGCTGTGATTGGCTGGATCTGCAAGTTGATCGACGGTCCGGATTGGCTAATCTTTGATCTAGTGTGGCGCGGTATACCGAGAGTTTCGTACACCTAGTGACGTGGCCCAACAAGATCGAAAGGCAGATTGGTTTAAGGGCTGAGATGGATTTGGGTTTTAATCTAGAGCGGTAAGCTCTATTATATCCTATTAAATCAAATGTCCAGAACTAAACACTATTAGATCTAACGGTTAGGATATTTTTGGTATTTTTAAATTTTTTTTAATAAAAAACAATATCTTACTCGCGTGAAGAAAAATTAAAAAAAAAAACTCAAATAGTAATCCAAATCTCTGCTTTCTCTTTTCTCTTTTTTCCTTCCTTTTTCCATTCTCCCGCGTTTTCACTGGCTATTTATAGCCAATGAGCAGGGGACAACAAAATCTTGATTGCAAGAAAAAATTTCATCGGCACAACTGCCCTGCCTGCTTTAATAAATTTCTGCATTATTGATTTTGTTTTATTATATATAATAATAAATATTCATATTGGTAAAACTAAAAAAAAAAAATCAGTATTAGAAAAAGCCAGTTTCAACCGCTAAAAAAAAATTTAATTACCAAAACTTATGTTGGAACACTAAAAAAAACATTTGATGGGTATCAACCCGGTGGACTGGGTTTTGACCGAAAAATAATGGTTTTGACCTGAAACGGCCTGAAAACTCATTTTTTACCTTGGTCAACATGATATGACCCGTATTGACCCGATGGACTCTGTTTTGATCGAAAATGATGATTTTAACCTGAAATGGACTGAAAACTCATTTTTACCCTAGTCAACATGGTTTGACCCATATTGACCCGGTGGACTCGGTTTTGATTAAAAATGACGGTTTTGACCGAAAATGATGATTTTGACCCGAAACATTATGAAAACTCATTTTTTATCCTGGTCGACATGGTTTGACCCGTATTGACCTGGTGAAATCGGTTTTTATGGAAAGATGTGGTTGACTCTAGAAAAATATATTTTTGAATTTTAAACTTTTTTCTTAATTTTTTTTTGGATTTTTGTGAATAATAATAGAAATAAAATAACATTTAAGAAAATCTTAGTGAATCAAAAATTGGGTTACAACATTCTCTATGATCTTTTTGATTCTCTATAAATCTACCTCTTATCAAGTACTTACAGAAAAATTTATAAAATCTTTGAATACTCGATTAGATAGTAGTACCACCACTAATTTGATAACAACAATGATGATTATGCTTGCCCTTTTGAGTTTGGGAGTGAATTCATAGTCCAACATTCCCTTTGAGTAGTGAAAACTTATAATATAGAGAAAAAGTTGATTGGTTGTTTACCAATTAACAACATAGGATGTTTGCAACATTTTTTTTTATCTATATACAAAATTCAAAATTCTTGACCAAGCCCCTCTTATTTTTTTAGCTTAGATTAAGGGCTTAAACTCATTCCATTAAGGCTTCAAACCTAGACACGATCTCCTTTTTTCTTGAGCAAATCGCTAATGGTAAATTCTCTTACTATGATTTTAAATTTTAAATTAAATAAAAAGACGACATCTTGCATAAAACAGGTGGGGTTTCTTATGCATAATGGCAATAAAGATCATCGAAAATCAATCTTGACAAAAGACTGCAAAACATTGAAAGACTTAAGAAAAAAAAAAAAGATGGTGATTTTGGAGTTCAACTGGATTGTGGGTTTAGTAAGATTGTGGGTTTATGTTTGGAGATCGTGGTTGGTGAGGGATTAAAGGAAAAGTGAAGGTGGAATTTAGGTTTACTGTTTAGGGGAAGAAGATGGCCAAAGCTTTTTTTTTTTTTTTTTTAATTCAATGGCAAGTTTATAATATTTAATATAAGAGCTTTTTAATTATTAAATGAAAAATAATAGCAAACATGCAAGTAATTGAATAATTTTTGTTGATTTTTGTAGGTGCGCCAGGTACAAGATGTAAATTGTTATGTGCACACCAAAGTTTAGGGTGTAAACTATATTTTTTTTCAAAACTTGGTAGGAAAATTCAATTCCACCAAATTATAGGATGTTAGGGGTCATTTTCCATATATATATATAAAAAATTAAATAGACTCCTTTTGTTTTTTTTGTTATAGTTATAGAGAAACACCAACTACATTAAGCTCCTCTAGAGAAAACCCTTTCATATTTTTTGTTATACTTATAGAGAAACACCATCTACATTGAACTCTTCTCGAGAAAACAAATCCATTCATAAAAATATTGGCCTTTTTGTTGCTAAAATATGGCCATCAGAGCATTTTATCTCTCTTTAAGAATTTTCAGCAACTTTTTCTTTTATCTCTCATCATTTAGAAACTAAAATGTGAAAAAAAAGGGAATCAAAATGTGAATTTCCAAAATAACAAGGACCCAAAGATAGGAAATTTGAAATTTGAGGGATAAAACTAAATTTTTCGTGTCAAAATCTAAATGTGATCCTTGTTCTTTCAATTTCTATTTTCACTCTTAATTAAATTTTGATTTCACAAAATCAAAGTCTAATTCATCATTAAACACATCTCAAGACTCAAGACATGCTAAATAATGCAAATTAAAAGAAATGTAAAAAAACAATGATATCGTAACTTTGAAGAATAAAATAAAAAAAAATAAAACATCGATGATCAAAAAAAGGAAAAGCATTGCTCAAAATAAATAATGCAATCTACAGCAACATGAGTCTTTAGCAACTGTGATTCCATGCGAAGTGATTTCCCCATATATTTTAGTTTATTTTCTAATTATTAGATCAAAACTATTTTATGGAAATCACATATATAGAAAAGTTTATGAAGAACACAAGAAGTGTGTACTGTTTTCATTCATTGAGAAATATTAGAGTAAAACAATTAGTCATCTAATGGTGATATGATATGAATGTTATACATGAATGATATACATGAAGGAGATTTTTTTTTTTTTTTGTTGGTGTACGTGTTGGCTTTGCTCACTTTGGTATTTTGTAAGGTTCCTTCCATTTTGAAAGTGATTTTTTTTTAAGCTGTTCATTTGGTCTATTTTTTTCATAATCATGTCCTCCATCTTAAATTGTTTATTTTTTACTTTTGAATTATATTATTAGATTGTCTTTTATGTGCAAGTCTCCTTTTTTTAACAAAAGGCGCTAAATCAGGTCTTTTCTAGTAGATATAGGTTTGTCTAAGTTTTTTTTTTCACCCTTCTCGGGAGAATAGTACAACACTTTGTGGTTGGGGCATCTAATCTTTAGCTATTATAATGGTTTCACTACCATAAATGAGGAGAAATGATGTTTTCTTTGTGGAGGACTTCTTGGTGGTTCCGTATTCATAAAAGATTTAATTAAATAGATTTGACTATTTTTATTTTGCTTATTTTTTTTAATTAATTTAGGAGAATCATATTTATGAGCCTAATTTGCTTGTTTGTTTGGGGATGGGACATGAAGGAGATTCTATGATTTATATGTAATATATAACAATGATTCCTCATATTTTTATTATCTAACTAGGTCTTGTTGTCTATGATTAAGACTTTTGAGAACCTAATATTTTTAATCTTTCGATCACACAAAATATAGACATGTTATTTTGATATTTTGTTTTGACTTAGCTTTAATAATTATAAATGTTTTTTTTTTCAACATAAACAATAACTGCAGTTAAAAACATTGTATTAATTAAGATAAACAAGAAATATATTAATAAAAAATTTTATTTTCTAAAATTTTTTCAAAACAACTGTATTTTTAGGGTTAATGCCTATACCAAAGATTTTTTCAAGATTTCTATATAAAAAAATTAAAATAATTGTATTTTTCAAGATTAATGACAGTGAAAAAGAGTTTCAAGATTTTTATTTTTTACATTTTAAAATATTTGAGTTTCCTTGCAACATAGTGTTAAACTAATTGAGATCAAACACAAAGCGGAGGCTAAAATTCTGAATAATCTGTTTATTATGAATGCATAGGCTTAACTTAAATACAAATAAAGTATATATAGGTTAAACTGAAAGTACTATTTTACCCTTAATAAATAAGACAACATAAATATTATTTAACAACTCCCCTCAAACTCACGATGCGGCAGCTACAAGTATCGAGAGTTTGCCAACTAGAAAACAAAAACGAGATATGGAATGCGCCTTGGTAAAGAAATTTGCAATGAAGAAGGAACAAAAGGCAAAGTAATGGTTCCATGCTTGAGATGATGACGAGTAAGATGACAATCGATTTCAATGTGCTTAGTCTACTCATGAAAAACCTAGTTGTGAGCAATCTGAATAGAACTCTGGTTGTCACAATACATAGGAGTAGGATGGGAAAAGAAAACTCTCATATCAGCAAGTAACCAACGTAACTAAATAATCTCTTTGGTAGTAGATGTCATGGCACGATATTCTGCTTCGGTGGATGATTGGGAAATAATAGATTGTTTCTTGCTCTTCCAAGAAATAAGAGAATCACCTAAAAAGATATAAAACTCGGTAACAGACTTGCGATCTGTGGGATCACTACCATGATCAGCATCAGAGTATGCACGCAACTCCAAGGAAGAGGTGGATGAAAGTAAAAGACTTTGAAAAACTGTACCCCGAAGATATCACAAAATACGAAGAACAGCTGCCCAGTGAGCAGTAGTAGGAGAAGCAACAAGCTGACTAACAACATGAACAACATATGCAATATCTGGACGAGTAATGGTGAGATATACCAAACTCCCAACAATAGTGCGGTATAAAGTAGGATCTATCAAAGGTAAACCATCAGAAGAAGAGTACCTTGCGTTAACCTCAATAGGAGTATCCACAGTCTTGTTATCAGTAAGTCTAGCCCGCTCAAGAATATCTGCAACATATTTCGACTGAGAAAGAAGGTAACCTCTAGGTGAGTATGCTACCTCAATACCCATGAAATATCTAAGATAACCCAAATCCTTCATCTCAAATCGTCTAGCCAATTCTGTCTTCAAAACTGAAATACCATCAATATCATCACCAGTAATAATCATGTCATCAATATATAAAGACAGAATGATACGACCTGCATCAGTGCACTTAATAAAAAGAGCAGAATCATGACTGCTAAAAACAAAGCCAAGTGACGAGATCATAATAGAGAATTTCTCAAACCAAGCACGGGGTGCTTGTTTGAGACCATATAATGCTTTCTTAAGCTTACAAACATATCCAAAGTCATGTGAAATACCAGGAGGGGGTGCCATATAAACTTCTTCTTGAAGATCTCCATTCAAGAAGGCATTTTTAACATCAAGTTGAGAAATATGTCATTGACGAATCAAAGCTACAGCAATAAGAGTACGAATAGTAGTTATTTTTGCAACCGGAGCAAATGTCTCCTCATAGTCCATACCATACTGTTGAGAGTATCCTTCGGCAACCAACCGAGCTTTATATCGCTTAATAGACCCATCAGAATTAGTCTTGATCTTATACACCCAATGACAACCTACAACACTCTTACCAGGAGGTAGAGGAACCAAATCCAAAGTATCAGTCTTATGCAAAGCAGAAAGTTCCTCATCCATAGCTTGCTGCCAAAGCGGATCAAGAATTGCATCTTTATAGGAAGAGGGCTCAACAAGACAATAAATAGAGGCTAAAAAGGAAGTAAATGATGAAGAATAACAAGAATAAGCAAAATTTGGTAGTTTTATGGACTTACGAATACGGATGGACTGACGTGGAGGTGGATCCACAATCTCAGATGAAGCTTGAGGGGCTGTAGATGAGAATGGAGCTTCAGGTGTGCCAGAGAGTAAAGTACCAGTACCTGCAGAGTTATGAGTACAAATTGATCGAACATGGGGAGAGCTATCATCACCAGAATCCTCAGAAAATGGATCTATACTAATAAGATCAGATTTAGTCAGGCTATGAGTAGTGGATGGAATAGAAAAGAAAGGTATATGCTCAAGGAAGACAACATGACGAGACACATAAAGTTTCCGAGTTATTGGATCAAAACAACGATAACCCTTTTTACCTTCACCATAGCCCAAAAAGACACAAATAGCGGATCGAGAGGATAGCTTACTTCGTTCTATATGAGGACAAAGAACAAAACAAGTACAACCAAAGACTCTAAATGAGGAATAATCAGGGACATACCCATATAACTTTTCAAAAGGAGATAAACCCGAACTATGAGAAGATGGAATTGTATTAATCAAGCTTACAGCAGTAAGAACAGCTTCTCTCCAAAACTCACTAGGAACAAAAGCAGACAACAAGAGAGAACGAGCAGTTTCGACAATGTGCCTATGTTTTCTTTCAGCAACACCATTTTGCTCAGGAGTATCTGTACATGAAGTTTGGTGGATGGTTCCATCTAGGGCAAGCAATTGGCAAAATTTATTAGAAGTGTATTTCCCACCCAAATCACACCTAAAACATTTGATCACAGTAGAATATTGAGTTTTGATAAGAGCTCGAAAAGCTGCATATATCTCAAAGAATTCAGAACGATGTTTCATTAAATAAACCTAACAATAACGAGTATGATCATCAATAAAAAAGACATAATATCGAGACCCTCCTTTTGTGGCAACAGGAGAAGGTCCCTATACATCAAAATGAATCAAATCAAATGGTGAAGAAGAAATATAAATACTTCGATTAAAAGGTAAGGCGAAAAATTTTGCTAATTTACATCCACTACAATCAGAAATGTCACAAGTTTTTAAATTTCCTAAAGCTCCTATGGATGCCAAAAAATCTCAAACGAGAAGAAGAAACATGACCTAAACGGGAATGCCATAAATAAAAACTAGAAGATGAAATACTCAAACGAAAGGAAGACAAATCAACGGTAGTAGTAGCAGCGGCAGCAGCGGCAACTGGCACTTTTAACTCATCCAAAATATATAGTCCATTCTCCCTACGGCTTGTCCCAATCAGCTTCTAAGACTGCAGATCCTGTATACAACAAAAGGAACCAGAAAACATGACTAAATAATCACCAGAATCACATATTTGACCAACAGACGCAAGATTCAATTTGAGTTGTGGAATAAGATAAACATTAGGGAGAGACATGTGAGGTGTGAGAACAGAACCAACACCTGTTAAGGGCATTTGAGTGCCATCAGCAGTCATAACAGGAATGGAGGACAAAGGGGATACAGAGGTAAAAGATGAGGAATCTGGAGACATATGATGGGAAGCACCAGAATCCAAGACCCATTCAGAATGTGACATACCTGAGGAACTGTGAGGCAACTGACCTCATAGTTCATTCTCCCTACGGCCTGTCCCAATCAGCTTCTGAGACTGCAGATCCTGTATACAACAAAAGGAACCAGAAAACATGACTAAATAATCACCAGAATCACATATTTGACCAACAGACGCAAGATTCAATTTGAGTTGTGGAATAAGATAAACATTAGGGAGAGACATGTGAGGTGTGAGAACATAACCAACACCTGCTAAGGGCATTTGAGTGCCATCAGCAGTCATAACAGGAATGGAGGACAAAGGGGATACAAAGGTAAAAGATGAGGAATCTGGAGACATATGATGGGAAGCACCAGAATCCAAGACCCATTCAGAATGTGACATACCTGAGGAACTATGAGGCAACTAGCCTATGGAAGAAGAAGTGGACATTGCTTGTGGCTGCAACGAGAGAAACTTCTGAAATTGCTCAGCCAAAATATTAGGATCAGTAATAGAACCTGGGGAAGCTACTGCTGCAGTATTGTGGTGTTGTGGTTTATAACCCTGAGGTGGTCTATGAGCATTAGATTGTGACTAATTGCCAAACTTCCAAGCTTGGTTCTGCTATCTCAACTTAGGACACTGAGCCTTCCAATAACCTTTCTGCTTACAGAAACTGCACTCATCGAAGCCAACCCTTGTGTAAGGCTTATTCTGATGATTAGAGAATGGCTTAGAAGGCACTGCTAATACTGAAGGATTTAAAGCAGAAAGAATTCCCTTTTCAGAATAAGACTGAAGACGTATTTCTTCAGCCAATAACTCACTAACAACAGAGTCAACACAAGGCAGTGGAGAACGATGCAGAATTGAACCTCTAAGTCCTTCGAAATCACTGCAAAGTGCTGTTAAAAATTGTACCAATCGTTGCTGCTCTCTACGCTTAATATAGGCACCACATGCCTTTAATTCTGCCGATTCTGTAAGAGCCAATCGATCCCAAAAATCTGTCATAGCGGAATAAAACTCTTGGATACTCATATTCTTCTGATGAAGAGCTCGTATGTCATTCTCTAATTGATACTGTTTTGCAAAATTTGATTGTGTGAATAACCTTTGCAGATGATCCCAAACCTCTTTTGTTGTCTCATACTTCGCCAATTGCATACCTATCGAATGCTCAACAGAATTGTTGATCCAAGTAATGATCTTTGCATTATTTGCTTTCCATGTATCTATCAAAACAACATCTCCCTCCTCAACATTCTTAGGTATCATATAAGTTCCACTAACATACCCCCACATCTTCTTACCCTTAAGGAAATTTCTCATCACATAACTCCAATACGAATAATTCTTCTCATCTAACCTCACACTCACAGACTGAAGTGAATCATCTCTTTCAGTAGCCATAATCAGCAATCATAAATAACCAGAATGCAAAAGCAGCGGAAACAAAATACTAAATTGCAGATGCTGAAGGGAAGACGAAATACCAAAATAATTACAGAAACTGTCGAAATACCTAATTTTGCAGAAGTTGGATCTGCGAAGCTGTATTTGGGATTAAGCCTCGTTCCATAAAATCAGCTCTGATACCATGTTAAACTAATTGAGATCAAACACAAAGCGGAGGCTAGAATTCTGAATAATCTGTTTATTATGAATGCATAGGCTTAACCTAAATACAAATAAAGTATATATAGGTTAAACTGAAAGTATTATTCTACCCTTAATAAATAAGATAACATAAATATTATTTAACACATAGGACTGGCATACAATCTACTCTTTTATCTTGAAAAGCTGATTGTTTCACTTAAGACTTCAGATGTTATATTTCTCTCTTATTTACATGGGAAAGTTTTTTTTTTTTGGGAACCCCCAAATGTAAGTGTATAAATTCTGTGTTTAGATTCAATCTCTCCTTGAACTTTTCAAGTTTTGGGAAAATACCGAGTTATATGGACACCATTTTGCTTGACTATCGCATAATATGGATGAATTCTTGGCGACGAGTCTCCCTGTCCGGTCCTTTAAAAGACAATGTTCAAATTCAAGATCAAGATTTTGGCCACTCTGTGTATCAAAATCTTGAAAAAAAAAATATAATTATTAAATTGAATTGTGGGACTAACTCTATATCCCAAATGTCAAAAACCCCTCATTGTTCGTCTAAAAACTAACCATACTTCAAATGTATTTTCTCCCCTTGAATTCAAATTAATTCTTTGAATATCATTCATGATTCTCGCAAGACATGAAATATTAAATAGTATGTATTTATTTAATTAAAAAGGATGTAGTTTAATTTATTAGACTCTAAATTTGCTCCTCGGATATTATTAATTCGAGTGTCACAAAGCTCAGGATTACTAGAGGTTTACTTAGTCGTTAATTTCTAGGTTTTAGAAAATTAGTTAAGATATACATAAGCTAACGTGGATACTTAAAAATATCAAAAAATAAAAAATAAAAAATAAAAAACTAGCATATATCTAAACTCGGATAACTAATTAATTATACATAGAAGACCAAAAAAAAGGAAATTGAAGCATCTTCCTTTCCTTTTGTATAGAGCTTGATCAAGATTTTTTTTTTATTTAGCCCTATTTGATAAAACTTTTTTTTATATTGGTTTTATTGATAATTGTTTTTATTGACATAATATGTATATATACACTATCACCCTATTTTGGCCCCCTAACTTTTTTAACTTAAGAATTATCTAATAAAAAAAATGTAAATATCCACACACTTAACATATAAGATTTTAAAAATATACATTATTTAATATGAAATAATATATATTTTATTAACATATTCTTAATATTTATGATGTATATTGGTCATTTTATATCTTGAGGCCACAAGAACAAAATTTAATCAAATACTATTTAATTATTTTAAACTCTTACAAGTACACATTTCATTCATTGCTCCTAAACGGCATCTAAAAGTTATTTTTTTTTTTTAATTACAAAACCCTAAAGAGCTTGAATACTCATCAAATGATTCACCATTTCCAAATTCCCAAACTAGAGAAAGAAGTGTTCAACTCCAACCCCATGAGCATCACTAGACAAACGTTCCTCTCATGTGCAGTAGCTTGCACTAAACCCGTTTTGAATAATGTCTCCTTTTTTTTTCTTTTTTTTTGTTTTTGGGAGCCAAGGATTGGTCTTATAATGACAATTCCTGGCACAAAAAGGTCAATAATGATAATGACTATTCTCCCTTTTTTGCTTAAACACTCTATTTATCCAATAAAGTCCATACATTCACTCAATTGTAATTCAAATTGGATTTTAAACAAAAAAATATTATTGATTTAATAATAATAATAATTCAATTGACTTTATTTAAATTTAAAATGGTCAAAATCAAGAAAATTAAAAACTATGTATTTTTAATAAAAATAATTAATCCAGAATCTTTTGTGATCTAAATCCGAGAATCAGATCCGATAAATATAGACATACAAGTCTCAATTTCAAAAGCTAAAACTGAAAAAACAAGATGAATTTTCTAACAACTTTGATAGATAAATAAAATAATTATTTTTTCATTTAATATATTTGTTTGTGATTTGTATTTGTTTTTAAAATACTTTTAGAATACTTTTGGAATGCATGCTGTTGATTTTGATGAAAAAGATGATGGATGAATACATGAGAAAATATGAATAAACTTACGGTTATGATTAATTAATTCTTGAGGATAAGACTCAGTTTTATATATAAAAAATTTACCATGTTTATTTGAATCATAAAGAAGATTGATTTTTTAAATAAATATTATATGCTTGATTCAAAACTAAATAAATAACTAAAGAATAAAGTTTTAAAATTAAAAATTAATTTTTATTTCGTTTCTCCTCCATTAATAATAATCTTCATTGTACTCCATTTTTCTATGTTTTGTAAATATTCAAATTAGGATATGTCAATAAATAATAAGGGTTATGCTTGGTAATATATTGATTGAAAAACTGTTATTTGTAATTGTATTGTTGTCTTAATTATTAGAAATTCTCAATTCCTAAAATTAAAGCCAGATTTGTGTAGAAAATTATAAACTTTAAATTCTAAATTATCAAGAAATTTATAAAGTCAATAGTATTATTATTAGTCTCTCTCTTAATTTCTACGGGTGAAAATAATGCATGAAAAAAATATTTTTTGGAGGTAATTATTCCAAAAAATACTACCAATTCCACAAAAATAGAAACCACTCATGTCCGGTAATGCATGAGAAGCTAATAATAAGATATTGCACATCATAAATATTTTTGGCATTAGAATATCCATTCCACCCATTTTGTGGTATAAGAATTTAAACTAAACTTTTGTAATTTGGAAAAATCTAAACCGATGAAAAATCTAATATAAATAGGAAAACAATTCAAACAACTTCTACTAGGCCATCATTGTTGATTCTAGTTAATGTTCAATTGATCATAGTTAATGTTCAATTGCCTAGTAGAAGTTTGGGTAGCCTCACATATTTGTTCTTCAAGATTTGTTTCAAACTCCTCGGCTCATTGGGTTGTTCCTTACATAAGCAATTATCTTCAATTGTCTTTGACAAGGAAGAATTTTGTGGGTCAGCCAATTATATGTCTTTTTCTTACACGTACTTGTTAATGTTTTGAATTATGACTTCAGTCTCACCATCCGTTTTCATGGAAGAGTAATGCAGTTGATTGTATCTAATTTTGCTATTCTAATCTTCTTCTTTTTTCTAGGGTTGTCTAACATGAAAGACCCTCAATTTCTTTCTATGCTTCAAGACCTTAAGAATCAGTATAAAATAATAATCTATGAGCTTTCTTGATTTTTTGTTTACCATTGGTACTTGAAATACCTACAAGCAAAGCAGTGATTGTAATAGTTTTATCGTTAATATTATTATTATTATTGTTATTGGTGTGATATTCGAACTGTTTATTTTAAATCAACAATGTTTTTTTGTATGTTTTTTTTTTTCTTTTTATTTGAGAATATTGAATAGAAGGCAAGTAATCATAATCTAATTCCTTATACATTCAATATAAATTCTCTTCATAATTAACCACCTTTAATAAATTATAAAATTAATAATTTTCTCTACGTTCACCATGATGGATTTATAGGCTTGCTGGTATGAACTCTCTATTCTAAAACTTCAAACCACCAATTTTGAACGCTATAAATTTACGGATGACAAATCCTGTTTTTTCATAATAAGAAATCTTTTTATTTTAAATTTCTAACTCTAATAACCATTTAATAAATTCTTTTTTCTGGTGAGATTTTGTAGTCTCATAATTTGGATTTTGAATCTTAAGCAGTATATTATTTTGTCAGGTTAATCCAGACACAAAACAATTTCTTTGTCTGATTTTTTTGGGTATTTTTTTTTTTTATCAAGAAGATCTCTTTGTGGGGTTCGCTAGTACTGTTGAGATATTTCACATATTTCCATTCCAGATGCTACAAATCGTTGAATAGTTTAAGCAATTGTGATCATATACATGTTCCCTTAAAGCGTGAATGGTTAAACAAGATCCAATCTTGGCCAATTCACCAAGCCATAACATGTCCACATTCAAGGCCGACAAGATGGAGCACTCGCAACTGGATTTTCCAGGAGGATCAAAGGAAATTATTAAATTGGGAAGGAACCAACAATGGCAAGTCGAAGAACGCCCGCCTTGCACAAAAAGTATTCAAATTGGGAATAAAGTTTTAAAATTAAACATTAATTTTTATTTCCTTTCTCCTCCATTAATAATCATCTTCATTGTACTCCGTTTTCCTATGTTTTATACATATTCAAATTAGGATATGTCAATAAATAATAAGGGTTATGCTTGGTAATATATTGATTGCAAAACTGTTATTTGTAATTGTATTGTTGTCTTAATTAGAAATTCTCAAGTCCTAAAATATTTAAAGCCGGATTTGAAGAAAAAATTATAAACTTTAAATTCTAAATTATGAAGAAATTTATAAAGTCAATAGTATTATTATTAGTCTCTTTCTCTTAATTTCTACTGGTGAAAATAATGCTTGAAAAAAATATTTTTTAGAGGTAATTATTCAAAAAAATACTACCAATTCCGCCAAAAAAAACCGCACATGATGGTAATGCAAGAGAAACTAATAATAAAATACTGAACATCATGAATATTTTGGTATTAAGGTAGCCATTTCGCCCATTTCATCGTATAAGAACTTAAACTAAACTTTTGTAATCTGGAAAAACCTAAACCAATGAAAAATCTATTATAACTAGAAAAAAAAAATTCAAACAACTTATACTACACAATCATTGTTGATTCTAGTTAATGTTCGATTATCCTTTAGTTGATGATTAGAAATTAAATTTTTTTTTTTTTAAAGGAATACATAATCTGACCATAATAATTTTGATTTTTAGTAAAATGCATATTGAACATACTTGAAAGCATAGTTTTGAAACCCGACCTGATAGTTGATCTAGTCTAATGATCGGGTCACGGGTTAGATGGATCAAACCGGGTCAACCCAAAAAAAGAAAAGCAAAAGACTATTTGCAGCACCAAGGCATAAGTTACCTGTCTCACTCCAATAGCCTGTATCAGATCTCCCAACATGAACATGGTCAGAAGAACTTAAATTTTTACCAAAGCTTTTCCTGTAGGTCGTCTTGGAGAACGATTAGATATTGATGCTAACTATGATGTTCCTGCCTCAGGTACAAATTTTTTATGCGATGACATGTGAAAAAGTTGGTAGGCACTGATGACTTCTAAATATCCCCCTCGACGCTACAAATATATACCATTCCAGTAAATGAGAATTTCTTCAAGGCATTTGAGCAGAACCAGCACACATACGAGGCACAATACTGCTTCCAGTCCTTGAAAATGGCTCGTGATACCTGGTTTGATGACCAATTTTATACAGTAATGCTTGTTTCCACACTTTTTACCATTTGAAACCTCATATGAAATATTGTCATATATCTTTTTCATCCAGAAAGGGAGAAGTAGAACTTTTATGATCATAATTTTAATACATCTTTTGCAGAGCTATTTCATGTGGGACTCCTTTATGTCTGGTGTGGCAGTTTCTACCATGCGTACATCGCATAACCAAAACGGAGAAAATGAATTTGGTGAAATGGAGTATATGAACATAACTGTGGTGACTTCAAATGAACCGTATGAGATAAATGATTGCTCGAACCCACTCTTTGATGGCCGTCAAGTCCCGAAGTTTAATCTAAAGAAAGGTGGAGTTCGTTTCAGCTCACCCACCCAACGGTTTGCTTGTTTTCTTCAATCCAATTGGCTATGGCATAGGGAAAATCATTTTCAGCTTCATTTGTTCTTAAGCTTTCAGACAAGCTCAAGTCCTTTGGTTTTCATGAGACTAAGGCTGATACGTCTATATTTGTTTTTAAAACAAAAACAACTATATTGTATACATTCTCTTATACGTTGATGGTATCTTAATAACGGGTTCAAGTTCAGATGCAATCATACTGTAATTCAGTCTTTACAGAACAAATTAGCTGCCAAGGATTTGGGTACTCTAAATTACCTCCTTGACGTAGAGAGGCACTTCGATGCCCAGAGGGCATTTATTTAACTCAACAAAAGTATATTACTGATTTACTTAAAAGAGATAACATGGACACAGCCAAACCTTGCAACAGTCCAATGACTTCGAATAATTGTCATCTTAATTCTACAGATGGAAGTCCTTTTGAGGATATCAGCGCCTCTACCAAAATATTGTCGGAAGCATGCAATATCTTGCCTTTACACGACCTGATTTGGCCTTTGATGCAAACAAAGTCAACAAATTTATGCATAAACCTCATGATTCCCGTTGGCTTGCAGTCAAGCGCATATCGCGTACACAAAGTCAATATATTGCAGTTTCAACAGGCTTGTTCATCACAAAAACTGGTGATTTCAGACAACGAGCATATTCAGATTCAGACTGGGCAACTAATAGAAATGATTGGCGTTCAGTTGGTGCATACTACATTCACATAAGTTACAACTTGATCTCTTGGAGTTGCAAACAACAACAACCTACAGTCGCTAGAAGTAGAATACAAAGCAATAGCAAATGCAGCTGCTGAACTTACTTGGATCAAATCAATACTATCTGAACTGGGTCTACCTCTAACACAATCTCCGACTCTATGGTGTGATAATATTGGAGTAACCTACCTCACCTCCAATCCTTTATTTCATGCAAGAACAAAATAGATTTTCACTTTATTTGAGATCAAGTCTGCAACAAATAACTAGTGGTTCAATTCATTTCAAACAGAGATCAGTTAGCAGATGCATTTACCAAGTCATTACCGCTAATAAGATTTAAACAAGTCCAACACAATTTGAATGTCCATGATCTACCCTCTAGATTGAGGAGGCGTGTAAAAATTATTAATAAATTGAACCATTAATAATAATAATAGTAATAATAGTAGTAGTAGTAATAGTAATAAAAAGAAAAGGAGAAAGAAATTAATGAGAACTTTGAAATGGAAGATTAATGTAAGGATTAAACAATGATAAAAACAAATGTCAATGTTAGAGGATCCACCAATGGTATTTCAAACAAGTATAGTATAAACTCTTATTACTCAATTTGAAAACCACACACGGAAGAGGTTCCAATCAGATGATTTGTCATTAATAGCTCATTATAAATTATTAACATGATCATATTAATTATCTTATTTACATAGCACCAAACTTTTAAATATTGTCAGGAATTCATGATGTTAACTGATGTTAACAACAAATCAAGTTCCTTTCATAGCCCAGGTGTAGGTAATACTATACGGTTGGGCTATGAGAGTGCCAAGCATTTGTTGTATCAAGTGTTATACAACACAAATCTAGATTAACCATTTAACAAGCAAGGTATTAAGAATTAGCAAGATAAAAAGATAAGACATGTTAATATTAAACATTAAGGTCCATGTTGAGTTTACACCATACTTGTTCTTACACCATTAGTGTAACCTTTTCACCTTGACATAATAAACTTAGCAAAACATAATGAAGAAGAGAAACATAAATAAACAAAACAAGAACATAAATAAGATACAAGTTAACTAAGGAAAGGAAATGAAATGAAAAGCATAAACAAGAAATTAATGAAACCAAAACTTAAGAATTACAAAAAATATAAAGAGAGAAATAAAGAGCATGAACTTGATCTGAACAACCAAGCTCCTAAATACATGGCAAATGCCTCCTTTTATAGGCCAAAATTCAGAATTATTGATTTGATGATTAATTGTTGAGTGGGTGGCCAACTTTTGACTTTGTGAAAATCTTTATCTTCTTGTCTAAATAAAACGAAAATGCTAGCATCAGAACTGAGTCCACTTGAAATCATGAAAGTTATAGGAAATTGACTCAGATTTCTAGGAAAAAAAATGGAGGTGATTTGGACTTCTAGAACTCCAGATATGGGTCAAACACTGAACAGTGTTCGGGCTGCAGGACAGATTTGAACTTCTTCGTTGTTGCTATAATTTGGACTTGCAAACGGCCTTCTTAGATCTTAATGAAAACATGAAAGTTGTAGGCCTATGTCTTACTGAATTTTTGTAAAAATTTGAGATCATTTTGACATCTAGAACTCGAGATATGACCTAATTACCGAACAGTGTTCTAGTTTGGACTGCACCAACATCTCTTTTCTAAGCTTCACCCCCTCTTTGTCCTTTCAATTTCCATACTTGAACTCATCAATCAATCCTTTAATTTATATGATAGGCCTGCATTTAAGATGAACATTTACCATATATTAAGGCATTTTATAGTATTAGACTTATTATTATAAAACATGTTTTAGTTAAGGAGTTATTGATACTTTAAGTGCAAAATGATGATATAAAACCTTGATAAATATGCACTTTTAAGTACTAATCAGTAGCATAAGGAATTAATGGAAATATACTTTCACAAATCTAGTATTTTCTTATGGTTGTAAACTAATACTTTTTATTTTATCAAGATGGGATTAAAATCGGAATTTTTTCCTATATTAGCACAGTGGGCGAACTTATTTCCCAAACTAGCATAGTTGGGAAAATAATCCTCACTCTAACATAAAAAAAATGATCGTGCAAGTAGTATATATGCAACTTATAAGTTGTACATTTACTATATGCTCAACAACTAGTCATGCATGTAGTAAACGTGTCACCTATAGGTCACGCATATAGTATATGCATGACCATACAGTTAATTATTTTAAAGATAGTTTCTTATTTCTTTTCTTCTCCCCTTACTTCTTTCTTCCCTGCTTCTCCCTTCTCCATATGACACTCTCAACTCATGCCAATTGATCTATGTCTTCACTGTAAAAGACTATATTTCTCTCTTCCCCCATGACAAACCTCATCTTTCTCTCTCTCTTTCAACTGTTTGTTCTTTCTCTAGCCATCCACCCGGGAAACCATTGATCTCTCTCCACTATCGCTGCCACCACCACCTACAAAGCTACCCATTTAACCAATTTAAGGTATATTCACCTTCCCCTATATTATCTTGTTATTTTACTTACTTGGCTAATTTGTGATTTTTTTAGGATAAGGGTTTTAGGGTTTAGGTTAGGGTTTTTGTTGATTTTTCCTAATTGAACTATGATTTGAGATTAATTTGATATAAAATTAGTTAAGTAAGTTATGCATTTTCTTATTTAGTAAGAAAAATCAATGAATTATGTTGTGTTGGTTGTGTTAGTGTTAGGGTTTAGTTTATGATTTTTGTTAATTTTAGATTTTTTTAATGTAACTTGAATAATTTGCTATATTAACAAATTAACATTATGTTTTGTTGTGATTTTCACATAACATATCTTATATAGCAGGAATTTTATGTTATTACAATGGTAAAATCATCGATAGCGATAATAATATCATTTACCATAGAGGAAGTATCGAGTTATGTAGCTTGAGATTAGATAGTTCATTTGATGGATTTATAAATTTAGTGTTGAGGAATTGGGTGAAATCTAGCCGAATTTGATGCTGGTATTACTTAGAGGATGTTGGTGGGCCCATTACTAGTTATATGAGTTTTAAAGCAATGGTTGAGTTAATCACCATAAATGGATTGCAAATATTAGAGCCCTTCTTTAGTAGAAAACCTAAAGTAGAAAACTCTTTCAATTTAGAATTGACTCGGGTCTTAAGTTATAGTTAAAGAACCACAAAATCATCACATGCAGTAGGTTCATGTAAGACAATTAATGATACAATGAACCTAACATCAGTTCAAGAAATGGTGCATATGGAGCCTTGGTTGGGTATGGTAAAGACTATATTGTTATGATGAATCTAAACCGAGTGATTAGAAAAATGATTTTCATGTCGATGATATAGTTGATAAAAATGAGCAAGGTGAGCCAATAAACCAAACAATAAGACCCCTTGTTCCTAAATTTAAATATGTTAGTGGGTTTGCTCATATGATAAACTTTGACTGGGCTTTAAGTCATAAGAATTCATGCTTAAATACTGAGTTGAAGGTTAGACAAATGTTCCGAACTAAGACTGATTTAATTAATGTAGTTAAATGGTGACATGTAAAAAACTCACTTTAATATAAAGTACAATGTTTAACCATAACTTATGTGTAGTTACATTGTAAGCATGAACCATCATTTCAATGATATTTGCGTGGGGAATATCAAAATAATTCTAATTCATTTAAGATTTCAAAATTAAAAGATTCTCACACATGTCACAATCTAATGGTTATAAAAGTCAACCATCATTTGACTCTTATTTTGTTGCTACTATGTTGTTGACCTTTTTCAAACCTAAAATAAGTATTAAAATTGTAACCATTCAAGAAACTATCCATAAAGACTATTTGTATGATATATTGTATAAAAATTCTTGGTTAACTAAACAAAAATTATTGGAGAGGTTGTTTGGATCACATAAGAAGTTTTGATGACATTGATAAGTATTGACGACACTCACTTATATGAAAAATATAAGGCAAAAATCTTGATTGGTTATGCTTTGGCCGAGAAAGAAATGAACAGTAACTGGACATGGTTTTTAGATTTGATTCGCTAACATGTCACGGGTAGACGTATTAGATTATGTATAATTTCAAATAAACATGTGGCAATTAAGAATGTTATGTCATAGATATGGACCTAGCTAGATGGGTATCATCGTTATTGTTCTTGCCACTTTGTAAGTAACTTCAACAAAAAATTAAAAGTTATGGCATTAAAAAAACTATTAGATAAGATGTGTTAAGAGCCTTTAAGATATAAATTTGATATTATATATGATGATATGGTTGACAAGAATGATTAAATCAAAGAATGGCTTGAGATTGAACCGAAAGAAATATGGGAACTCTCATATGATGATGGTTATCGTTATGAAAATATAACCACTAATTTGTCAAAGATTTTCAACAATGTCTTTAAAATTGTTCGTGGTTTGCCTATAACAACTATAACCCAAATTACATTTTTTTAGGATTAATAAATATTTTGTTAATCAAATAGCTGCAATTGATGATTAAATTAGTCGTGATGTATTGTGGCCCTCACAAGTGCTTGTTGAACTTATTGTTGATACATAAAATCAAGATAAAATGTTGCGAGTATATTTAATATCCAGATGGTGTTTTTCAAGTCAAGTCCCCTAGGAATTGGTAGTCGAAGAGAGGTTCAATAAAAAGTTTGGTTTAATTAAAGAATATGTATGTGTGGTACATGGTAGTAGTATTATCAACCATGTTCACACCTTATTGTATGTTGTCCATTGCAACATGTTGACTTTGAAAAATTTATTGACACTTTATTTTATAACACCAATCACAAAAATTCATATGGTTTTTATTTCAAATCGTTAGTTAATATTCCATCATGGTCTGATTATGCTAGGCCACAAGTTGAAGGATGTCCAACTAAATAGAAAGTTGAAAAGGGTCAACATAGATCCACTCGTCTAAATGATTATACTAGTCATAATAGAAAAACAATTCAAAGTGGACAACGTAAGAGAAAATTTTTGTTTTAAATTGAGATTTTTATTTCATATCTCTATATTAAGTTGTTTTTTTATCCTTTTATTTTTTATCCTTTAATATTTTTACATGGGTATATGTCATGGTGCGAGCTAGAATAAGTGGATTTATGTCAAGATGTTGTGGCATACGAGAGGACAAGTTCTCATTATGTTCAAGTCTTGATGATTTCTCAGTCTTGCGATTGCAATACAAGCATCAATCCGAGGATATTTGGGCTCAACGAGTAAGTTAATTTTTTTATCTAACATGGTTATATGATAATTTTAAATGTTGTTAATATTTATGTTTATATTTTTTTATTGAAAATCTCAGGGTGGTCCGGTTAAACCTTATTATTATGCCCCAACAGACCTAGATAACCGTGTTTGTTCTTATGTCATGGATTGATTTCAGCATTATTAGAGAGGTGGAGGGGAGAGACCCACACATTCTATTTTCATGTTGGAGAGATGACACCAACATTATAAGATGTTGTCATACCAGTCAACCTTCTGATAGATGGAACTTCTGTTACAAACCCCACAACTTTTGTTACAAACCCCACAGCTTTCAACAAAGATGATTTATATATTTTTCTATTAGGACAAGGGCCACCTCCTAGGGGATATAAAGGGGATATTAGGTGGACCAAAGGGTGCTACAAAGATTGTATTGTATTATTATACTAGAGCATAATTAATGCATATGTTTGGGCCCAATCTTCACCGATTTGACAAACAATGTAGTTCCATGTTAATTTCTTCCACTGCTAGATAACTTTGTTGTCATTCATAATTATAGTTGTGCTCAACGATGCTTGCATATCCATACCATTAGCTTTGCCATATATGCATGTCATACAAGAAACAAATCAGCGAATGTTTATTATTTCTATAGGTATATTTTTATATTATATTCTATTAATTATTGTTAATTTAAGTATTTTTTTTATTTCCTTATTATGAATATAAAGTTATGGTTAAGAGAGCATCTTCACATCGGTCATCCTGATGTTTGGAAAAATCAGATACCCAACGCTGTTACAAGAAGATGACTCTTAATTGGAGCTCAATAATAATAACTATGAACACATTATTAAATTTAAATTTTCTATGAAAAAATGTCTAACTTAACTATTTAACATGTTAGTTGGGTTGGGGAGAGGTCTAAGCGTTTTACACAAAATCTCACTCATGTTCACGAGTTCTATTGAGACAAGTTGGATTCACACGAGCCTCGCCATATATGCATGAACTCAATTATTCATTTTCTTATTTAACTTTATTTTTGGTATGAGTGTTTTTAATATATATGTGTGTGTGTGTGTGTTTCATGGTTTTATAGGTGATAAAGACATTGTACAACGACGATTTGATTGGAAGAGCATCTTCATTATGCATGAAGGGAAGTGATTTATGGTTAGTGGTACATATGCATTGTTTTGTCATAGTTGAGGTGCATTGCCCTGATCGGGAATGCGTCAGTTTGGATTGCATCAACACATACCTGATGATGTTGACACACTTGATGATGACTTTCATGTTATTAATCGTTGAGGTAAAGAGGAAGATGATTGGTCGGTGATTCATATACAATATGTCAATTTATGGTATGTAAGGAGAGATCACTTATTTACATAGTAGCATCCCTTTATTTGATGTCAATTTGTGGAAGAGCATCTTTATTATGCATGAAGGGAAGTGAGTAATGGCTAATGGTCCCTATATACTATTTTGCCATAGTTGAGGTGCATTGTCTTGATCGGGTAATGCATCAGTTTGGATTACATCAACACATACTTGATGATGTTGACACACTTAATGACTTTCATACTCTTACTCGTTGAGGTAAAGAGGAAGATGATTGGTTGGTGGTTCATGTATAATATGACAATTTGTGGCATGTGAGGAGAGATCGCTTATTTACGGAGTAGCATCCCTCTATTGAGTTAGATCTCTACATGACGTGGTATATGAACATAACAAGGTGATTATAATACCACCATGAGACGTGTTACGAGACATCCACGTGACACTCCATGTCAACTAGCACATAATCCGAATAATTATGATCCTCGTGCACCAAGATATAATAGATTAGGATGCTTGGATTAGTTTTTTTAACATGTAATAAAATTCTTATTTATATCTTATAAATGATAATATAATCTTTTTTAATAAATTGGGTGAATTTTCTAATACACAAGGATTGTAAAGCTATAACCGTAATTCATGATGCTATCAACAATGTTGTTTGTGACGCTTTCAATACTTTGTTTTCATCTTATCATTCTTCACTTAATATGCAAGGGTCAGATAGCTGCAGTTCAAACACAACTTTATGTACTTATGCTACTTGCACAACTATTGTTTGTATGCTAGAGTAAAATTTATTTTTCTAACCAATTCGAAAAATAAATCCTTAATAAATAAAAAAGATTTAGTTCAAATTTACCCCATGTTTTAGTCAATGTAACCCATTTGAATTAAATTGCATTAAATTGTAAAATGACTACTAATTAGACTATTGGAAATGCTTAAGACATTAAATGTTCAAGAAATGCACCAGTTTGGATTGCATCAATAAATACCTGATGATGTTGACACACTTAATGACTTTCATATTATTACTCATTAAGATAAAGAGGAAGATGATTGGTTGGTGGTTCATATACACTATGTCAATTTATGGCATGTGAGGAGAGATCATTTATTTACGGAGTAGTGTCCCTCTATTGAGTTAGATCTCTACATGACCTGGTACATGAACATAACAAGGTGATTATAATACCATCATAAGACATGTTACGAGAGATCCACGTGACACATAATCCAAATAATTATGATCCTCATGCACCAAGATATAATAGATTAGAATGTATGGATTAGTTTTTTTAACATGTAATAAAATTCTTATTTATATCTTATAAATGATAATATAATCTTTTTTAATATATTAGGTGAATTTTATAATATGCGAGTATTGAAAAGCTACAATCGTAGTTCATGATACTATCAACAATATTATCTATGACGCTTTAAATACTTTGTTTTCATTCATATCGTTTTTCACTTAATATGCAAGGGTTAGAGAGCTGCATTTCAAATGCAACCTCATGTACTTATGATATTTGAACAATTTTTGTTTTTATACTAGAGTAAAAATTATTTTCCCAACCAATTTGAAAAATAAATCCTTAATAAATAAAAAAAGATTTGGTTCAAATTTACCCCATCTTTTAGTCAATGTAACCCATTTGAATTAAATTGTAAAATGAGTACTAACTAGAATTTTGGGAATGCTTAAGATATAAAAGACATTAATTTTTTTACAAATAAATAATAAACTAGTATTTTTCAAAAATCTTATAATGATCTGTCATTGAAATTGTTCAAATGTTTAAGGAATAAAAAACAAATTGTTTGAAAAAAAAACTTGTAATTTTGATATACTCAAGGAATAAAAAAATTCAAAATGCTTAGATAAAAAAATTACAAAATGTTTAGTAATTAAATCTTGTCAAGTAAATGATCTTGCGATAGTTACAACGTCGACATTAACGTCTAGAAATTTGTGTGGGGAAGAATCCATTCCATGAAATCACATCGGATGTGGCTCTTGAATTATATTAATGAACAGAGGAAACTATTCACTGGTAGATTGTCTGGCATGAAGAAGAACAAAATATAAGAGAAAAGCATGAAGAACACATAATGACAAGTGTATCTTCATAAGAATTCATACAAGCACAACATGATTAGCTAAACAGAACCTCCCATAGGAATTAACATACAGTAATCCTCCATTTTTCCTAGCAGCTTTACTCGTCTTTCAGTGCATTGACAGGCTTAAAAACTCAATTCTTCCATAGGAATTAACATACAGTAATCCTCCATTTTTACTAGCAGCTTTACCCGTCTTGCAGGTGCATTGACAGGCTTAAAAACTCAATTCTTCCATAGGAATTGACCCACCAGCTGCCACAATCTGTTGCTCCAGCTGCAACAGATACAACATTGCATTTGAAAAACAAGAACACGATTATAAAAGTTGTTTACATAAATAAATGAACATGTCATTGAGCAAGAGTACAGTGACTGTACGCACCCTGATTAGAGCTTCAAGCTTGCTCTTCACGAGACTGTAATCCTGTTTCACTTGCTGCAGGCATCTCTGGCACCTGCAATCCAAGTAACCAAATACATATAATTGAAGCATTAAATATCGCATCACTTAAAAAAATACAAATCCTGGGATTCAATAGCTAACTGAGAAAAAAAGAAATGGAAAATACATTGATGCTAAAAGATAAAACAATCTGGAGAATGAGGTAGAGGGAAATAACTCACCCTTCAACGTTCTGTTCCTCACAGAAGCTGCGGAAAGCGATGCAGTCGTTTTTAACTCTCTGTGCACCTATGCTGTATAACACAAAATCCATTTTTTCACCCAAAGTGAGCTAAAGAATCCATCTTTTCTCAATCAAACAAAAATGAGCTAAGAAGAAGGGGATAATTGTTAGCATTCTGTGTCTAATTTTCCAGGTCGTGTCTTAGATCTGAACTGTTTTTTGTGAGGTTCGATGCTCTTCATATGGTTTTAAAGAGGACATGATACTTAAATCAACGATTGCTTGTTTTAGTTCTATAGGAAGCAAACATATACCTGGAGCTGCTACCCTTCAACTGGTGAACATGAGCATCAACCTTTTTGAAGTCTACACTTTGCTGTTCTCTATAAAAGAAGAGGTAAAACAAAACCCATTTCGAAAAACAAAAATTGTAGCAATATAAAAATACAGTCAGCTAGCTAGAATCAACCATAACCAAAAAGAAAAGCTCAGAACTTTTAATCAACATCAAGCAGTTCAGATGTTTGAGAGAGAGTGAGAGAGTCTCCTTACAAGGCAAAGGTGAGATCACTCAGAAGCCTCTCAGAATCTTCAAAGAAGAGAGATACCACTTCAGCAACAAAATCTGGGTTGCTCTCGTCTTGCAGAAGCTGAAGCTGTTGAAACTGGGCATCCAGAAACCCCTTCATCCACCCAAAAAAAGAATAAGAAAACTGAAAAGCAAAACAAAAAACACAGAATACAAAACAACAGAGATAAGAACTATAGAAAGTCCACAAATTTTTTAATTTTTGTTTTTTTTTTTTGCACTACCTCTCTAAACAAGGACTTGGTATATTCAACCCATGCTCTCTGCATCTGAACAACCTCCATCCCTTTAAAACTCTCGGACAAAAAGAAAGAAGAAAAACACAGTTCTTTCTTAAGCTACGACAACTCAACGCAGCTTTGTGGCTTAAATTTACAGATCTTGTGGGAGTTATTGCACAATAAAAGTGGGTAATAGAAATAGTATAAATGGTATGGAAACGGAAAGCTTGAAAGGGATTTAGTGAATTTTAATGTAGAAATGGAAAGATTTTTGTTTGCTTTTTGGCTATCAGGTGAGTAAACCTTTCCTTCCTCTCTGGATTTGTGCTAATAATATGCCTGTGTTCTATTTTGAGTCTTTTTTGCACCAATATAATTAGCTCTTGTGTTGTACCATCATGTAAAGCAACCCCAACCTTATTCCTTCATCTTCATCATTCTAACTTTACTTCTTGTGGTATTCCTTTAAAAATAAATAAATAAATTATTTCAATTTGCAGTACAAACTATTGGTTCTGGTTGCAAGTTCACACATGGGGTTTGACTGTGACTTCAACCATGTAATATAACACTAGTTTGATTCCCCTGGTCTGCGGAATGGAGCTTCTTTTTTTTTCTCTACACTTAAAAAAGTATGGATGTTATTTTTATCATATTAAAAAAATTAGCTATAAACTAAAAAGTTTGTAAATGCATTTATAAATAATAATAAATTTATTAATTTCAATGAAATATTGAGTTGAGATATTAAGATATTTAAAATAAAATGAATATATCTTCAGCTAAAATTTTTTATTCTTATCATGATTAAGATATACATGTAAATCAAACATATAAATTAAAATTACATCTCAAATGATAATTCTTAATCTTAATAATTAAAATATACTACCTTACATTTTCATTTCATTATTTTATCTCCTTTAGACGAATCTCGCTAACATACATTTAATTTCTCAATAATGTAAAGTTAAAAATATTAACATCAACATAACCTTTTTGATATTTTTAGCATCTATAATCCAAGAAAAAAAACATAACACCACATGTTGTCAATATCAACATAATCTATATTAATATTATTAGCCTAAAAGTTCTAGTAAACTAATCAAGCTCTTAATAATATTGATATCACTAACTTCAATGATCCATAAGAAAAAACAAGCAATAAGTAATGTCGATATCAACATAATTCATGTTGATAATTTATATTGATATCATTAACTTCCAAGTTTCAGTGGGATAATCAAGTTATCATTATGATTGATATCAATATAACCTGTTGATACTATTAACTTCCATAATTCAAAATAAAACACAAACATCAAGTAATGCTTATATCAACATAATCCATTTTGATATCATTAGCCTCCAAGTTTCAATAGGCTAAATAAATTAGAATTAATACCAATACCAACATAAACATGTTGATGCCATTAACTTTTTTTTTTTTTCTGAAAGAAAACATAAACACCAAGTAATGTTGATATCAACATAATCCATATTGATATCATTTGCCTCCAAGTTCCAGTAGGCTAATAAAGTTTTCATTAATATCGATATCAACATAACCATGTTGATATCATTAACTTCTATGATCTAGAATAAAATACAAACACCATGTCGATATCAATAGACTCCATGTTGATATAATTAGCATGCAGGTTCTAAAAGGCTAATCAAGCTCCCATTAGCACCAATATCAATATAATCTTGTTAATATCATTAACTTCCATGATCCATAAAAAAACACAAACACCAAGTAATATCGATATCAACATAATCCATGTTGTTATCATTAGTCTCTAAGTTTCAATAGGCTAATCAAGTTCTCAATAATACCAATATTAATATAACCTCATTAATATCATTAATTTCCTTGATTTGAAAAAAAAAAAAAACACCAAATAATGTTTATATCAACATCACCTATGTTGATATTATCACCCTCCAACTCCCGATAGGCTAATTTAGTTTTTACTCAACATATCTTCCTTTCTTTTCATGAGGTTAAGTTTTGATATCAATAAAATTCTATTCACATTATTAGCCTCAAAAAACTTGATGGCTAATCAAGTCTTGTTTATAAGTTTCCTTCATATGCCTTTTTTGATCGGAAATAATAATAATAATAATTCATATATATATATATATATATAGACACACACACTAAATATCAATAAAAATAGACATTTAATTCACTCTTTTTGGAAAAGTATCAAGGACAACACGTTTTCACTGCATGCCAATTTAAATCCGTCACCTAAATGCAAAATTGTCCAAATTGTTATGTACTTTGCATTACATCGATAACTTTTTCTTAATTATAATTACTTTGCTTTAAAAACTTATTATAAGTCCAATTAAGAGCTTCCACTTTTCTAGCTTTTACCACTTTGTTTTTAAGCAAAGTAATTAAAAATGTCAAAAAGTATTTAATAAAGATTTTAAAAATAGTTTTTTTTACTTTTAAAAAATGAAAGGTGATTTTTTTATAAAAGTAGGCTAAAAGTGTATTAGATTCTACTTCAAAAAGATGTTTTCTATGATGAAAGACTGCATATTATATTTTATTTAAACATAAAATAACCCGAACTATTATAAAATTATAAAAAACATTTTATAGTGCATTTTATATATATATTATATATATATATATATATATATATATATATATATATGCAAACATGAAATCAAATTAAATATCATATAAAGATTCTATAAAAACTAAGTTTATATCCAAACTTATATAAAAAATTGAAACACCTAGGGGTGAGCAAAAAAAACAAAACAAACCGATTAAACCAAGAAAACCAGAAAAAATAACAAAAAAACTGATTAGAATATTTTAAACAAATTCGGTTCGGTTTGATTTTGATTTCATAAAGCTTAAAATCAAAAAAATAAACCGAATCAGTTTAGTTAAAAAAATAAACCAAATTGAACCGAATCGAAAAAAAAAACCCATTAGAAATTCCAAAAAACCCCCCCCCCAAAAAAAAAGTATAATTTTTAATTTTTTATATAAAATAACCAAATCGAACCAAAACCGGTCGGTTGTAACAGGTTTGGTTCGGTTTTGATTTTTTTATATATTTTATAAAATTTCAGTTTGATTGTTTTTATAGGTAAAAACCAAACTAAACTGAAAATGATCACCTCAAACTCCATTCAAGCATGTATACTAAACATATAATATATTAAATTAAAATTAAAATTATATAGGGTACTTATTTATTGAAATACTTAAAATATGATCAAGTTATGTTGTTGTTGAGGATTAATCTTTTATTTTTAAAGTTTTATTGCTCCCCACTTAGTATAAATAGGATGTATGCAATAAGTCTCTCAAGATTTTAACAATAATACCTTGTTTATATACACTTCCAAACAAGAACCATAAATCAAACAAAATTTGACTCAAGTGTCTTTCTACAACAATGTAGTAATGGAGAAGAGTTTGAATAATATACAAAAATGGTGAAGAAAACTCTTCCTTCAACCTCCTTTTACAATGGATGAAACCGAAACTTATTCCATTATATGCTTTGATTACTTTTCATAAAACAAGAATTAAACATGATAGTTTTGACTTTAAATCAAGATTTTTTTTAGATGAAAAAACTGGTCGGGTTACTAAAAAAATTGATCAAACTTTGATCATAAATTGGACATACTAATGGGCTGGTAAAAAATAGCTCTTCATGGGCCAAAAAATTATAAATCCAAAATTAAGCCCAGAGAAAAAGGTTGGAAAAAAAAATATTTTTTATAACCCAAAATATTGTGCTACAATAAACTCAAGTCCAAACTAAGTTTGAGTCGAGTAATGGGTGTGTGACGTTATTCATCATCTAGACATACTAATAAACTAACAAAAAAATAATTCTTCATGAACCAAATAATTATAAACTCAAGTCCAAGCCTCAAAAAAAGTTTGGTAACAAAAAATAATTCTTTGTAGTCCAACAAATCATTTTCCAGTAAACTCAAATCCAAACTTAGGTTTGAGCTTGGCAGTAAGCAGATGATTCAAGGCCCAAAGCCCACTTTGCTTAGATATTCTTTTATCTTAGATGTCTTTTCGACTCAATTTTAACTATTTAAATTCCCATTAAATAACTTAAAAGAAAAACTTGTTTCTTTCTTACTTGGGATAGAGTTTTAAAGGGTTTTTGACTTTCTCAAAAATATATAAATGAAGGTTATGTGAGAATATTTTCTTGTTCATCCATAAATTATTTTAATTATGTTAAAGACAGTTTTAACCCTAAACATAATCCAACTCTATTTTTAATTTGATCTTAAATATGTTGATTAATCATGTCCTTAAAATAATTTTTCTAACAACTACTTATAATTTATTGCCAAACAATTTAATGTGTTTAATCTTATAATGCAACGTATCACAACACAATAGGTATAGTGGAGGTCAAACATGTTCCAAGTTTATCAAACCAAGTTCAAGAACATGTTTGGGCACTTTCTTATTGAGCATTTACCAGTGTTAATTAAAAAAAAAAACCAACGAAAAGTAAAAGTTAAGATTGATTTGGAACATCTCAATAAATATCTTAAAATCACCCGCTAGAACCCTAAGAAAATAATAATAATTTTTTTTAATTAGAAACAAAAAGGGAGTCTTGACAACAAATTGTAACTCTTAAATCTAATTTATTTATTTATTTTAACCAAGATCTGTTTTTTTTTTCCTTACATAGTTTTTGAAAATGTTTTAACCAAAATGCAGCAAGCAAAACGGAAGCGATCATAATTTTTAGACCCGGTTCGGTTCAAGGTCTAGGTTTCAAGTTTTAATCGGGTCGTTTAAGTTAATTTTTTAAAAAATAAATCAAAAGGACTCCATTGTAGTAAAATAAAAAACAAAAGTCAACGAATTGTAACCGAATCTTACCGAGTCATCCCAGTTTTTTTTTCTCTTATTTTTTTTTTAATCCGATCTGATTTTAGTCTTAGATCCCGGAACGAACCCTTCAAACCAGACCGAATTTCAAAACTATAAAAACAATTGTCCTAATTAGCATAAAATAACCACTACCAAACATAATAGAGATTGTAGAGAGGCATCACGGGCATGCCCTCTCATTACAACCTGTTTTTCCTCCTACCTCGAAGCAACGAGTGTTTTTTTAATAAGAATTAGGAACATGATGAAGCGAAGGGGATTTTTAGCCTACGTTGACCCTTCAAAATCCATTATTAAGACAACACAATCTTCTTCTTCTTCTTCTACTTATGAGAAACCTAACGGCACGTATGTATTGTTCTTTGATGATTGTTATTTTAAAGAACATGCAAGATGGAAATCTCTTTTAGGGAGAAGGATGGAATAAAATTACTTGTGTTTTGAACAGTTCATCTTGAGTCGACTAAGTTGTGGGTCGATTTGAATTTGTTTTTAATGAAATTAATATTTTTTTAAAACTCGGATCCATCTAAATCTAAGAGAGAAAACATGGGAATTAAATAAATTGTTGACAGGAGTTTTATAATTAAAATATAATTAATAGGGAAAAAAAAGGGGAAGGGCAGCGTATCATCTGTATCTGCAAAATGGAGAAAAATAATGATGAATTGATAAAAAGAATAAAACATGCTAACACCTCCTCCATTCGTCTAACAGGCTACAGCTGTTTCATGTTTCAACTCTCTAATCAATTCCACCTCCTTAATTTCATCATGTCAGAAGGGACAGCTGGACAAAGGACATGCTCCACTCTCTGGCTTGCTTTGCTTGTGACCTGTGAGGTGTGACAGACACCGACCATAAACGTGGAGAGAGGAGAATCCTTGCCAGTTTTATTCTCTCTCTTTTTAGGGCAAACGAGGAGGTGTGGTGTGTGTTTGGTCAATGGCTGATATTCTTCTCTTTTCATGATTCGTAGATATCGTTGAAGATTGCATCGGAGATTCTTCTCATGTGATAAGACACCATAGTTATTCCATTACTGCAGAAAAGCATCGTCTTCTCACGTCTGAAACTCATTTCACTTGAGAACGAAACTGGTCTTTTCAAGACCGAATTGTCACTTCTCGAGAAAAGATTCACCAATGGGATAGATAGATGCATTAGCATCTGTTGAAAATGAGTAAGAATCCAACGAAAGGGAGAAAGAGAGTGACGATGAGAGGAAAATACAAAGAACTATTGAAGCGCATTTCCTGTATTTCATGAAAGCTGGCTGTATCTACAATGAGAGGAAAATACAAGTAGCAAAATACAAGGTGGATCATTTTGAGCAATGTCTGCATGTTTGTAATTGAAAAGAAAAATCAAGTACGGCCCCCCTACAAAGATCATCAACCAACTTGTAAGGAAACCTACAAGGAGCGTGGAAGGCATATATCCTTAACATACCTTGCAACTCCTCCTACAATGTCCAGGAAGGTCCGGTGACCCAACCGTGTGCTCGGTGTTTTTGGTGCGTTCTGCAAGGGCTGCCCACCTCTCACAACTTTCATTCTGATCAGTGCAATTCCCACCAGCTTCCACGTTCTGGTCAAATGAGTCTACATGAATCCACTTCTTGCAAACCATTTCTCACCTTCAATCACAGGGCACCCTGCGTGGAGGCTGCTCATGTCCGGGACAGCAGTTGGCTGCGTACGGTGTTTTTGGTGTTTTTCTTCTTATCCCCGTACTTGTGTTGTGTCCTCTGTAATGTTTTCCCCATTTCTCTAAGCTACAAGCCTACTTAACCAATGTTGTTTAGAGACAAAAGTTTGACAGTTTTAAATTAGAAAATATTGATCTGCAAAACTATATATACATAGTTCTTTTAAAAACAATATCGATATGTAGACATTAGAGTTTCTATACAACAAACTCGCTTGGTCCCTGTGAAATTTTTATTTTATCTCCATAAGATAGCTAAATCAACCTGAGCCAAAAAAAAAAAAAAAGAGGAGGAGAAGGAGAAGCTAAAGACAACTTAAGTGGCACAATGTCTCTCCAGAAAAAAAAACTATGTTGTCTCTAGCTTTATGTTCATGCTTTTCACTCTTGAACGGGAAAAGAAAAGTAACATGAACTGGACCAATACCTTAATTTAGAACATGTGAAGAAATCATGAAAGGAAAAGCATTTGATTGAGTAATTAACATAGTGTTTATTGTTGTGTTTTAAAAGTGTTTTTAAAAAGAATTGAATATTTTTTTATTTTTTATTTTATTTTAAATTAATTTTTTTATATATTTTTTCAAAATTTTTAATATATTAATTTTAAAAATAAATTTAAAAAAACAAAAAAATTTATTTTGATTTATTTTTAAGTAAAAATCATTTAAAAAACAATTGTTATACACTATCAAAATACCAAACAAACTCTAAAAATAATTCATTAACAAGAATAGGCTTTAGGTACTCTTTGTTTTTGTATTTTAAAAGTGTTTTTAAAAAAAGTAAATTTTTTTTTTATTATTTTAAATTAATATTTTTTTAATATTTTTAAATTATTTTAATACGTTATATCAAAAATAATTTTTAAAAAATAAAAATAAAAATAAATAATTTAATATATTTATAAATAAAAAACATTTAAAATTGATCATAACTACCCTTTTAAATGAAAAACACTCGCATTGCTCTTTTCCATGATCTTTTCCAACAGGTAATAGATTTGCTGATGCATCATGAAAACAGCGTAAAAAGATTCCTATCATGAATTCAACCTGATTAGAGAGACGAGAAAATTTCTAACAGCCATTTGAGCAGCAGTGCAAGAGGATAGTGGCATCAAAAGCGAAGGGGAAAGGGCAGCGCTCATTTCTTTTTCATGTAAATTTTATTCCTCTTTCTTTTTATGACAGGAGCATTAATCACTATACTTGTACTGGCGGTGCTCTTCGATCATATTTAGATCAAACACTTCACACGCGAACAATTACCTTTGATTTCATAGCAAAAAAGATATTACACAAATGCACAATCAACACTTGATGCCCAGCTAGTAAGAACTACACATGACAGAGAATTATAATGATACATGAAGCAAGCAAGCATTAACAGGATAGAAACATGTTTACATGGTCTCAACAGTTCCTTTCCTGGCTCTCATTTTTTTCTGCTTTTCCAAGCTCTTTTGGAGCCAATGGTGAGTCTTGTCAGAATAAAGATTCAGGAGAGCAATGACATCCTGGGGTCAACACCCTGTGAAGAGAAAAGGATATGGTTTATATCCCAGAACGGTTCAGAACAGCCACTCCCTCCTCCTGTTGATTCGGATCATCAAGGCACTCAGTTGATCGCCCGTGTTCTTCGGACTTTTCATTACAGTTGCTCAAAACCACCTCCATCTGTTGATTGAGATCGCTCAGATACTCTGTCGAATCGTTTTCATCTGCATCGTAGAGGTCTTCAATCGAGGGTGTCCTTTGTCGTTGCTTTAATTCTTCAAAACTGCTTTCATCTCCTTGCAAAACCCTTACAACCTGCAGAGAAATCTAGCTTTTAAAAAACAAAACAAAAAAAACAACTGTCGAGGCATTTCTAGGGGAAGAAAATATACTTGGCTCATTTGAGGTCGCTCTGAAGGAGATTGATGTATGCACATAGAAGCTGTACATGCCAGACGATCCATCTGTTCTGAGTCATAGGCATCTACGAGGATTGGATCAACAAGCTCCTCTATGCTGTTCTTCAGTAGCAAAGGCTTGGCCTGACAACAACATTGGTCAAAACTGCATAAATTCTTGGTGGAAATGCAACCTAAGAGACTTGAATCACGCAGAATCAGAAAGAAGCAGCATACATACCCACATTACAAGACTGTGCTGTGAACTATCTAAAGCTTGCCTTCCAGTAATGAGCTCTAATAGCAGAACCCCGTAAGCATAAACATCCGTCTTCTCATCTACTATTCCATGCATGAAGAATTCAGGAGGAAGGTAACTGTCAAGATAAGAAATGAGATCAGATTGCAAGGCCAAAAATCTTGATGATTCAGAGACCCTGCCCAGGTTTTGGATTACAAACCCAAAAGTGCCTTCAATTTTTGATAGGGTGTGATGAGACCACTCCTCTGGTAACCATTTTGCAAGCCCAAAATCTGAAATCTGAAATAAAGTTCCGAATTCAGAGATTAAGGGGAGATCATTTAGGTGTTGCATAGTACAGCAGTAAGAAGTGAAGTTTCAGGTTTCAAAGCTAACCTGGGGCTCAAGATCCTCTGTTAGCAATATATTGGAAGCCTTGATATCTTTGTGGATGATTCTCCTCTGGCACTCCTCGTGAAGATACAGAAGGCCCCGAGCAGTTCCAAGGGCAATTTTATATCTGATTCGCCAGTCCAGCTTTTCCTTGGGGCCTGGCAACATTTGTTAGGAAACAAACTGATACATCATTTTGGTGGAAAACTTGTGGAGATATGAACTTCACAATAATCTGGATAATGAACAGACCATAAAGTAAAGATGCAAGGCTCCCATTGGCAGACAATTCAAGGACAAGATGCATCCCCCCTTCAACCCCATATCCAATCACTTTGGCAATATTAGGATGGTCAACATGTACTATAATCCCAAGCTCCGATAAGAAATCGACTGTCATATCTTCTGGTGAACCTCTGGTCAGCCGTTTAATTGCAACGAACTGCCCATCTTCCAATTTCCCTTTGTAAACTTCAGCATAGCCTCCTTCTCCAATTAAATTTTCTTTATGAAAGAAGACAAGGTATCGTGAGCATATTGAGATCGAGACAGCCACAACTACAAATACTACAACATAGCAAAGAGTACATTGCATTTGGAGTTGCAGACTATACTGCGGAATTCGGTAATGAAGTTTTTGAATCTTAACTCAAAGAAGGTGAAAAGGGATACGAAGCACAAATATAAATTCTGAAAGAAGCATAAACCTTGGCTAAAAGTATCAGTTGCAGCATGGAGCTCTGAGAGAGAAAAGTTCTTCCAAGAAGATTTGAAATGGCAGAATTCACCATCTAGTGGAGAAGTTAGAGTTGGAACAATCTCCTCTCTGAATCTTCTGCTTCTGCTTTTCCGTTTACTTAGCTTTGGTGTACCTTTCTTCAGAGGAGGGAGAGGATGGCAGCTCGCTGCAGGTCCCTTTTTAAATACGCGAAAGAAGTCACGCCAGGGAGTGGTGGCATTCGGTTGCCCTTCTGAGCCTGAAGTGCTGGCCCTGGGAGAAGTTGCTTCAGATTCATAGCTATTTGAAGTGCTTGCCTTGGAAGAAGTTTCGGATTCTACGCTAACAGAGAAATCTTCTAGAACTCCTCTTGGAGAGGACTTTTCCGTTCCATCCTTGGTCTTCTTTTCCTCCTCCTCCTCCTCCTCCTCCTCCGCCTCCACGGTGAAGGATTTCTTATCTGATACAAAAGCTTTCAAATAATAACAATAAGAAAACAAATCGACAGAGTTGCATCAAACACGAAGGAGAAGATAGTAACTAAGTATTTTACCATGAGATGAAAACGAGTCAGAAAACCTTGATCTCGTCAGTCGATTGCGCCGAACAGGAACAGCTTTCTTTTCTTGATTTTCTTCAATAGCGTCCTGGGAACCATTGCTGCTAACACAAGTTTGCGTCATTAAAACAAAACAGTGATTGCGCGAAAACCCAAAGGATCCTAAGCAGGTTAAAACAACTCATGATAACAAAAAGGCCAACAATTTAGTATGGAGATAGTGAAATATGACGATATTATTATGTAACATCTGACTGAAGAAATTGAAAGAAAACCATTGCGGGACACCGTCTGTAAAACAACACAATAGGCGCCTGAAATGACAGTCGAAATGACAAAAAACTTTTCCCATCACCAAATTCTTCTCATTATCTTATCTATAACAATCGAAATGACACAAAAGTTCTGGTACTAATTCATCCACAACAATGTGGTAACTCTATACAATCTGTAACATGCCTAAACTCCAGTTAGAACCAGGAAAAATAAGGCTGTAGAGGATATGAAGAAAGTACCACACAGAAGCTGAAGGTTGTTGGACATCTTCCATGATGTTTCGAAGAGGTGAGCAAAGCAAAGAGACGATACAAAACCAACAAGGAAACGGAGGAAAAGCGTGTGAGAGAGACAGACAGACAGAGAGATGAAAGTAGCGGTTGGCATGATTTCTCTTTGCTTCTCTAAATATTCCCCATTACTTGTTTTTGACACTTCTTTACCTAATTTGGATGCCCTAAATTCGGCTTTTATCTGTCATTCAGTGTTTCTCCCTCCATGATTTGTTGTCGATTGTTCTATAATAAATTTTGAGCTGATCAGCTTTAAATTTTTATAGATAAAATTAGTAGATTGAAGAAGGCTTGTAAGCAAGCACGTCCTCTTAGTTTGCCGGGAAAATCTCATCAGTGTTCTCTACTGGGTTCTTGCCACGTTAGTATAAAACAATTTCTCATCTGTGAAAAGATGTGTTCTTAACATTATCAGGAAAAAAAAAAAATAATCTTGATTGACACAAAAATATTCCTCACCCTTAAATAAAAAGAAAAGGCATTATTAGGCTTTTATTTGAAGGGTCAAGGTATGGATACCTAAGGTTTTAGACTATACTAGATAGATGTTCCAATATAAAAAAAGTCTAATGCTAAAAAAATTAGGAGACTTGAATCATTGAATTTAATAAATTTGGTTAGTTTAATAATACAAATAAAAAAAAAATACAACGGTTATAAATAAAGTGAAAAAATGCAACAAAAAAAGGGTAAAAAAACTCGACCCAAACTCATCTAGGTTAGCGCATAAAATATACGACTTGGCTGAGACACTGGTATAGCCCCGTCAAAAAAAAAGTTAATAAAATCATGAAGCTCATATATATAAAAAAAATATATATATATCGTGGGACGAAACTAAAAAAATATTTAAAAAAAAAACAACTAAAAAAACCTAAGTCAAACTAGATTAACTTGCTAACCCACGATCATGGACATAAAATTGGGATAACCTCATAGAAAAGAAAGCAAAAAAATATATATAAAGATCAATTCTCAATCAATTAAATGTTGATGGATGAAATTGAGATAAAAAAATTAATTTTAAAGAAAAGAAAATGTTTAAGGATCTCATCCGATAACGAAGAAAAAATTAAATGAGAATACGATAACCTCAAAGAATTAAAATGTAAAAAGTTTGAAGATCCATTTCTAGCAAATTAAATATTGAAGGTGAAGATATATTCCCAAAAAAGTAAAAAAAGTTCGACCCGAATCCACCCGGGTCAGCATGCAAAATTTGTGACCTGGTTGTGATACTGGGGTAACTACGTCGAAAGCAAATTAAATAAAATTATAAAATTTAATTATCAAACAACTCAATGTTGAAGAATGAGATAACCCATATCATTTTTAAAATCAATAAAAAAATTCAATAAAAAACAAATAAAAGAAATAACAAGCGTCTAATCTACAATTAAATAAATAATAAATAATAAAACTAAAAAAAAATGAGTTTAAAAAAAATTAAGCAAATCTTGACAAATCTTCTAAACCTAAGTTAATTTTTCTAAATTCACAACCTGTGAAATCTTAGATTTAAATTCAATTAAGAAACTTAATTCTCAACCAATTTAATGTTAAAAAATGAAATAAAAAAAAACCAATTTAAATAATTTCCTTATGTAAGAAAATATAGCAATCAAAAGAATGCAAATCAAATCTAATAGGAAAAAAAAAAACACCAAAGGAGAATGAAATCTCCAAAAAAAAAAATTCAATTCTAAAAAATTATCTCAAATTAAGAAAATAACAATCTAAATAATGAGAACAAAATCTGACAAATAAAAAAAATTAAAGGAAGATGAAAATTGAAAATAAATTATAATTTTATAAATTATTTCAAGTAAAATAAATAGTAATCAAATCTTAAGGAAAAACAAATTGAAAAGGCTTCTTTGAAAGTTTAAAGGGTCAAGCACACAAATAGATGAGGAGAGAGAGAAAAAAAAAGAGTTATCAGTGCGTCAAATCAAAGATCCATTGACGACGCACACCACCGTATCATAGAGAAGTCACCGAGACAAATTCAAATTTCACCGTGACAGGCTGTGTTTGGTTAACGAACAATGTCGCTCAGGCAAGCGCATACCACACATGTATATGGAAGTTTTATAATATATTTACATTTATTAAATTATTGAATCTAATTATAGCAACAACCAAAAAAAAACCCTTAATGAAAAACAAAAACTCCCTGGGATGACATCTTAAGATACTTTTATAATTAAATCATTTTAAAAGCATAATTAAATCACTTTGCCGTGTAAAAACAATGTGTTAAAACCCTTTTTTGTACTTTTTAAATTCAAATCTTAAAAGAGAATTTATCAAATTCTTCGAAATACATCATAGCGGTGGGAGTGGCTCGCCCTTAAAATTATATGGAAAGATTCCTAGTCTTGATTAACAAGCAAACTGGTACAAGAATACTCTAATCATAAAATAAAAGGGGAAGGAAAAAAAAAACATAAATTGGAGCTAAGAAAATAAGACACTAACTTGGTAACATCATTTGAAGTTAAGAAAACAGAAACAGGAGGAATTAAGGAAAATAAACATATAAATGAAAATGAAAGATTGACAAGAAATTTTGTTTTTGTACGTTTTAAAAGTGTTTTTAAAAAAAAAAATTATTTTTTATTTTTTTATTTACTTCAAATTAATATGTTTTTAATGTTTTCAAATCATTTTAATGCGTTAATATTAAAAATAATTTTTTAAAAATAAAAAATTATTATTTTAATATAGTTTAATATAAAAACTTATTTGAAAATCACTATCAAACTGAAGATTATTGTCATCTGCGCTGCATAACACACACCATAAGAAACGCATTGCCTGAAAGCCTTCCTTCAGGTTGTGAAAAGCCTATCTTGCAGCAAAATTTGCACTCCCTTTGTATTCTATCTGTGATTCTGCCTCGATCTCATAATCAGAATTTCTCAATCAAGCCGAAGAAGATTCACAGGCTTTTTAATGAATGAATAAATAAATAAGCATTCCATTTTTAAAAAAAAAATTTATGAAAGTACACAATTTCCTCCTAATCCTGGAATTACAGACAGTTATAATCCATCTAATTATGTTTCGAAACGCTAAATAGTTACCCATGAACCCGCGTGATATTGCGGGTTATTTTTTTTTATAAAAATTATATTAAAAAAAAACTAAGATTTAAAAGTGCTAGATTTTTATGCAAAACCATACTCAAAAATCTTAGATTTTAGCTACAACAACTAACTTAAGAGTAATATTTATAATATTAATAATAATATAAAACTTGCATGACCCAAGTTTAAATGAACTTGACTACAACACCGAATCCAAAAATATTAAATATGGATCTAGCAAAAAATTGTGTCATAAAAATGTGATAATTAAATAGATTAATTAAAAAAAAAACAAAGAAAAAAATTTTGATTGAATTAACCCTTCAAACCAGAGATTCGCGATAATTCATTGAGTTAAATAGATTAATGAAGAAAAAGAAAAAAAATCTAAATTAATTGAGTTAACCCTTCAAACCAAAGATTCACGTCATAAAAATTTAATAATTAAATACAAAAAAAAAAAATTTGACAGGTTTACACATAATTAATTAGGTTAACCCATTAAACTAAGTTAACCCGTCAAACTCAAGATACGTGTCTTGAAATTCTGATAATTAAATAGAAAGAAATTTAACATTAACAAACTAAACTAAACAAAAAAAAATTAATTAAAAAAAAATCCGGGTTAACTCGTCAAATCAGATTAACCCATCAAACCTGGAATCTATATCATGAAAATCTGATAACTAAATAAAAAAAATTAACATTAATAAACTAAATTAAATAAAAAAAATTCATTAAAAAAACAAAAAAAAATTGAAAAAAAATAGTTGTATAATATAATATAATAATTATAATAATATAATATATTATTAAATGAAGTGCGTGGGGAAGCTACAATGCTTTCCCACACCTTTTACCTTTTAGAGTATTACTTAATTCCGGTGCTCATGTTTCCCGCCTCAATAAATGAAGAAATTTCCATGCACGAAGGCGTCGAGGTCTCAAGATGCTTCTCTGCTGTACTCCTCAACCACCACTTTCTACGGAGGGAAGATCAATGGCAGTTCAAAAATAAAATGAATAGGCCTACCTGATCATGCTCCTTCATGATGAGAGGAATCATGCATGCGTACCAGATATTGCAATAATGTTCAAAAGTGACGGATTAGCCTGTTATCGATAAAGACATGGAATGCAGGCAACCAGAAGAACATACACAAGATCTTCTTTGACATTTGCGGCAAAAAAGAAGATGAAAAGAACTCTCCTTCCTGGTGTAATTTTATTGTACACTTTGTACAATTCATTGTGGACAGGCTATTCATAAGTTTACTTTAATCAACTGTTTCAACACCATAAGAATATCAAATTTAAGAGTACCGAAGAAAAGTCTCCACTTGAAAAAAAGAATTTACAACAAGAGTGCAAAGTTGTAAAACCAGTGCTTGCAGGCTTTGGATGCAGTTATGGCGAAATATATTCAGTGAACATTGCGGGTGATCAATCCCTCAAATATCGTGTAAAGATCCTTGTTATCTGAACCAAAAATTTCCTCTGCCTTCCTTAGGGTCTCCTGAGATTTTACAGAAAGTCGTGGAAGAAAACTGATGTCAAGTTGAGTTGTTAACAACAGATGGAGAGGGTGGAGAGAAAATTTACCTCTTTTGTTTGCTTGTGGGAGTTCAATTCCTTGACGTTTGCCAAAAAAGCACCAAACTGCTCGTAAGACAAGCGGGTCCTGATCAACAAAAGAAGAAATTGCATTTGAAGAAAGAACGCTACCCAGATTTATAAAACTAAATTTGCATGGGTATTGATTATGATGTAATTCAATGCTGCAGATGTTATTAATTGTGCAAAGATTCAAGTTTTTTCCCAGTTAAAACTCACCTGACTTGGCGGAAGAATTCTTTGCCATCAACTCGAGTTCGTGCTGAACCATGTAAAAACAAGAACTAATAAAATGACATAACAAATTACATGAAAAATCCCGAAACAGTTTTAGGTAGGCTCATGAAAAATGCCATCCATTGTCTTGGCTGTTCTCCAAAAAACAAAGAACAAAAAAAATGAAAGGTATGTGTACATACACTGTATTGTTAACCTTATCTGGTAACAAATATGAAAACCATCGCCAAAAAAGGCAAAATCTACACTAATCAATCTATCTCCATCTCTGTCTCAAGGAAAGACTTGAAATATGGCTTATCATCACTTTAAATCAACGATTACATGATTTATAATTAACAAAGAAAGTGTAAATTTTTAGGCATAACTGTTTCGTTCTCATGATGTGACATCAAATGTAAAACAAGTTGCTTGAATTCATATAGTTAAGCTGTTCAGAATCCATTGAAGACATATACACTCATCACTGATTCATTTTTTCCAACTAATCCCATTGCATCCTTTCATTTACCGGAAAAAATTGCAACTCTGAGTCATTAAGTTCAAAGAGCTTTAAAAGTACGGGGTTCAAATCATAGTGACTGGCCATTTGACATGGTATCCAAGGCATAAGAGTTTGGCATCTGTATCAATCAAATTCTGCATAAGCTTTATTCTAAAATGAAGTTTTAGAGCTAACCAGCTTGTGATCCTGCGTCACTTGACATAGAACTATGTTGGCTTGAGGACATAGAAGAGAAGGCAGAAGATCTATCGTCCATGCTTCTCGTGATAGAGAATGACATTGATTGTCGTTTTGGAGACACTGGTTTAGACGTCCTTGTGGGAGACACAGAAGCAGAAAAACTAGGAGGGGAGCCTGGAGGAGTAAACCGGGGTGTGTTTATTTGGGATGCTAGCAGAATCTGTGATAGGCCAGGTCTTGGAGCTGCCATGAAAATAACGAGATGAGGTAACATAAGTACTGGATTAGAAATTAAGTCTGGTGGGTTTTTGTGTTAAGAAACAAGCTTAAAACCACAAACTTGTGGCATACCATCTGTCTCACGATCCTCTGTAAATGAGTTTCCCATTTCTGGAATCTTGCTTTGTATTGAAGAATATCTTGAAGGTGGCAGAGCGGCATCATCTTCTGAAACAAATTAAGAAAAAAAATGACAAGTCAAATACCGCCAGACCAACTTTTTCTATAGTACATTAAGAACAACTCATCACAAAATTGGCGATGATTAAACCTCCAGGCAATTCTATATTCATCCTGTGAGACAAATCAATGAAGAAACTGCAACGTCTAAAGTAATTGGAATGTTTAATCAAACATTTTACACAACATACAAGCATTTTTTTTAAAAGCACAGGCCAAATATGCCATTAATAAACCATCATAGAAACCCCGAAATGAGATGCTTATCCTATTGTAAGCAGAACTCCAGTAGTAAATGAAAGCATCTTAAAGGCCTTGAATTAGTCAACAAATAGAAAAACACATACCATTTGGTGTAGGCTTGGCAATGATCTGTGGAGCTCCTGCCTGCCACAAAACAAGATCAACATCACCCTAAAACCTCCATACATTATTTCACAACAGTTTTCTTGAAGGAGCAAAGATAAAACATTATTCATCAGCCAAAATAAATCCGTAGGATAACTTACCGAACTTTCTTCATCCTCTCGAAGTGACTGCACAAGCGTCTTCCTAAACACTTCCAACTGCACACATTCAAAAAAATTAAATCCAATCCCTTCACATTCCGGTCTTAGGCAAATAATCCACACCCAAACCTGGGCATTCATAATTTATCTAGCAAATACTATTCTTCGGTAGTGCTTTTTATCATTTTAAAAAGAATGCAAAGCTCATATTAGTTACCTTCACTGCAAGTCGAATAATGTTTTCTAGCAAAAAAAATAAATATACAAGCTTTTCAAACATGTTTTTTGTTAAAAAATATATATATATATAATTATAAATCAAAAAGCACATGCATGCATTTAACTAAATACAATGAGAAACATATGTGCCAATAAATACAAAAAATAAAGAGTTAATCGTGTTTATGTTTATTCAACTTGTCTCGCTACAAATCCAATAATTTTTTTAACACAAAAGAATTAATATGTAGGTATTATTAACGTGTTTTTTTAACATTGAGTAAAAAATATATTTCTCAATAAATAATTTAGTAAAAATCATATATATTAATAAAATCATATAAGATCTTAAACTAATTTTTAATGTAACAAGAGAATAGAACAATGTTACAATTACCAGAATGAAATATGATTTTCTTAATCTTTGTATAATAATTTTTTTAAAAAAAAAAAGTGTAAAGAAAAAGAAATTAAAAATAAAAAATTAATATAAATAAGCTAAGTGTAATATGATAAATATTTAAAGTTAAAAAAATATTAAAAAAAAACAATGTAAAGAAAAATATAGAAAAACTAAAAAAAGTATTAAAAATTAAAAATGATAATGATAATTAGCCAAGTATAAAATAATAAAAATATCAAATATAGATTGAAAAAATATATAAAAAATTTAAAAAAGAAACTTACAATTCTGACAACAATGTACAGCTACTATAGTAAAAAAACAAAGTGGTAAAGTGTATGTATAATATAATATAATACAATAATAATAATTTAGACGCAATTATAGCCAGCCAATTTCGTTAAAAAGAAGAAATTAATTAATTACCAAATTATGTAAAGCTAGATTAGTTTAAGGAGTAACAAAAATCTGCAATTAAGCAAAGCTGTAACTTAATTACCTTAGAAACATCTCTCTGAAGCTTCTTAACAGTGTTAGACAACGACGCATTCTCTTTCAACAAACTCTCCTAAACAACAACGTCAAGGCAAAAAAAGTCAAACAACAACAATAAAATCCAAACAAACCGGGTGAAGAAACCGGGGTCGGACCTTCTCTTGGGTAGCCCGGGAGAGCTTATCGGAGGAGTCGGAGAGAGAAGAATCGAGAGACTCGATCTGAGCCTGGAGGTGGGCAATGAAGTCGTCTTTCTCGGCGAGCTTGGCGCGAAGGAGGGAGGACTCGGATTCAAGAGCGGAGACACGTGTAGAGAGGGCAATGGAAGTGATCTTGCGGGCCACATCGAGTTGTTGGAATGGATCAGACGGTAAGACTTGCAAGACATCCTCGGGAAGATCGAAGGCGGAACCACCTGATTCCTTCGATAGCATCTTCTTCTTCTTCTTCTTTCTCGGTTTTGGTTTTAAATTAATTGTTTCCTTTTTTTATTATTATTATTATGAGTGAGACAGAGAGCTTTTACTCTGTGCATGTACAGACATGTGGTGACAGATAAAGGAGGATTGGGAATGGATAGGAGGAGGAGTTGATAAGAGACAAAAAAAAAATAAAAAATAAAAAAACAAACAATGAAATCAGGTTGTTGAATCTGCATGAAGGCTCTTTTTACAACTTTTGCCACTTCGAGCCCATGGCTTTAATTTTAGTATTGATTGGGGGTTGCTACTGCCATAATTATTAAACTCCAGCTAGATTTAAAAAAAAAAAAAAACGGAAAAACTTGTAGCTTGACTTGATTAATTTAATTGAATTAATTTACGACTTGATTAAAATTTAATTTAATATTTTAAAAAATAAATCTTCAAACAACATCTAGAGCCAAGTTGAGTTATATGCTTGTTTTTTTTATTCTTTCTCACTTTTGTTATATATATATATATATATATATATATATATATATATATATATTGTGGACCACAGTTTTGCTTCCGTAATACAACGTAATGTGATAATTTGGAGTTACAGTAATGGTTTGTTATCCAAAATATTTTTTATTTAAAAATATATTAAAATAATTTTTTATTTTTATTTTTTAAAATTAGTATATTCAAAACAATCTAAAAATATTAAAAAATATAAAATTTAAAAAAATATAATTTGTACTGTATTTGCAAATATACTCTAAATAAAACAAGAATAATTGGCAAATAACATAATTGAAAAATAAAACCACAAAAAATGTCTAAACACATAATTTGCCCTTTAAGTTATTTAAAATTAGTTAACTTAGCTTTCTTATTTTTAATTGAGTAAAATGAATCCCACACGTCAAACAATTGAGCCAGTTAGCACAATTTCAAAGCTGGAGACTAATCTACTAATAAATAAGCATATGAGTTGGGGACTTTCTACTTCATCTTTTACTTGAAAAAAACATAAGTAAAACATTTTAATTTGTTAATTTATAAATACAAAAACATCTACATTACCTTCTCTAACATTAATCTTCTCCATATTTAAACATGTTTTTTACTGTTATTGATTAAATCTTTATGCCTTTTATTTTATTTTATAAAAATTAATTTATCATGATATTGTTTGTCTGCACATATACATTATTATAACTTGAGATTTCTAGAAACAAGAGACATAATTTTAACAAGGTTTTACAATTACCTACTTTCATTAAGAATCCAGTTTGTCATTATTTATAGCTGAAAATGGGTGAACAAACCTCCTTATTTCCAGCCTTAATTATGAAAATGGGTGAAAATGCAGTTTCATCTCAACCTGCCCATGCATACATGGAGTAGAATCCAGCACCAACTAACTTTGGTTTGATTTTCTATTTATTATTGTTGTGTAAGAAATATTTCATCACCCCTTTTATAAGGCCTTGTTGACATACAACAACAATATAATTTCCATTTTTGTTGTTTGTAACACTTATTGGGGAGATCTTCACTAAAGAGTTTTTGGTGCTCATATCGAGGCCTCAAAATCTAGCAACTTTATTATTGCTTCACTTTATCCCGAACCTGCTATCATTTGTTTTACCAACCCTACATCTGTTTTCTCCATTTAAATCTATCTACACTTTAAGATATTTAAAACACTCAATTCTATTCTTAAGGTATGAAGCCATGTCAAATCATCTTTGATAAGGCTAGGTTTTTCCCCTCATTAAAAAATTCAACTCGCAAGCTTTTTGGATCACTATTATTTGCTAGCAAAATATAATTCAAAGTTTGTGCCATCAAATATTTTGATTCCAACAAACACTATTTATTCTTCAAAGTCATTTCTTCCTCTTAAACACCATCATTCACCAAGATAACGTTAAGTTTCTCTATATCTAGTTAATCCCTTCTTAAAGTGTGATCCACCATCAATTCTAGATTTGAGCTATCAGAGTTGTTTGAAATGTGATTTAGATGATTTCAAATGCATTCATAGATAATTTATCTAACTTTCTTTTATTATTCCAACAACTATTACTTATTCTCCAAACCCATTGCTTTCTTGTAAACATCATTATTCACCAAGATGACATTATATTGCTCCATCTCCAGGTAATCCCTTCTCAAAGTGTGATCCACCATTGATTCTGAATAAAGATAATCAAGAATTGTAATTGCATCTAAAATGATCAAATTAGCTATAAATGAATATGAAATCATCTAAGTTGTATTTTAAACAGCTCTGATTTTATCAAAAGAAATCTGACTTGATGGATGACTTAGATTAAGCAAAATAATTTGACTACATGCAGGATTAACCACATTAATATGCTTTCCTCTACTAATGTTTTGGATGATGGGACCCATTTATTAACATGGTTGATGGTGTGTATGTCAATTTGTCATGATGATCGAACCATAAAGATGGTGTGGAACCTATATGGTGGCAGCATGACACTGACCTAGTAGTTAATATGGACGGGTTAGGTCTTAACTAGAATGATTTCACAAGTCACGAATTTAGGTTTTTAGGTGAAGAAGATGATCTACATGTGAGGTAATTTTTCCTCTATGTGGAGGTAACTGCATATAAAAGGCACGTGGAAAGCTTTTTATTGGTGTGTAGAAAAGCCGACGACCTCTTTAGGTCTATGTTTTGCATGTCATTTTCACCATTATGTTTGCCTTGGCATCCTTTTTCCAGTGGTGTGTCCAAAACATATTTTAGATCACTTTCATTTCTAGAAAAACAAAACAAAACACTTTTTTATTTTCTTTCCAAAGCTCTAATACTAGTTATTAGGACCTGAAATTGATGTTAAAAACCAAGAGACATAATTTTAACATGGTTCAGTTACCTATGTTTATAAAGCAACCAATTTCATATATATAGAGAAAACTACAGTCTACAATAATGAATGCTCACCCACTCTCTGTAATTGCTTCATAATTCTCTCTATCTCTTTGCCTTGGTTAATGTTGCAAACTACTTCTGTTGGCTCTATCTTGCTATTACTAATGGCCATTGTTTATAGTTGAGAATGGGGGAATAAACCTTCCTATTTTCAATATTGATTATGGTCGATAAATAATTGACAAACCATCTCCATTCCAACGTATTTTTACTACCTTTAAGCTTTTTTTTTAGCTCATTCTAGCCTTGTTTCCAACTCATTATATATGACCTTTACTACTTATGTTGGCTCTGTCTTGTTATTACTAATGACCACTGTTTATAGTTGACAATAGGGGAATAAACCTTCCCACTTTCAACCTTGATTATGGCCGAAAAATGATTGATAAACCACCTTTATTCAAACCTTGATTATGGCCGAAAAATGATTGATAAACCACCTTTATTCCAATCTATTTTTACTACCTTCAAGCCTTTCTTTTTTTTAGCGCATTCTAGCCTTGTTTCCAGCCCATTATATGTGGCATTTATGTTTTGACTCTTTACTAAAATACATGACTCCTTTTTAGTATAATAACTCTTTCATTTATGAAATTATATAGTATTAAAAAAAAAGAAAAATAAACACATGGAAAATAATTTATTTTAATTAATTATATTCATTTAGTTATTTTTTTATTAATTAATAAAAAAAATTAATAATTTGATTTTCACCTAGAAAATTTTAAAAATCAAAAAGTTAGTACACATCCTACAAAGGAACATGTGGCAAACATTCTTCTGGAAACTTTGACAAAAAGGTATTATTTATGTGTATTAACCAATGATGTTATGAAGAAATCTCATTTATAAAACAAAATAAAAAATAGATGGACATAATCAATACAAAAAAAAAGGGTGAGGCTCTAATAAAAAAAAAATATAAGAGTACAAAGACCGAATCTAGGTAAGAACTATTTTAAAAAATAACAAATCAATTAAACAATTCTTTATATACATAAGTTAAAAAAAGGTCTTCTAATTATCAATAAATGTTTATTTATTTTATTCATAAAAATCTATATATTCATGCATTAACAAAAACTAATTATGAGCGAAAAACATTATTCAATGTGAGAAGGTTCATTTTTCATTTTTAATATTATAATGACCATTTTACCCTTCTCTAAACAAATCAATGAGCTGACTATTGGGGAATAATATTGTCTTTCTGTAAGGTCTATTGGTTATTATCATATTGATTAGAGACAAGTAGGTCTTTCTATATTTTAAAGCATGGTAAAATAACTAAATTACCCTTGAAAGCATATTCTTGTTTAACTGACGTCTATGGGTTTTTTCGTGTTTTCATTGTGATTTTTTTAGTTATAATCAAATTAGTTAAGAGAAAATTTAGTATTTTAATAAATATAAACTATAATTAAAAAACCAAAACTAGCTAGCATATGTCAAACATGCATTGGAGAGTGGGTGATGCTAGCAACCAAAAATATTCTTTAGCCATGTCGTTGGAATCATCACGACGTCATCTTTCTACTCGTGACATCGTTGGTGAGATGGTTTGTCATCGATGATGTTTTTTTTTTCTCTTTTCTCTCTCTTCTTTCCTTAAAATTTATACTGACCATTCAAAGTTTCATGATGTCTAATTATTTATTGATATTTCAATTCCAATCCTTATTCTTTTAATTTTTAATTTTTTTTCTTTGTTTTTTTGTAAAATTTTAAATTATTTTCAATTTCATCATTCAATCTTGATTTGTGATATGTTATTTTGTTTCCTTTTGATTTCTAATTTATTGTTTTGTAGGTCTTTTTTGTTTGTTGATTTTTTTTTTCTGGTTTCATTATTCTACAATTGATTTGTTGAGAATTAGGTTTTGTGATTAATTTTTTTTTTTCAATTTTTTCTATTGATGCCTATATAACCTAGGTTACAGATTTGTCATGCTCACTTGGGTTAACTCGGGCTGATTTTTTATATCTTTTTTTACCCAATTTTATCCCTACATATGTATTGTTTTTCTCCTTTTGAAGAAAGGCTTTTTTTTCTAGGTTATTGTAATCATTTTGTTTTTTTGATCCATTTATTGTCATTTTCTATTTTTTTATTATTTAATTAAAAGAAAATCAACTTATTTAACTTAGTCATGTCTACTTTAATTGCAATCATGTAATATGGATTTCAATTGAATAATTAATAACACATTAAATTGATTGATTGATTGATTGATTGAGGATAGAATAGGAGGTAATTAAACTATGCAAAGCTTGCTTGCGAAGTTAAAATGCACACACCCGTGTGTGTTACCAAAAAAAAAAAAAAAAAAAAAAAGATGAAATCATGAAATATAAGATATAAGATATGCCATTTACACGTGTTTCACAACCACAGAGACATTATCTATAGGCCTTGAAATGGGCTGTGGATATTATGTGAGCCTTAACAAAGAGGCAAACTGTTCAGGTTATGACCCTTTTCTGTCTTTGGTGCTAGAGACCCAAATTCCGGCACAAAAATTATGCCAAATATTGTCATTAGGATGACAATTTAATTTCGACATGATAGATAATATTCTGATTGGATGTAAATGAGTGAGTGCTTTTTTTTTTTTTTAATTTGATGGATAATAAATAAAATATAAATATTATCAAACATAACTTGAAACCGTACAAACTTAACATGGAATGTATAATTATATTCTATAAATATATTTATGAAATATTTAGAATTTTTTAATATAATACTATATATACATGTTTTAATATTAACATAAAACACATATTTATTATTTTTATCATACACACACACACTTCAAATATACAATAATTATTTTATTTTTTATTGATTAATAAATAATAATAGGTAATAAATACCTTATTAGATATCCAAAACTTGATATATAATTTATGAACATTTAAATTTTTTTTACTCGATAAATAATAAATAAGATATAAATATCAAATAATCCAACTCTACTTATTCATTACCATCCTGATTGCCATCCATTTTTTCAAAGGATGCCATGAGTTATTCAAATTATTATGTACATTTACTCGGAAATTGATTATTGACTACTCTTTAAATCAAGACTTTTGATCTCAATAAACCACATTTAAATTTCTATAAATTAATACTCTTAAAATTATGTAAATTAATTAATTAATCGTGATAAGGAAATAATTTTAAGGAAAAAACTTAACTTTCTTTCAACAAACAATGTTATTTGAGAACTCAATTTTAAAATTTAATAAAACCCCAACTTTAATCACATGGTTCATGTGATAAACTGGTTTGTTCTCATGTAATTAATTATTTCACGTTCTAATTTATGGAAATATTATAATAATTTTTATTTTTATAAATGATCCAGTTAAGATTTTAGGTTTGGCTGTTTGTGTTGGGACGTGGATAATTAATTGCACGGAAATTTGGTGGTATTTATTTATTTTTAGTGAAATTCTAGGAATTAGTTTCAGAAAATTAAGTCTGTTTCCACTAATTTTACAGGAGTAATTAATGTGGCAGTTGAGATTATTATTATTTTGGTGTATATTCAAAGTTTGTAAATATATTCGAACAGTAATCAAGAGTTTATCATAATAAAAATATAAAACTATATATATATATATATATATATATATATATATATAAACTAACTTACATACTAAGCAAATATTCAAACTTGTAATATATATATAGGATCAAAGTCCTATCATACATACTAAGAATAAAAATAACAATACTTAAATTAAAATAAAAAATAATTTTTACTTGTTAGAACACTTTAAATGAATTAAACTTTTGTTGTTATTAGGGACAAATCATTTGTCTTTGTCTTTAAAGTTTTATTTCTCCTCACTTGTTCAATTATGATTTTTGTAATATTTCACTCAACATTCCAACAACAAAACCTTAGTTTAGATGTATTTCTAAGTAAGATCTCCACAAAGTATGAATATAAACCCTAAATTTATGCGGAAAAAGAAATTACTGAAGTATAAAGAGAATGAAAACACTAAAGATAAGGTGAGAAATGGTTGGAAAAAAACCTAAAAAATTCAAGTGAAAAACTCTTTTTTCAACTTCTTTTTTATAGTGAATTTCGAAAGCTAAAAAGTTGAAAAATTAATTCTCATTATTATTAATCTTTGATTAGCCACCATATATCAATAATTAAATATAGAAAAACCAAGAGTTTTTTTAGTAGAAAAACCAAAGATTTTTGTAGGTTAATTTTTTATTCATCCATATTTTGTTTAAATCATGTTAATTATACAAATCTCCAACAATCCTCCCACATGAACAAAAACTATATCACCTTTGAATCGTCCAAGTCGACTAAATCATATTAGAGCAACTCCAACATAGTTTAATTTTAAACCTAAGGCTATTTTTATTTCAATCCTATTCTTATTTATTAATTTCATCCTCATGTTTTTTTGATCGACTGGTCATGATATCTTTAAACTAATCAAGTTGATTGAGTCATATCAAAAAAAATATCGTACAACTTAATTTTAAACTCAAATTAGATAAAAAGCTGAATCAAGAGATTTTAAAATTAACCTATCAAATTGAATTTGATAAAAATACAATATAATTCTCTACAACTTAAATATTTTTTTAAGTTTAAAATTTTTTAATATGACTACTCATACTGTAGTGGTACCAACTTGTAAACTAGTTATAGCTAAGGCACATAGCTAATTTATAATGCCAGTCGATTTAATTGATTAAGTTATTTGACATGGCTTTAGCAATGTCCCACTCGACATCGCGATAGCCCATAAAATAAATCTTGATTATGGAAAAAGAATAAATTTCTGGCATCTTGTTCTTTTAAGGAAAAATGTCTTGTTTAAGGAGTCGTCACCTAGTATTGTGGTCACTAGGAACCCTAACTGGTCAACAAAGATTCTATGGTACGAGATTGGTTACGTAAAAGGAAAGATATTATCACCCCTTAAACGTTCTGCTTGAGGTAGACTGCATTGCTGGTTTTGTCTTAAATTGCTAAATTTTTATTGGTTTATACTCTGATGGTTTATTCGAATATTCCTGACTCTGGCACTAGTGAATATTCATCTACGAATAATTCTAACTCTGGAGACCGAAGATGCTTGCAGCGCTGATGGATTCTCGCCCACTGCTTCCCTTTATCTTCCTTCTGCGCTCACTTGCATGCGCGTTCCTTTTGTTTTCTCAGCAGCTTTTGAAGCCGAGAAGGTGATGAAAAGGCCGACCTGCTTTGAATTGGTTTTGATTCTGGGTCTTTCTCTGTTTGCAGGGACGAAAGCAATGGCAAAGCCAATCCTCCTCTCTGTGTTGCTCCTTTACTTTTCCTTTACTTTTCCTTCTCTTTTCTATGTTTTTTTTTTTGCTTTATCCTCTGGTTTTTTTGCCCGTTCGTCCTCTGTTTTTATGGGTTTTTTGTTCCTTGTTCTTACTTGCGTTCCTCTCTTTTCTTCGTTTTTCCTTTGGGTTTTTACTTGAGTTTTCCCCCTAGTTTTTCATCCAATCCCCCTTGGGTCTGTTTCTTCCTCCCCGTTTCCCTGGTTTTTTCGTGTCTGGGTTTAGCCTCTGTCCCCCCCCCGCCATTTTCTGCGTTGTTTCTCTGTTTTATAGAGTCCGATCGGTGGTAACAGACGGCATGCAAAGGGACAAAAACATTAAAACGTCCATAACTGAGGTGAGCGGGTCATTACTGCTGGAAACGGTCTCTGTTTAAAGAAGAAGAAGATGAACAACGTTCTTTCAAACGACGTCGTTTTGGGATATGAGGCGGCTATTTTGTTTTGACCCGTGAAGTTTCGAAACTTTTGTAATTAAGCCTCTGGTTCAAATTGTAATTGCCCCCTATATTCCCGCGCCGTTTTCAAGATAGTCCTTGGACTCTAATCTACTGCAATAGTGCCCCCAATTAACCCCCAAACTTTGTTATTTCTTCAATTAAGTCCCTGATTTCATTAATTTAATTAAATCTAAAGTCCAATTAAGTCTAAAACTTATCAATTCTCCAATTAAACATTGGATGAATTAAATTAATTTCAGGCTTAATTAAGTCTCAAAACTTAATCAATTCTCCAATTAAACCCTTGATTGGATTAATTAAATTAATTCTAAGATCAATTAAGTCTAAAAATTTATCAATTCTCTAATTAAACCCTCAATTGGATTAATTAAATTAATTCCAAGTTTAATTATATTAATTTCAAAGTTTAATTAAACCCCAAAACTTCCAATCATGTTGCCCTTAACCCAAATTTTAATTCATTCTTCATTTATCATTTTACTTGTTTTTCTATCATTCATTTTTTTTTTTTTTATCTTTTTCAGTAAATAAAATAATAATAATAATTAAAATAAAATAACCAAAAATTGGGTTATGATAAGCAATTTAAGATTACCTATCTTTCACGCTTGGAATAGAAAGAAAAAGATGGAGAGAACCCAATAAATTAGAATGTAATCTAATAGGGAAAAATAAATAATGCTAGCTACTTTCTTTGCTCATTTGATTTGATTTTAAATACATTATCTATTTTACAAAACTGAAGAACACGAACAACATCTTATTTCAATATAGCATATACTGCCTCTTTTCACTTTTTTTTTTTTTTTTTTTGCTTTAACTTTCGTTTATTAAAATTGATGTATTTATGAAAAAAAAAAATCTATATTCCAATCTTTTTTAAAATTTTGAATCCAACTTAGTAAGAAAGTGTCTGATATTTTTTAAAAATTTTTAAATTTCAAGGCTAACTTGTAAGTTGTGTTTGGAAACGCGGTTTAACCTGTATATTTAATAAATTCAAATTTTTTTTGTGAAAAAATAATTTTTTTATATGTTTTGGATCATTTTGATGCGCTGATTTTAAAAATAAAAAAAATATTATTTTGTTATATTTTAACATAAAAAATACTTTAAAAAAACAATTGCAATTATATTTCTAAAGAGGCTCACAAATAACAACGAGTATAGGTGCACAAGTTTCCAATAAATTTTGAAAAAGAATATTACAGAAGTGGAATTGTGAAATGAATTTTATTAATAAAATCTAAAGATGTGACAAAAGTATTGTAATTCAAGATTGATCGATTGAAACAGTGCACCGATAATTTTACTATTTTAAAAAAATATCATTAACATTAGTTTTTAATTTTGGGGAGTATTCTAATCTTTTCATAGTGCTCATTAATTATTATAAAGATGACTAATAGCAACACAATCTTTTCACTTTTTTTGTTGAGTAACATGATATTATTATCCTTAAAAGCAAAACTCAAACAATTAGCTTCTAGGAGCATTTTCGGATTTAATTAACCTTAAAAATAAATTTTCTTTAACTAGATAGTTAAAGAAAAAAAAAAAATTTTCGAAACACAAAAACAAACAGGGGGAAATAGTGCCTATTTGAAAGTGTGGTTGTGGTTGCTTTTCAAAGTGTTTTTCATGCCGAAAACATCAAAATGATATTTTTTTTATTTAAAAAAAAAATTATTTTTAAGATCAATGTATCAAAACGATCTAAAATATACAAAAAAAATTCATTTTTAAAAAAATTTTTTTTTTTAAAAAACACGGGTTGATCTGTATTTCCAAACACTCACTTAATGGACTTTTTCATACCTTCACCCTAGTTTTTTGGTTATTACCTGGAAAGATGAAATTTAATATTTTAATAAATATAAAAAATAATAAACAAAGAAAAATAGTTGGTATGTGCGTTTCACACAATAGTGTATAAGTCGCCCTACAGTATATAGATAGTGCATTCGACAACTTACAACAGCTAAAAATGAATTTCCTTGGTGTTTTCCGAATCATTAGTAGGACCTCCATCATTGAGTAGTGCGGGTAGCTTCATTTCTTTTAGTTTGACATTAATTTTTTCTTTTTCTTTTTCTTTTTCTTTTTCTTTTTTCTCTTCTTTGAATTTCACATCTAACCTCTTCAATCTTTATACTAGTCCTTCAATTTATTTTTTTTTAAATTTGGATCTTTATTCTTTTAAATGATATTATTTTAGTTTAAAAATTTATAGAATTGGAAGTTTTTCAATTACATCCTCATTTGATTTTTTTATCTATTAAATTTAATCATCATTCTTTTGATTTTATTTAAGATGATTTTTATTTTTTTAATTAAACATGTGTTATGTTTTTATCTTGCATAATTTAAATATTTTAATTTAATTTTGTCCTCGTTTTTTTGATTTTGATTTAAAAAATTTGATATTTTTCATATCAAATTTTATTTTTATTTTTTTATTGTTATTTTTAATTTGCCAAAAATTTTCATTTGATATATTTTTTAATTTCATCATTCAACATTGAATTAATTGGAAATTGAGCTTCTTGATTGAGTTCAAGTATAAGATTTCTTATACTCATGTTTTTTCAGTTTTATCTTTTAATATTTTAATTTAATTAGAGATTGGGCTATATTAATTTTTTTATTTATTTTCTATAAGATTTTCACTAATTTTAAAAATAACTCAGGTTTTTTTGGGGATTTTTATTTTTTATTGTTTGTTAAATCTAGTTTTTTTTTAAAAAATGTTTTTGAATTAAGTTAAATTAATTGCTTAGATATCACCTTTTTTTAATTTTTTTTAATTATTTTTTTTCTTTTTTTGCTTCTAGTGAACTTTCTAATTTATTTTGATTTATATTCTACATGTTAGTGACAATCTTATACCCCAAATCATAAATTTTATACATTAACCATGGTTGTTCTACATCAATACAATATCTCAATATTTTTTTCCCTATCTATGGTGCAGAATAGTGCCCCCAACGTGGGAACTATCAATTGACGTTTGACTGGTGGTTTTGTTGGCAAGCACTTGATTTCCTTACATATAACGTATCTAAACTGAAGATTTGCTTATTATCCTATGCTAATTTAAAGCACATGAAGAACTTGGAATCCTACCTAAACTAATCAGATTACAAGTCATTTTAAGAAACAAAGAGGGAGAGAGAGAATTCCTTTGAGCTTCTTCTTTTTTTTAAAAAAGAAAAAAAAGCATAGCGTAGTTTTTAAAAATAGGATTGGCAGGCGGTAAAGCATAGCATAGCGTAGCTTTATTATTATTATTATTATTTCAAACCATGATTTCCTTGCTTTAAAAAGTTGCAATTATATTTATTTGTTTAAAAAAAAACAAGTGCAAAGCAAGTGGCCACGTGGCAATGCTCTTGATCTAGACGATGAAACATGTAAATAATAAATAAAGATAGATAGAATAATGACATGTGGAGTGCAAAAGCATTGCTTTTGCTTGAAAACATGAATTATTTAGATTAAATATTAAGTCATGATTCAGTCTGTCGGAATGATACTCCCTAACGTGGACAAGCATTGGTTTTACAAATTGTTAAATGCGCAATATTGCATGAATTTCCAACAAAATCACGAGGAGGTTCTAGTTTATTAGTTCGATTCGCTAATTTAATAATAATAATAAAAAAAACATTTCTCTTTTATATTTAATAAAACAATTAAAAGTTATAGAATCCCAAAACACATAATATATTTAGACGAGAAATAAGTATAAGAGATCCGTTGAATGAGAAGTAGATAACATGAATATTACAAAAAAAGATGAAATTTTTATTTTATTTTATTTTTTTATTATTAAAAACATCATGTATTTTGAGCACGATAAAATTCTCTCAATACTTTTAAGAATTGTTTTTTACATACTATTTTTTAAATAATTAATTTTATTTTACATACAAAATAAAAGATACACCTGAAATTAGTAAAAAAAAAAACTAAAATATTATAGGTTTGTCATAGTGAAATAGTACAAGTTTGCAAGTAAACATTTTCTTCATCCTACAATTATATAAGTATACATTAACACCATTTTATCTTTTTTCCTCCTAAATACCAACATTTTTTTCATCTCAATATCAATCAATAGTGAAATCAATTTTAATATATTCTTCGCTCAATATATATTATATATATATATATATATATATATATATATATATATATATATATGTGTGTGTGTGTGCACTCGCGTGCGCGTGGATTTTTCTTTTTCATATTGCCACCATTTCTGCATATTATTCTTCTTTATAATAACAACAAACAATTAAGAGGTGTAATAATTTATTACGAAATAATTAAAAACATTGATAAATTTTCTTTATCAATTTCATAAATGACATGTCACTCTCTTTCATTTTACAAATCTACCATGCTATTTGCATTGCTACACTCAAATTTACACTAAACCCAAAACCCATTTTATGATTTCATCGTTTCTTGGTAGCACCCAACTAGCCCTTCCATTTCACTCTTTGGTCCCTTAATTTAAGCTTCATTTTGCTCACCTTTTATCTAAAAAGTAAGTGTTGTTGTTTTGGTGGCACCCAACTAGCCCTTCCACTCAAATGTTGCTCGTTCTCTCTCTTTTGGTTAATCTTGGTTGTTTGGTTTAAACTCATTTTCACCATTGATTGCCATCTTCACCCCCTCCGTCATTACCTTCACTCCAAATTGGAACCTTAAGAATTTGTTTATTTGAATAGTTGCTTTTTTGTTTGAAACAATCATAATAAAATAATTATTTGGTAAATATAAAAACATAGTTAAATTTTGATGGACCTACTACATATTACATTTAAAACACAGGAAAAATGGAAGTAACTCTGTGTTACTTTTCTTCACGCACACTGTTCATTAAAATGAATATTTTTTTTTTGAAAAACAAATGCAATGAATTTTAATTCACTCGCATTGTTCACATAAACAATATTTTTTTCCTCGAAAACACAGTGCAATGAATTGATTTCATTCGTACTGTTCACGTGAACAATAATTTTTTTCTTTTAAAAAAAATAGTTTAGAGTGAATTAAATTTACTTGTACTGTAATCTCAATTTTATTCTTGATAATATTTTACCTAAATTTTATTGCACACTAAAAAATCATGGAAACTGTAGTTTTTGTCAGATGAATTTTATACGTAATGGAATTGTAGATAGTTTAATGCAACAATAAAAAATATTTTATATAAAGTATTATTTATTTCATGATGTAATAGTAGTAGTTAAATCTACAATATTTAAATTTAAAACCATATATATATATATATATATATATATATATATATATATTTACTTATTTTATAACCTCAATTTAAAATACATTCTTAACCAAACACATTAAACTACTATTTGTTCAATTTAATTTTAATCACAGTTTTAACCAAACATATATAAATATTAAACCAACCTCAATTAAAAGTATTTTTTTTTCATAAAATAACCTTATTTTGAATCACAACCATAAAAGCTACCACAATACTAAACACACTATCTGTGCGTATTTGAAAATACAAAATCAAAAGGAGAAGATTTGTTTGTTTGTTGGGCTAGTAGATTTGAGAGTGTAGTTATGATTGTTTTTCAAAGTGTTTTTTTTGTGCTAAAATGTATTAAAATGATATATATATTTTTTATTTTTTAAAAATTATTTTTAAAATCACTACATTAAAACTTTCAAAATATATAATTTTTTTTAAAAAATAAATACGGATATAAATGTGTTTCAAATGCTCACTTTTCAATTAGTTTGATTTGTTCTTTGTTAGTTGTTGTAGGCAGAGAAGAAAAATTGAGAAGCGATTTATGTTGCTTGTGTGTTTATGTGACAATAGATTATATGGTTATTTTGTCATTTTATTAAAATTAAAAACTGGTTTTGACTTACTATGTAAAGTGTAATCGTTTAAATACAGAGAAAAAGTGTTATTATGCTTAAAATCTAGGATATATTTAATGATTTTTGTAAGCCTCCGCATAAATATAGAGCAGACAGAAGGTAATGATACCTCGGCAGGAAATGGAAATTCAGGATGAAAAAAAGAAAGAATAAACAACATAAATAATGATAAGTATAATGTGTAATTAAAAAGATAACTTTCATTATGAGTTTTTCTATACACATACATACATAAAAAAAATAATAAATTTAATTTTTTTAATTTTTTTTTTTAAAATTCTGTTAAATAAATTTAAAATTTTTTTTATAATTTATACGAAAATTATCTGAAAATCTAAATAAAATCATTATGAAAGATTATGGGTGTTGATTATGGTTGTAGAATTAAAACCGGAAAAGTTTAAAGAAAATAAATCAAGCATGTATTGTTAATATCAAAGTAAATGAACATATAAAATAATTAAATTAGAAATATTAAATATACAATGAACGAACGTGAAAAATGAACGAGTTAATGAAAATATGGCAGCATACCCTAATTAGATGTGGAAAATGATTAAATAGGGAAAAAATATTGGAAGGATTTCAATGAACATATGAATACAGATTTTTATAGTATAAAATATTGCCTACGAGCAATAATTGAGTTTTTTTGATAAATTACGCCTGAGGGGAAAGAAATAAATAATTTTCAAATTATATCTATACGACAAGGAATAATTAATGTGGGAATTATTCTTTTGGGATAAAATGGAGGTTGATTGTCTTAATGTTTTTTTTTTTTCCCCACCAATTTCCTGCATGAAGTCTAGATATTTTAATTTTTATAAAGAAATATGTGCGACTCATATGCTAATAATTTTGGTGCCTGAGCACCACACCGGAAACGAACCCACCCAGGACAGGACAGCATCATCAATCCCAACTGAACAGCCCAGACGCGGTGGCCCCCACCTTAAAATAATTTCAAATGGACAGATAGAAACGGACAACTAACCCTTGGCTGGTGCATCCGCAAACGCCGTTATCCTAGTTTTGTTTCTTAACAAGAAAAGGCAAGGACAACTACAAATATATCCTGGACATGTTTGTTTTCGAAAAATTATTTTTCAAAACTTTCCTTGTGTTTGTTTGTCATTAGAAAAGTTGATTAAAAAAACACTTTTCTAGTCAATGAAAAATACTTTCCGGTCAACGGAAAACACTTTTCAATTTCAGTCAAAGAAAAATTTAACTTGGTTTTCAAGAAAGTGTTTTTCTTTTAGCTGTGTTTGTTTTCCGGAAAGTGGTTTCTGGGAAATCACTTTCCAAACTTTCTTGTGTTTGTTTGCCAGTAGGAAAGTTGGTCAATGGAAAACACTTTTCAGTAAAAAGAAAAATTTGGCTTGGTTTTCAGGAAAGTGTTTTCCTGAAAAATTTAGGAGAAAACACTTTTCGGAAGTTTGTGAAAAAATTAGAAATGTCATTATTTTGCTGATTATATTACATTTAATCCTCAACTTTTGATTGATTACTCATATATATATATATATATTTTGTTTTGAATATTTATTTTTCAATTTCATCTCTTAAAATTTATTTTTATATTAACTTTGGTCCTTATTTTTTTATAATTGCTATTTGCTTTTTCCTTATCATATTTTTATTAAAAATTTATCTATCAAATTTGGTCCTCATTCTTTTGATTGTTACTTATTTTATTTGAAATAATTTATGAAATGTTGATTATTATTATTTTAATTTCTTCATCTTTCATTTTTTTTTAAAAAAATTTAGATTTGATCTCTATTATTTGATTATTATTTATTTTATTGAGATAATTTATGAAATTATATATTTTTTTTCAATTTCATTCTCATTCAACCTTTTTAATTTGTAAGATTTGTTCCTCATTATTTAATAAGCTATGTATGAATATAGGATATAATAAAAAAAATTCATCATTATAAATACCTTTTAGATTTCATTTTTTTTTATTATAAGTGATTAAATATTTTATATTAAATATTTTATATATATTAGATAAACTTGAAAAAAAAATTAATTCATTAATAAATTATTTTCTAGTTCATTTTCCATAACACAACTAAACACTGGAAAATGTTTTCCAGTTTATTTTTCATAACACTGCCAAACATCGGAGAATACTTTCCTGAAATTCACTTTCCAGGAATTTACTTTCTCTGGAATTCACTTTCCAAAAAAAAATACTTTCCTGCAAACAAACAGAGCCTATATTTGCATTTCACAAGTCAGTCCCCATTTCCTTAAGTTTCTTCTTTATTTGGCTAGGCTTTTCAACTCCGTTAATTACATATCTCATACATTTATCTTTTATTTTTTTATAGCACATTTAAGTGACTTGTCAAACTTGCCTCCCAAACGCAAGAAACAACCATAATTGAGCCATAAAAAAGGAAAAGTAAAAGATCGAGGAGTGACTTGTCAACAGAATTATAAAGAGGACTGATTTATAGTTAAAATTAAAACAGAGCCCCGCCCGGACACGGTCCTTTACGCGTAATGAATAAGGAAGGCCGGTGGGAAACTCTCCTCTACAGCCATTTTCTTCTCTATATAATACCAAGGCAAACCTTCCTCTCTCCTTCACAACCACAACTCTTGCCTCCTCCTTTCCTTCGTTCTCTCCCTCTCTCCCTGCTAGAGGAGAAAGAAAGAGAAAAGCTTGACGATCACAACGACAATAACGAGATTCTTGTGATTTTCCTCTCTTCTCTCTTTCTTGTTTAGTTAAGGTATTATTGTTGTTGTTTATTATTATGGGGACTGAGGTTGCAAGGCCACACGATTGCCTGATTGAAAGAATCAGAGTTTCTCCCTGTCGTCGGAGAAATTATCACTATGGAAACGGAAACGTTTCTAACCCTAACGCTTATAGCACTAACAGCTACTGCAACAACAGCAACCCTAGGCTTAACAGAAAACCAACAGCGGTTCGGTTTGAGAGATCGGGCCAGAGAAAGAAACAACCAGAGCCGTCGATTTCAAAGAAATCAGGCACTGTCGATGATCTCAGGATCCCCAGGAACAACAAGGCGATGGAGAAAGTTACGATTTTACGGAGAGGAGAGTCGCTAGACACGAAGATCAAGAGCAGCGAGACTGCGTCCTTGAAGAAGGAACAAGGAAATGGTGGTGATTTTGTTGTTGCTAGCACGGACCGATTGGGTCCGGACCCCAAGGTGGTTTCAAAACAGATCAGGATCGTGGATCTGAGGTCTCCGGTGAATGGAAAGTGTGACATGTACGCCGGATCGGCTTTTGCAGTGTCCCCGGAGCCGAGTTCGCTTCCTTTGCCGTCTTTTTCGAAGAAGAAGCAGGTTTCGATTGATGACTCGGCCACCAGAGATCTAAGGCGTTTGCTTCGACTCGAATTTTGAGACCCGGTTAACATCTTCGGGTCCGGATTCGGGTTATCTTTCTTTCTTTCTCTCTAGCCCCTCTCTGTTTCGTCCTTGTCATGTCTCTCTTGGTTTGTGAAGATCGGATCCTCCTGTGAGTTTTTTTAAAAATGGGAGGCGGATCTGAAAATCAGGGAGAATATGGGGGCGAATTGGCTAAACTTCTGGTAATTAGGGAGTTGTCTAGGGTTGAGAAATGAAAAGGAGGAGGGAATTGGGGGCGAATGTTGTAATATTTGGGGGAGTAGGGGGGTTGTGAAGGAAGAAAATAGTGAAAGTTTGTGGAATGGTGTGAAGTCTTCGTTAGCCTAAAAAGGAAAGACTTCCCTTCCCCCTACTTGAGTATTTTATGTAAAATCAAAATCAAGTTGAAATATAAGGTCGGTTGCCTTTCGGACATATTTATTCACACACACATATATATTAAAATTGATAAGAATATGAATAAAGATATTACTAGGAGCATCTTAAAAATATCTCTTTAGCTTCTTCACTAGTGTCTTGGTTATCTTCTTCAATTGATTTCAAATTCTGAAAATAAATTTATTTAATATTGTGAAGATTATTATTTTTTAAAATATTTTTTATTTAGAAATGAATTAAAATAATATTTTTTTATTTTTTATTTTTTAATAATAATATAAAACCCAAGAAAATAGACAGGCTCGAAACCTGAAGGATAGGCAATTTGGTTTTTAGTGGAATGCTTGGTAGAGGCAATTGAGTGTGTGGATAGTGAAATCTATACCGTCCCTTCCATATCATGCATGCATTATGGACTATAAAAGTCCTTACACTTGCAAAACCAGGTGTTAAAACATCAAAAAATCAATAATTTAAAGTAAATAAAAAAATAAATAAAATATATTTTTTAAAAAAAAACTTTAAAAACCCAAAAATAATTTGACTCTAAATATCATTAATATTTTCCTGGATATTATCTGTTTGTGCTTCTTTTATATGGGTGGAGAAAAGGTGGTGGAGTCCTACGCTGCGTATATACAGTGTTGTGTGCCGTTGGGCTGATGAGATAGAAATCGCGTCCAGTTTTGGGACTGTGGGCCTCTCCACTTCACAAAAAGATTGGAAAATCTCAGCCAAAAAACCATTAATGGGCGCGCGCACTGATTGGTATTTGTTTTTTTTTTTTTTGGCAACTTGTACCTGTAATTTTAATATGTTTTTAAATAAAAAATATTTAAAAAAACGAAAGAATAAAAGGAATTCCCAAAAGAATAAAAGGTTCCAGTTGTTTGTCAGGAAACAAATCCCAGAAGAAACGAATTTAGCGAAAATGTGTTTTTTCTCAACAGTACACATAAGTTGCTTGCAAGCTTGCTATTGAGCTATAAATGAGAATATGGCTAAGTTAGATAGGGCTCTTATTGCTTGCATTGAAAGAAATTCTGAAGCAAGGCAAGGAATTAATTCATTGGAGAGGAGAGGAGAGGAGTATTGTTTTTGACGAGGGACATGTATAGGGTTGGTGGCAAGCACCTTTCTCTATAAATTTATTTGACTCTGCATTTCCATACAGAAGAGGGGTCCAGGCTGCATGTGCTCTGTTATATGCATATTGTATATTTTAGTTTATTTTCTAGAAATGTAATATAAATATAAATATATGCATTAATATATTAATATTTCTTAACATTACAAAAAAATAAATTAAAACCCTCGGCTTTTTACTGTTCCCTAAGACACATATTATTGTAGATAAAAAAAATGTAAAAATGAAATTATCATTACCAACAAAACTTGCTAAGCATACGGTTAGGGGCATGATTATCTTTTTCATGGGATATATTTGATATTGAAGGAATGATTAAGGATAAAATAACTCATTTAGGTTATTTTGCTACAATGTAAATGCTAATTTGTTCTTTTAGGGCATAAAATTTTAACATTTGATTTGAAGGCTTCTTTTGTCTTTTCAAAAACAATTAAACATTGAAGTTACAGCCATGACCCTGGAGGAAAATAAGCATGTGTTGACGGACTTCTCTATCCTTTTCTTTTATTGAAACAGTGCAAATATAAAATTACCTTTGGGTTTTTTAAAAATTAAGGCTACATATAGGGATGTTTTTGTCGTTTCTATATGATTTTATTGTAAATATTAGGTGAGGTCAGGGATAATTGGGTATTTCTATGCATATAAATTAATATTTATATTCAAAAATGGTTCAGGCAAGCGTAATCAATGCCTTTCAGGTGGCGTGTGCAATGCCAAAACATAATTGAACATCGCCTTTCAGGGCGAGGTTCGATGCGCCTAGCCACCCCACACATAATGGTGAGGCGCATGTGCTAAGGTAGATTGCAGAGGAGCTTCAGCTAGGGGTTTTTCCCTCCCTCTGCTCTCTCCTTCCAGAAAATTGTGTTGCCCATCGCCAAAAAAAAAAAAGAAGAAAGTTTTGATATTTGTCCTTCAATTGTTTGTTAAATTAATTTTTTTTTTCAATTTCATCCCTTCATATTTAATTTTTGTATCAAATTTGGTTCTCATTCTTTTAATTATAGTGTACTTGGTCTTGAATTATTTTTCAAGTTTTTTTTTTCAATTTCATCCCTTTGTACCTGGTTACTATATTAGATTGGGTATTCACTTTTTTAATTGTGATGTATTTGGTCTTGAATCTTTTATGAAATTGATTTGTCTTTGAATTTCATCATTTGATGTTTTATTTTTATATCAAATATGGTCCTCATTTTTTTTATTGTTATTTTTAGTTGTTCTTTTCCTTTTATAGATTGAAATTGTTTTTCAATTTCATCCTTTATGATTTAGTTTTATTTTATTTTTGTGTCAAATTTAGTTTTCTTTCTTTTTAAATCTATATATTTTTAATTTTTTTAATGGTTTTTTTCTGTTCATCCCTAATTATTTTGGTTGTATATGAGTTTTACATTGTTATTTTTTTAGGTTTGACTTTTATGCTGTGATCCGGTCTCATTATCCATATTACAAAATTCTAAAGGAAATTCTTGAGAAGGTAATTAATTATAGCAACCAAAATATTCTCCAGCATACAATTGTATCAACTACGGGTGTTCACGGTTTGGGTTGGTTCAGTTTAAACTTAAAAAACCAACCAAACCAAGTTATATTGGTTTTGTAAAATATTGACCGGACCGGACCGAAATCCAGTTCAAACCGAACTGGTTTGATTTGGTTAAATTTGGTTTTTTTGTCATAAAATCAAGAAACCTAATCTCATCAAAAATCAAACACTATTCTTTCCTTGTTTAGAATTTTATATTTCCTGCTATTACAAACTTGAGCCGACAAGCGAGGAACAATGCAGTTTAGCTAACCATTTAGAGGATTTTGTAATAGATCCATCTTTGGCTACAACAAACAACAAAAGCTTAATCATTGTTTCCTGTTGATATGCCTTGGATCCCTGGTCAAACACTAAGTATTGGGTCAAAATTTAATTTGCTGTCTTTTTCTCTAATGAAGGAGCCATCTCTTTCAGTTGCAACTTGTAAGAATAGAGAAGGATCGCGATGGCTTGCATATAAGTAAAGAGAGAAGAGAAGCTCGAGAGATGAAGATGTGGGTTTGTGTTGGGCTAGATTCTAGATAATATGAGACTTTTGAGATGGAAACAAACATAGAGCAATTGAAACTTGAAAGGGTATGGAAGATTGAGATAAATATTCTCGGGGATCTGGGCGGTGGCTTTTTGCAAGGGTAGGGGGTTATGTTAGGGTTATGTTAACTTTAGTATTTAACTATTTATACCACTCTTAATTTGTATAGCTTTTAAGTTTTTTGGTTGGTCTGGTTTGGTTTATAATTTTCAGTTTTAAAACCGAAACCGAGCTGGACGTGTTAAAATTTATGGTTTTGAAAACTAGTTTAATTGATTTTTCATCTCGGTTCGATTTTTTTAGTTAAATTTTCTTTGGGTTTTTTTCAGTTTTCTCAGTTGATTAGCTTTTTTGAACACCCCTAATATCAACTCTATTTTTCTTGAGAAGGTAATTAAGCATAGCAAGTGATTAATTAAATTTATGCATCAATTTCATACATAATATTCTCCAAGAAATCCTTTGAATACTAAAAAAAAATATGAACTACTAACTATTATAAATGTCACCGTCATCACTAAATGTTTAAACCCAATCAGGTGGTCGACTAGGTAAAATGATTGGGTAAGAATTCCATTGCAATGCTTTACCAGCAACTTCAAGCATTCCCAGTTGTCGAACGTCACCCGCACTGCATTTGTGGTGACTTTTGTTTCGTTGTTGATTTCTTGAGAGTCGCCATCTAGTATTTAATTGAGGGTTACTAGGAAACCTGAATGTACCGATCTTGTCAGAGATTACGGGTAAGAGACTGGTTGTGGTTAGGGAAGGTATTAGCACTCCTAACGCACCCTACCTAAGGTAAGCTGCTTCGTGACTTTGATGTGTTAAAGAAGTTTTAAAAATTTTATATTTTCATCGGATATTAGAAATACGACTTACGTATAAGTTCATAATCCTTAGCATTGAGCAAATCAAAATATTAAATTCTTCTTTAATCCTTGCAAATTTTATTATGAAAAAAAAGAGAAAAAAAACATCCATAAAAAAAATACAAACAACACATTCACTTTCACTATATTTTTTTCTTTTTCTGTTTTACATCCACACTACAAATTATAAAAATTCAAAACTAAACAAAAATCACATTAAAGAATTTAAAATTTACAAAATAGCTCCTAAAAAATCCAGGAATTACAGGGAAGGCCTTCTGGACTGCAGGAACAGTGGCGGCGCGTCTTCTCCACACGCCTTCATCACTGGCGGCACGTGAACCCACGCGCCGCTGCAAGAAAAACCAATGGACATGGTGGATCTGGAATGGCTTCCTCCCTTCTTCCTTTCCTCGTCGACGATGACCTGTAAAAACAAGAAAACAACGCAATAGGCTATCAATTTTAGTTTTTCTTTCCTTGTTTTCAGATCTACAGCTCTTTAGTTTTTTTATGGGTTTCGTCTTCTTCTCCTTTGTTTCAGGTAGCTGTCAGCAAGGAGGAGGCATCGGATCTATCTAGCGATTCCTGTTAACCAAATCTATCTGAAATCTCATCTGACAATCTTTTTTAACCAAAACCAAAGAATATGTGGAGCTCGGTTAACTTGAAATCTCATCGGTCAATAATATATTTATATTTATATTACATTTCTAGAAGATAAACTAAAATATACAATATAAATATAAATATATTACATTGTCAACCAAACTTGTTAAGCATATGGTTAGGGGCAGGGTTATCTTTTTTATGGGATAAACTTGTGACATTTACTAAATATTATTAATGTCACCGTACGTCATCACTAAATGTTTCCCACACGTTTGATGAAAAATTTAGTCAGAGATCATTTGTCTGTATACAAAAAAAAAAACAATATTTTAAGCTTTGCTTTCTGTGATACAAAACCTATAATTTGTATTTTTTTTATTGATCTTAGTGCTTAAATCGTAACTGCCAAAAAAAAAAAAAAAATACACAAGGCATGCACTAGTTAGCAATGTGTTCAATTCCAAATATTTGTTGAAGATCCAAGAGCTGCGTGAGAGCAACTTTTACGTTTTTTGAGGTCCTAAAACATAACAAAATCCAATGCTTCAAGGTTTGGATTTGTAGAAGATTGCCACCCTTTCGAAGAGTAAAAGCAAGACTAATTTTCTTTTGCTGCACATACCATTAATTTTACGTAGAAGCAACATTCTCTCACGCTCAGCTCTCTAATATTCTAATCTATACAATTCCTATACGATCGATAGATATCCCAGTGTCTGTCTATATATATATATATACCTGCAAGGTGCGTTTCAAGAATCATCAGCAAATTAAGATTAAGCACAAAGCAGCAAGCACATAGCTAGATAGACAAATGGCCACTAAAACCAGAGAAAGCTCCATGAAGGACAAGACATTTTCAGGAGTTGGAAACCTCATAAAGCTCCTCCCAACAGGAACAGTTTTTATGTTCCAGTTCCTTAACCCTGTCCTGACCAACAACGGCCAATGCCACACCGTTAACAAGTACCTGAGTGGCATTCTCATAGGCCTCTGTGGCTTCTCTTGCTGTTTCTCTTGCTTCACCGACAGTTACAGGGGCAGTGATGGCTTGACTCACTATGGAATCGCAACCATGAAAGGGCTCTGGCCATCTTCAGATTCTGCTGGGTCGTCCGTGGACTTGTCAAGTTACAAGCTTCGAGTAGGTGACTTTGCTCATGCTTTCTTTTCCTTGATCGTGTTTGCTGTGGTGTCCCTGTTGGATAGCAACACAGTCGAGTGCTTTTATCCTTCTTTTGAGTCATCGGAGAAGGTGTTGCTCATGGTGTTGCCTCCTGCCATTGGTGCAGTTTCGGGTACCTTGTTCATGCTGTTCCCTAACAAGCGCCATGGAATTGGATACCCTTCAAGTGATTCTTCACAGGATTCTTAGTGATGAATCTATACATCTATACCATAAACAAAGAGGTTGCAAAAAGTCTTAAAGAAATTGGTTCCTGATTTGCAGCTCTATACCCTCTGAGAATGCGTCTTCGTCTTTGAATTTGTATGATTGTTTAAGAATAGAAGAGGGAGGAATGGACATATCATTTCCCTTCAATATGTATAATAAGTTTGTATTTTGTCACAGTAAGAGAGGTGATGCGAATTGTCTTAATTCCATTTGTAAATTTGAAGCTGAAGACTAGTTCTGCTCATCTTCTTCACCTAAGCAGGACTAATCAATCAATCCTTCCATGTATGATTGTTTAAGATTAAGTTAGTGTTTGGTAATGTAACGTAAAGTAAAATATATTAAAATAATATTTTTTTTATTTTTTTTTAACATTAACATATTAAAACCATTGAAAAACATCTAAAAATATTAATTTAATGTTTATTTAATTAAAAAACAATTTAAAAAGCATATTTAACCCCACAATAAGTAAATAAAAAGCAACTTATCAAAGCTAAGATTGGACAAATCCACCATATAAAGGAGCGTTCATCTTTGATAGCTTGGTAATCTGTATCTTTAGATTTTGCTATTATAGGCCTAGTCTGATTAGAAATGGAACCTCCCTCATCTATCATGTGTCTATCTTTCTAGTGGGTAGCGGAGCTCTTGGTACACATATTCTCCCAGGTGCATCCTGTTTGAAGAAAAATAAGTATGGTATAAGATAAAATAAAATTAAGGTAATGTCAAAAACTCGAGAAGAAGATTGAGAGGAAGGTATAATTTTATTAAGTGTTTTTTTTCTAAGCTCTTTTAGTTAATCTTTTTTCTTTTATTCTACTTAACAATGTTGAATTACAAGCCTTTTTTATAAATATAAAGTCCTAAATAATCAAGGAATTAAACTAATACAAGAAAATTTTAATATGAAAAAGAATTGTATTATGCTAACTAGATCGATCAATCAAATTATTTAATCCAACTAGTTATTCAGTCTCAATCGGTCAACTAATTTCTAAAAATCATTATACTTTCAACATCCCTTTTTAAATTTGATTTCTTCATAATTTTCAATATATTTCTTATCTTTATAAAAACATTATTTTTCAGTAGTTTCATGAAGATATTTACGACTTGATCTTATGTCTTCATATATTTGACTTTAACTTGTTTATAATACAATTGATAAGTAATGAAATCTTGTGTCAATATGCTTACTTTTATAATGAAATACTAGATTCTTTGGTAATACAATAGCTAATGAGTTGTTCATGTAAATTTTAGAAGAGTTTTTTTGTGGCATTCATAATTATTTTAATAATATTATTAGTTATATGAAATGACAAATACGTGATGTGATGAGAGTTTAAGCAAACGAAAACTCATTTCCCTCGCCACATGATGTGCTGAGAGGATAATCAATTACAAGTTTTTGGTTATGTTAATAATGGATTTATTTTAGGAAAACTTTGAAACTTTTATAGGCTGTTTGGAAACTTAAGATTTGAGTAGAAAAGAAATCATTTCGACAACATTTATCGAATTCTAGTGTTTGAAAACCTTTAAGTAACATAAATGAAGGCTACAGCTAATTAAAATTAGATATTTTATTTTGTAGATTTGAAAATCACACCTGATTGACGCATTAAAAATTAATCCCACTACCATCCTATGAGTATTTTCACTAACTCAAGGTAAATGAATTCCTTTAAAACCAATTCCATGCAAAAGAATCCAATTCCCAAATCAAATCAAATTAAATCAATCAACTTAAATAGTTTTTTTTTATGGAATCCACTTTTTAAATCGCACCTTCTTATAATTAACCAAACACTATGTTTTTGTGGTGGAGAGAATAAGCAAACGAAAACTGATTCACGTAATCCACACTTGTGCCATACTTGCATGTTCCTTGCACATTTAGCTCAACCAAATTTATGGCATGCGATCTTTATCATCTCAAAAGAAGAAGAAAAGGTGCTGTGATTGATTAAGTTTTGGCAAAGAAACCGAGACAAGGTGCTGGCTCGCACTCCCCTCTCGAGATTCTTAGGAAGAATATTTGCTAATATATTTCTCAAAAATCAAGTTGATGCTTGTAGAGAGAAGTAATTCATCTGTTTCATGCATCAACTCACAATGTTGCCTTGTCGACTGCAATGCCACAACATAGAGGGGGGATTTCTTCACAGCGGGATCCATTCACCCGCAAATACAAGGCGTAATGGAAAGATGACCTTCAATATAAGTTTATTTTTCTTTCATAATGACATGTTTAATAATTTTTGAATATATAATATTTCATTAAATTTATCCAATTTTAGGTTCATAAACATTAAGGTTGCCCGAATAATAACATCGGCATTTAAATTGTTGATGGAAATTTTATTGTTTTAATAGAGTCATGTTTCCAAACATCCAGAATGGAAACCGCAGATTGATGCATGGTTTTTAAGGTTTAAGGTTAGTATTAATTTAAAATTTTAATTGTTATTATGTTAATTCATTTACTTTATTGAAATTACTGAAATTTTTCTTTTTATAAATTTTTACTTCAAGGAAAAATTTTGAGTGGGATAGAGCAAATGATAATGTTGCAATGAGGATTTTAGAGAATCATGCTGCAACTAAATAAAATCAAAATTAGGACAATTTTTTTATTTCAAATATTAAAATTTTATTTGTCATTTACTTATAAATAATTTGTTTGAACCATATAAGTTGCATGATTTTTTGTACGATGAACAAAAAAAATTCAAAAAATATGCAAAAGAAAACAATCTACTAAGCTGGAATGGCGTGGCGGTTTGGAAGGATTGTACGCCACCATACATCTCAGAGACTATATGAGCGGAATACAATCAACACGTGACGTCCAAGTGTTTCACATAATGGTCATAGATTGGTGTGGGGAACCATAGTCGGTAAATTCATATTCCGTTACCACGCACACCAACAACTTTGTTTTGTTCGTTTCGCATGTAATGGTAAGATTTGTTTTAATTACATTTATTTTTTTAATTTGTTATTTTTTATAATTTTATTTAATTGATAACATTTTTATCTTACAGGCTATGACTCTTGGATGTGAACCAAACCCAATAAAGTTTTTTGTGGAAATGCATATGCGGGGTTATATATGCCAAAAAGAGATGCAACAATTTGTTGATAATCGAGCTCAATATCTTGTGGTACATTGGTTTTCAACCATTTTTAATTTTTAATTTTTTTCTTAAGTTATTAATTTTTATTTCTTAAGCACAAAAGTCTCATATCTTACATTCCTTCACCGAAAGCTCGGAAAAAAAAAAACATGTGTATATTTGTTAAAAACAACTTTTCAATCAAAATCATTGGAATGCTAAGAAAATTCTAGAAATATTCCAATAAAAATCCTAATATTTAACTCATTTCAAACTTAAATAAAATAAATATCAAACTAATATAAATCATATTACTAAATAGACAAGCTGGTGACTAATATAATTTTGACAAGATTGATAAAAAAAGATACCATTATTCTTAGTTCTAATAATTCAAAAGATATCACCATACAAATCATACAATAAGAAATTTCAGCTTCAAAATAAATTTTTGACAATTACATAAATATTAGTTCTAATTTTCATGCATAACTTGAACTCTTTAATAATATATTACCAGCTCATCTTTTTTGTAAACCATTTAAAGCATAACTCTTTCAGATATCTAAAAAAATATTACACTAAGATTAGGATGATCTCCAATTCTAATTTTCTCATTATTTCAATTATCTCGACGAGCTTCTAAACTTGATAGTTTGTGTTCATAATAACTTGTGCAGTATTATTAATTGCACATGCCATCACTTCAAATTATAAAGAATAATCATTTATCATTGGTGCTTTTCATTTTGTACGTTTTGAAAATGAAGTTCCATATAATAATGGAGTAGATGATAAGAAACCTTATGTACTTACTTTTGATGATGAGAACTTCTATAATCATAAGGATAAAAAATTCTCTAAATGAATCTCATTTTGCCTGCATCTCATAAAAATCATCAATATTCAACTCTGTCTGTGAACCTTTTTCTAGCATTCTCGACTTGAGCTTTAGTTATATCTTTCTCATATATCTTTCTAAGATTGTCCAAGTGATGAAGAGGTTTTTCTCAAATAAGCCTTAACTTAGGATTGATCTTGTAACAATAAATAAATAAATAAATAAAATAAACAAATTAAAACTATTATAACTAATAAATATATAATAATGAAAATACAGCAAGTGAATTATAATATTCATAACTTCAATAAGGATTTCAACACCTCATCTAGAGCCTTAACTATTTTGGTTGTGTCATTTCATCAAATTTCATTTTTCAATTCAATTTCCTTTTGCAAAAATCATTTGCTCCTTATGAGTTTTCAAATAATTCAACACTTCTATCATAGAGATGTTCAAAAAATATTTTCCATTGATTTCAGTTATCACCTTCCTATAATCTTTGGAAAAAAGAAAAAACCTATCTTTTTTTTTACCCTTATTCTTTTGCTCTGTAAAAATTTGAAGCATCCTCCCATCCATTTTTATAATCCATCTTAAATATATATCACCATCATTTCCACCTTCTATCTCAATAACATCCTCTACATCTATATTACTACCTATTATTATATGACATCATGTAACATATTCCTTAACTAACATTACTCATTAAAAATAAAAACAAATCACAAATAAAAAATCTATGGCTATAATAATACAACAAAGATTCAATAGACATTATAAAAAAAAAAGGTACATAAAAGTGAAGCATCTAATCTCAAGTTCACGATATTTAAAATAACTAATTCAAAGTAAAATACAAACAATATATAAATTTAAATTCTTATCAAAAGCTTTGGTAAAAAAGACAAGTTAATATTGAGACGTGTAATCATGTCATATTTATGCAACCACAATCTCTCTCATAATTCCCCCCCTTTCCATATTCATTTATAGCAATTCCTCTATAAATAAATTCACCCTTAGGTTAATTACTCATAAGCTTTCTATCAACTTGTGCAATAATTTCTTCATTTGGATCAAAATTCATTAAGAAGTTGGGTAAACTACAAGTTAAAGCAATTTCACACCATATCCACAACATAATGTGAAATCTATGTTATAATAAAAAATCTTAACTTCAAAACACCAAAAGCCATTTCAATTGCATTATGCAATGAATAATGTATTAAGTTGAACAACTCTTTTGGGTTCTCAAGTGATATTAAGTACTTTAATGTGAAGTGATAAACTCCAATCTCAACATATATCAAGCATCAACTAGGTAGAATTTATCTAAAAATACAATTAGAAAAAATGACTTCAAAAACTTTAGGTAACATTTTTTTTTCACTATTAAAAATATATGTATAAAAACTAAATACCTTAAGAAATATTTAGCTTATCTTCTCTATTTAAATCATTATCTAAAATTATTTAGTCTAAAGTTGAGCTCTCCCACCCAAGAAAGACATTAGTGAATTTCAAATCAAAAGTGCAAGCAGTTAATGCATTCATTGTAGGATAACTTTTCCTTTTTTTATACCTTGATACATCTTCTTTGAGAACCTTAACTTGGATATATGTTTCATATGTATACAATTGATACAATCTATAAAATCTTATTTATAATAATAAAAATTATTATATGAGCAAAATAAATATTGTTAAAATAAATATATTTACATAATAAAATACCATAAAATATGGATAAAAACCTTTCTCCATTGTTAAGTATTATGCTGGAATTGTAGAACTATTTGGAATATCTTGATGAGGCAAGATTAATTTCAAGTAGAGAAAGAACGGATATTATGCTGCCAAGATTTTTTTATAGGAAAAAAAGAGGCGTAAAAGAGAAAAGAGTAAAAATAAGGTTTGTGTTAATATGCAAGTATTTTTGGAATATTGTTTTTAAAGTCAATTTTAAAAGAGATTACTATAATAAATCGGAAGGTATCCCCTCTAATTTACTTTTGCATCTTTTTATAAATTGAATTTCATTTGAAATTCAAATCAATACTCAATTCAAAACTAAAGAATTATTTTAATTTTTTAAAAAATATAAGGTTTTGCAATATTTATTGGAGTCTAGGAAGATATATATTAATATTGATGGTTTTTAATTTAAATATTATAGATTTAACTACTACTATTATATCATGAAATAAATAATACTTTATATAAATATTTTTTTATTGTTCCATTAAACTATCTACAATTCCATCATGTATGAAATTTATCCGACAAGGATTGCAGTTTTCATGGTTTCTTGAGCATGCAACAACATCAAGTAAAATATCATAAAATTAGGATTGTGATCAAATTCTGCAAATATTATGTTATCATGCAATCTCTGTCTAATTTATATAGTGCCATTGAATAATGTTAAATACTAGTTTTTCAAATAAAATATAATTAAAAAATAAAAAAAAAATTATATTGGATCAAATCCGATCCAATATATTTAAGTTTGGGCTGAACCCTTCCATCCATAAACCGTTCTTCACTATTCATTTTGCAAAACTAAACAGTAAAAAAATAAAACTCTCTACTATTAAGATGCATGAAAAGGGAAGAAGTAGCTCTCAATTGTTTTCAACAAACTTGTCATTCAACATAAAATTAAATGGTTCCTATAAAAATAATAAATTAAATCTTAACATTACTAAACATATTGTTTATACAGTTTACTTTAAAAGTTAAAACTGACGCTTAAACAAAAACCTTCTAAAAGAATAAAATTTCTAGGCTGACCTAATTTTGATGGGCAGTACTGTCGTCCTAACTCTATTGATTTGGGAACAACCTTCATTTTATACATAAAAAATCTTATATTTTATTATCAACCAGTCATAGTACTATTAATCTAGCACCATGAAAGCTATATATCTTTAGAAAACAAAATTTAACATAAAATAATATCGAGATATTACTTGTATTTTTTCTAGTAAAAAAATTTTGAATCATGCGGCAATTATTTTGATATGATTTAGTTAACTTGATGAGTCTAAAAATAATATAAATAGTTAATAAAAATAATTTGACTCAAAATAATTATTTAAAATAATATTTTTTTTATAAATATTAAAATGATAACATATTAGAACAATTTTGGTCAACCTAAGTTAATCTGTTGATTCACATGCTTAGTCATGAAACAATGAGAACCAATATAAAGCAATTCGAAACAAATTATGAAGTCTAATTTTCAATAAACTCAATGTTAAAAGACACAATTGAAAATGGAAAACAAAGCGGTAAAAAGGAACAAAAAGAATTACATGAGTCAACCTAGGTTAACCCCCAATAAAAAGCAAATTGAATCCTAATTCCTAATCAACCTAGTGTTGAAAAATAAAATTAAAAAAAAATCAATTGAAAAAACTACTTGAGTCAACTCGGGTTAATCCGCCAAACCTGTAACTCGATTCATGAAATGAAAATAGCCTCATACAAAGCAAACCAAAATAAATACGAAGCCTAATTTTTAATCAACTCAATGTTAAATGATGAAACTGAGATAAAAGGTCCATTAAAAAAAGGAAAAAAAAAAAAAAACTCGAAACCAACCGAGTTAACTTGTCATACCCACTATTCAAGACATGAAATTGGAATAACCTTATAAAAAATAAATTATAAAATTTATTTCCCAACCAATACATTATAAAATAATAAAATTGAATTTTAAATATATATATATATATATATATATATATATATATATATATATATAAAGCCCAAGAAAGGGAAAAAAGTGATATGTGAAGAAAGTTTCAGTAAAACCTCTTCTTTTTAATTTGTTATTTTTAATAATTCCTACCAGACAAACAGATGACTATGGCTTCTAAAACATGCACAGAATGACAAGCCTCTTTACATTATATGAATCTGTTGGACTTTACAAGTAACTTGGTGAATACAGGTTCCAGACGAGTAAGCAGTAGAGAGCTCACAAGCTCTGGTCCCCATTTCCAATATCAGGATGCAGGAGCTGACCTTTATTTACACTTCTATCAATGGTGCTTATTGTACAGCAGTTGTTTCATTCATCGTAAATTTACAAGTGGGTAATGTCGGCGAAATGTGCTCTTGGAAAGCAGCTGCTTCTGTTGAAGCCTGCTTCACACTGCAACCTGCGCAGCTGCTAGCCTTGCAATGGGGACCCTGTCGAAGTGAAATGGAGTCAGGAATTTGGTTTAGTTTGATGGAAGTTTGGACTATTTTGGAAATGTATAGTCTTTGAACCTGAATGGAGAGCATGAAACATAGTCTAGTCCTGCCTCCGCGAAGAATGCCACAGAAGAAGGCTCCCCTCCATGCTCTCCACATATTCCAACCTGTTCATCAATTGTCAAGGAAAAAACAAATCAAATAAGATTCTGCCATAGGTTTTTCCTTCTTCAATCAACACCAAAAATATATGTATAAAGAAAAAATGCACAAATAAATCTCATCTGCTGACACAACTACCTGTTATCCTGTAACATACTGGTTATCTCTTTCAATATAAAATCAAATGGTGTTAGAAAATTAAAGAAAATCCTGTGTCTGCTTCAAAGATGGGCATGAACATGGTTCCATCAGTATAACTTACCTTCAAGCTTGGCCTAGCTGCACGGCCCCTTTCGGTGGCCATCTTGATGAGTTGGCCTACACCTTTCTGATCAAGCACCTGGACGCAGAACATCATGGTGGTTATTGTCAAGCAAACAGTTCTAATTATTCTGATTTCATCCACATGAAGAATTATCTTCACTATTAGACCAATATCAGCGAAGCAAGTGAGCTGGAAGATGATGTGACTAACCTCAAAGGGATCGCTTTGCAAAATGCCCTTTGATAGGTATATGGGGAGAAACTTGCCAACATCATCTCTACTATATCCAAATGTCATTTGCGTGAGATCATTGGTTCCGAAGGAGAAGAACTCCGCTTGTTTTGCAATCTAACATTATCAAACAGCAAAAATAAGACGACATATATAATTGACAAGAACCTCTGGCAACAAAATTGCATTTCTTTATCAAAGACAACAAGTACATCTCAGTTGTTTCCAGCCCTATGTGCTAGAAGCAAGGTTGAAAGTAATAATCATGACGCAACATTTGTCTTAACATACCTCGTCTGCAACCAAAGCAGCTCTAGGAATCTCAATCATGGTCCCCACCTTGTAGCTCAAGGTTACATCCATTTCAGAGAATACTTTCTTCGCTACATTCCTTATTAGAGTCATTTGATGACCTAGTTCCTGCAAAAAATGCCAAGTTATCAGGAAGTTTGAGTGCTTGATTTTAAATAAATAAAATCCAGTGAAGTAGAAGGGATTCATGCCTGCGGCGTTCCAACAAGAGGAACCATTATTTCAGGAAGAACGGTGACACCCTGGTTGCTCATTGAGACGGCAGCCTGAAAGATAGCACGTGCTTGCATTTCAGTGAGTTCTGGGTATGATATCCCTAGCCTGTTCACATCAAGTTCCACTTGTCAACATTCCTTGACTAAAATTACTAGTTTCTCTACGTGCAGTTAAAAGCTGAGCTGTGTAAATGCATGAACAAGGCTGCCAATTGGCAGGTCTTTTTTCTTTTTTCTTTTTTGTCCCTGGTGAATTGAAGACAAAAGCATAGGATAACACATCTAGGATTGGCTACACACTTGAATATTGAGTTCGTTTAATGAAACGTTCGTGAAAACAATAGATGGAAAGTACATATGAAGAACCACCAAACCTGCAGCCTCGGAAACCAAGCATAGGATTTACTTCTGATAATTTCTCGATTCTTGAGAACACTTCATCTTCCATCATGCCAGTCTCTGTGGTCAGCTCACTTACAATTTGTTCCAGATCACCTTCTGGCAGAAATTCATGGAGTGGAGGATCCAATAGACGGATTGTTACCGGAAAGCCTGACATGGAAAATACAATCTTACTTGTGCACCAATAAAAAAAAAAAAAAAATAGAGCCTGCTCCTTTTTCTCTAAGATACATGCACCCAAAGCAGATGAAGCAACCAAAAAACTTTGATATTGTATCCAATTTAAATGGTCCAAAAAGCATATAATTAGATATGATTCCAAAAATCCAAACGGCAACAGCGGAAAGTACCATCCATTGCACGAAAAATCCCCTCAAAGTCTGATCTTTGATAAGGTAGTAATAGGTCTAGTGCTGCCTTTCTCTGCTCTGGTGTAACTGCCATTATCATCCTTCTCACAGCCTTTAATCTCTCATCGGACGCAAAGAACTGAAAACATTACAAACAGAATTTTTTATAAAAAAAAAATGTAACCTCGCTGTATCAATGCAGCATGATATGGATGGCATCAACAGAAGAATGTTGTGACATATCGGGGGTTCCTCAGGCTCATTTAAAATGCTTTTATGTAATACAAGGAAATGATTTATTGATGATAATTATGACCATAAGAATTACCATGTGCTCTGTCCTACAGAGTCCAATCCCTTGGGCACCATTGTTTCTTGCTCTTAGTGCATCTTCAGGAGTATCAGCATTTGCCATGACCTATTACACCATCATAATACCAAGTCATAAGATAGATTCTTCATTAACAAATAATGATAGATGTGAACCTTCTCTCAGTTGAAGGGCACCTTGATGCGTCTTATTTCGTCAGCCCAAGACATAAATGTCTCTAGATCACCACTTAGTGCTGGAGGAGATAGTGGCTGTTTCCCCAGTACTACCTCACCAGTCGATCCATTGAGTGAGATCCATTCTCCTTCACTGATAACAACATCCCCAATTTCAACGACCTGCATCATCAAATCAACAAATATGTTTGTAGAATCCACTCTCCATGTGAAGTAACTATTGTGTGGTGGCAGAGAAGTAAAACATCACCTTCTCGGCATCACTGACATGGATATCAGAGCAGCCAGACACACAACATCTTCCCCAACCACGTGCTACCACAGCAGCATGAGATGTCATTCCACCTCTGGCTGTCAAGATTCCAGCAGCTGCATGCATGCCACCAACATCCTCTGGGCTGGTTTCTGTCCTTACCTTCATTCATACGAACAAGTTAAGATCCCGACATTTGAACAGGCTAGGGAAGTCAAATCACATAGCAACGATAATATTTTTCCAACATTTTCACAGTTCATCATTCTTTGGAACTAGCTCAAGATCAAGCATACTGACAAGCAGTCGTCATAAAGTCATACGAGAAGTTGTAATTGAAAGTGCACTCTAGTTATATTAATATGGATGTTCAAACAAGAAGGAAAATTGTACCATAAGGGCACTTAGAAGTTGAGTCAATTGAAGATACTGAACCATTGACAGCAAGCATGTTGAGCAGTCACATGATGTCAAATGGAAGAATCATCCTCAAATTTAATTTTCATGTTGCTTCATTTTATAACATCTGTAAACTAAGCAATCAAAATGGTCGCCTTGTTTCAGACAATGTTATTATAAAAAATTATTTGGCTCCCCATAAACATATTAATATTGCAAGAAGATTGAGCTTACCAAAATGACACTTTTTCCCTGCGCATGCCATTCTTCAGCATCATCTGCACTGAACACTACCTGCCCCACTGCTGCCCCTGGTGATGCGGGCAAGCCTGTCGCGACCACTTTGTCTTTGTAAGCAGATGGATTCTCAAACTAGCCAAAATTTTAAACATTTGCGTGAGTAAAACTGACGCGTGTGAAAATTATCAATATATATATATATATGGTCACTATATAGATGCATATTACTTGTGGATGAAGAAGTTGGTCGAGATGCTGCGGCTCCACCATCTTAATTGCAGAGCGAATATCAACAAGCCCTTCGCTAACCATGTCTACAGCTATCTTCACTGCACCTTTACCAGTACGCTTCCCGGATCGGCATTGCAACATCCAAAGCCTGTTTTCTTGAACTGTGAACTCAATATCCTGTACATAGCACAGATTACCTAGGTTATTTCTTTTTTTTTTTTTCACTTTTCACTTTTCAATTCTAAAATCTTCCAATACATGCAAGAGAGAGAGATCACCACTATAGAAATATGCTACTCAGATACAAATCATGTAAAATAAATTCGACTTGATGAGTGAACCACCTAAAAATCACATAAATTAAGAATTATATGACATGAATGATCAAAGGCTTCAAACAGTGAATGAAATTTTACCATCATATCTTTGTAATGGCGCTCTAGAATTTCACAATTCTCCACAAGCTCATCGTAAGCTTGAGGCATGCAATTTTTCATTGTATCCAAGTCTTCGGGTGTTCTAATTCCAGCAACTACATCCTCTCCCTACAAAAAACCAACCATGCTAAACTGTAAACATCACCTCATTTGGTTAGATAGAATGAAACTGATGTTAGGTAAACCTGAGCATTGATTAGAAATTCCCCGTAGAGCTTCTTTTCACCAGTGCTTGGGTTTCTAGTAAACAGAACACCTGTTCCTGATGTATTTCCCATGTTCCCAAAAACCATGCATTGGATGTTTACTGCAGTTCCTTTTAATCCAGTAATTTGATTGATGCTTCGGTACTTGATGGCTCTTGGGCTGTCCCAAGAATCAAAAACTGCGGTCATAGCTAACTGCAGTTGTTTTTTTGGATCTGAATTTAACACAGGTAGAATGTATGAGTTCAAAACTTGTTCCGGGAACAAGTATTAGAACTTATATTTGGTAAAACTTGGTACCTGATGGAAACTCTTCACCCTTCACTTCAAGGTAGACTTTCTTGTACTGCTCCACAAGTTCTTTGAGATCAGCAGCTGTTAGATCAGTATCTAGCCTTGCTCCTTTTGATTCCTTCATCTTTTCTAACTTCTCTTCAAATGATGAGTGTGGGATTCCCATCACCTTTAATTGAATAGCAGTAGATATTAATGAAGTGAGTGACATTAAGAGGAGGTGACAGATATGCTTCAGAATCAACAAGGTGGTATATTACACAAAGGGAGCAATTTTTAAATGGTGTTTTGCGACCGCGGGACACCAAAACATTCCCAAAAATAAATTTAGAAGTTAAGGAATCATATGCCAATGTTTGAAAATGACTCAACAAGCACTTACAACGTCTCCAAACATGTCTAGAAAGCGCCTGAAGGAGTCATAGGCAAAACGCTCTCCACTTTTCGCACTCAAACCAGCAACCACTTGATCATTCAGTCCAAGGTTAAGGACAGTGTCCATCATGCCAGGCATTGAAATCTAGGCAAGCAGATCAAATTCTAATTAATGTCAAGGACGACGGTATAAAATCTAAACAAAATGGAAGTTACAGGCATAATCATCATAAGCAGACCACAGAAGCTGAGTGCTGTTGCTTGAGTAGTTGCTCTATATAAACTTAAAGTGGAAAGTCTTACAGCAGCGCCAGAACGAACAGAGAGGAGGAGAGGTTTGGAGGGGTCACCAAGGAAGGCTCCCATGTCCTTCTCCACAAATTTTAAGCCTTCCAATATCTCCTCCCATAAACCTAGTGGCAGCTTTTTTCCTATCTGCTGATATTCATGGCATGCTTCTGTTGATATGGTGAGTCCAGGTGGCACTGACAAACCAATGCTTGCCATCTCTGCCAGGTTTGCTCCCTTCCCTCCCAGCTAAAGTAAACACACAAGTAGAAGTGGATATCGGAAAATTAACTTGGTTTCTGCATTGCTTATAATTTAAAACACAGATGTAGCATTAACTCATTTAACCATGAAATTTGATAACAGTCAAACAAGTTTAGTCGGGTGCTTACCAGGGACTTCATGGTCTTGTTGCCTTCGCTCCTTCCTTTTCCAAAAGTAAATACTCGCTGCGTAAATCAGAGAAGATATGAGTTTCAGCCTTGCAACTCTACGATTAAATTCCATTTGGCAGGCCTTTTTTCAGCTCAGTAACATCTATTATCCATCGCTTAATGCAGTCAAGGTTGTGCAACCACTAACTTAACAGTGTTATAGCTTCAGATTTTGAATCTTGGCATTAACTAGCATGAAGCCATGAACAAACTATATGGTAGACACTGCAATAATATAGGATTTCAATGTTCATGTTCATGTTCAAAAGACAGTAATGATAATAAAATGATGCATCTTTACTGGTTTCATGAATTCCAATTATAAAAGGTTGTCAAAAAACGCACTGTAGGCTGACTGGACAGCACCCAGGCCCATTCTAGCCCGGCGGGGCAACCTATCTCCTCTGGTTCCATGGAGGTAAAGTAGGACTGATATAGCCAAAAAAAAAAAAAAAAAAGGCACAAGTAGGCCCATTGCAACGTGACAAGCCCAGATGCAGCCCTCAAAAAGTCGAAACAACAAAATGTGATGGGGATTCACTATCCATTAAGATTTTTCAGGAAAGGAAATGGTTTTTGAAAGAATATTTATTATCATTCGCTAAAATCAGCATTATTAACTACAAAAAAAGGTTTATTTTTGTTGTTTTTCAAAATTCAATATTTATTAAATCTTTTAAAATATATCAAATTGATATGCATATTTTTTTAATTGCAACTTGATATCGGCTAACAAACAAGTGAATTCGAGAATATCTAACATCATCGAAATGAAAAGAAAAGGGAAAAAAAAACATTGCTAGTCTTGAACCATAACTAAACTCCCATCATCCAAGCTAATTGGAGTCGTAGAAAGAAAGGAAACGTGCATGCAAAGAGGAGAAAGAAGTACCTTTGTAGCGATGGGTGTAGGGTCTGATACAGCTGGGCTGCTGCTACTGATAGTTTGTGCTCGGGTTCTGTTCTGAGAAGGTGGCCTGGAAATGTTACCGAACCCGCCATTGTTGTGGCTATCCTGACAGGTGCGGATCCCATAAGCTCGGCCACCCCGGCTCAACCGTATCATTGAACGGTCTTCTCTTAGGAGCAAATGATTCATGATATCCACATACTTCCCCTTGTACAGCCTCCGCCTGCTGCTGTATAGCCTTGCCGGTGCACTAGTCCTAATGAGCATATCTTTTATCGTTGATGACATCTTCGATCTATCTAATCGCCAGTCGATGATTACTTTATTAATATCTGCTTTAAGAACCCAAATAAATGAAATGAAGGTGATGGTGATTAGTTATTGGTTCATTTCTAGCTGGCTGGCTGGCTAGAAAGAGTGTTAGGAGAGATGAAGAGAGAAAGATTCACGATGCTAGCTGCTATTGATGGAGATCAAACCAGGTTACCTGAAAGATCCAAAGAGAAATTAAGATGGGAGTTAGTTATTGTGGACCTGAGGAATTGAGGAGCTAATTAGATGAAAGGGAGCTAGCTTCTTTCGAAACAAAAATGGCGGTTGGTGTTTTTTTGTGTATTATAAAATTAGTTTTCGAGACCAACCAAGGGTATGATAGAGTGACACGGGTGGACAAGAAATTAGGATTATACAGAGAGGTTAATTGTGTGTCTGGAAGGTGATGGTAACATCAGTCGCGTTTTAAAGTTTTTTTTTTATTTAGAAATTTATTAAAATAATATTTTTTATTTTTTAAAAAATATTTTAATATTAGTATAATAAAATAATATTAAAAAATTAATAAAAAAATAACATTTAAAAAAAAAACATAATTTTGCACGGAATTTCCATACAAGTCCTGGATCGTTGCCCATTGGAGCTTACCTGCTAAGAAATTTTGACTCTCTCTCGATCAAGCTTGTCTCGAGTCAAAGAAGAGTGTGATCAGAAATGAATTGGCCGTGTCATCACACCGACCCATGAATTGGCCGTGTCCATCACAACCACACTTGATATTTGTAATTTTCGTGTCTGCTTGAATCTGCCCTACTCCTTATAATAAGTTTTTTTTATTATTCTAATCATATTTTTTTAAAATAATTAAATTTTTTTTTAGTTTTCAATAAAATATTTTTTATGTTTTTAGATTGATTTTACTTGCTAATATCAAAAATTAATTTAAAAATAAAAAAATTAGTGCATTTATAAATTAACCAAAAACATTTTAAAAAGTAATTTTTACAACATATTCCTTCCAAAATAAACCAAAATATCATTAATGTTAAAAGTGGTTCGATCAGAAAATTTTTCTATTTTATTTTTTTGGTGCTTTTATAATGTTGAATTATCTCATTTTATTATGAAAATCATAATTATATAAATACAAATTTTTGTTATTACATGTTTCAGAATATTTTTAATTTATAAATATCTGTTTGTTTGTTTATTTTAAAGAACAAGTATTTTTAGTTTATGTCCTTGTCTTGTTTGTTTTTGCTTTGCAAAAGTATTTATAAAAAATTTTTTTTTTTTAAAATTAATATTTTTTATATTTTTTATTATTTTATGCTGTTGATATTTTTTTAAAAATAAAAAAATTATTTTAAAATAAAAATTATTTTAAAAAATAATTACATTTTAAAATAAAAATTGTGAAGGATGCAAGGACAACACACCGAAGAGAACGAAGCGAAAGAAAGTGGGGTCATCTCCACATTATTTCTCCTCCTTACAAAATAGGAAGCCGCTTCGCTTTATCTCTCGGCACGCATCTTAACAACCACGTCATCAACTAAACATATCCATGTATGATGTATGGACTGACCTTGGCCTTGGGAGAAGAAAGACAAATGCCCTTTGCCTTTTTTTTTTTTCTTTTTTTTTTTTCTAATTTTAATAGTTTTACTAATAGGTGAGGAAAATATATCAAATTCAAGACTTTTTCTTGTTCATTTTATGTCATAAATATTACTAGCGTAAGATAGGCTAATTCTACTATCCCCGTAATATCGTTTCTCTTTTAAAGTGTATCTAAAACGAGATGTAAATTATATTTTTAAACATTTTAAATTTTTTAAAAATAATTTTTTTATATATTTTAAGAAAATTTTGATGGATTAATATCAAAAAAAAAATTTAAATAAAAATATTTTATTTTAATAATATCAAACAGGCCCTTAAAATATTGTTGTAACATCCAATTTGTTAAGAACATGTAACTAAATTTCTTCTATATTTGATTAAAGTGTTGATTATATATGAACTGTTGGTTATATATAGATATAGTGAAAATAATTTTTTTAAGAGATAAGTTTAAGCATAATAAAAAAAAAATGAAAATTGACCGTGTAGAAAAAAAGATTATTTATCAATTTTTTGATTGTTTGTTTTCCACTTGAAGATGGGAAAAACATTGTCATGGAAATTATTTTATGCAAAACAAAGTGCCTAATAAATAATAAAAGTTAATAAATTCTGTAACAGAACAAGCTTTTTGTTTCTATCTTTGCTTGATGGTAGGATTTAGGAGACGAGATTGAACAGAAAATAGAAAATGTCTAATTATGCTTACATTGTCGTTTTTTGTGCATATCATGCTTTCACATGGTTGAAAATGTTTTTTACTTATTTTTTAATAGATATGTTTAATTCACTACAAAACAACTTATTTTTAATTTCAAGTAATTTTTATATTGTATTTATATCTAAAAGTTGGAACACTAAACAAGATTTTTTTTTTCTAAATAATATTAAAAAGATTATAACATTTTAAAGTTTTTTTTTTAATTCATAGAATGATTTTTACACACATAAAGAATATTTTCTTAGAAGAATACATATCATATTTATTGTATTTATAAATTAAAAAAATAAATGTGATGAATTTAAAATTTAAAAGTATTTAAAAAAGAAAAAAGAAAATAGGCTTTGTCCAGGCCTTGGTTGAGGCCCAGCCATGAAATAAGACATGGATGTGTAAATCTTTTTCTTCATTGTTGTTGTCGGATTCTGACTACTTGACCAGTTCTTGGCTAAGTCCGTGGCAGTATAAAAAAATGTTATTTTTTTTTTATTTTTTTCATAAAAAAAGTACTTTTAAATTCTTATAACTCTTTTAAACTCAAGTGTAATCTCAAAAAACAATTTAAACAATCAATAAACCTTAAAAATTGATTTGTGATGGGTAAATATTCTCGATTCAATATTTTTATGCTTTGAAAATGACAAAATCTATAGATAGCATATTAGCCCAATTGAATGTGAATTTAATAAGACATCATACCAAATAATCTCAAGTTTAGCTATGAATTGGGTTCAAGTTACCGCGTTTCTAACAAGATGTCAAATCTAATCTACTTGGATTCAACCATGAGCTAAACCCCGCGAGTCTAACAAAACATCAAATCTATTTCCTTTAAATTTGGTTATATATCATACCCAACTGAACTTAAAGATCCATGTTAGGATCATATGATTCTATATACATGAAATATTCATGTAGGAGGTCTCTACATCTATAAATATATAAAAGTTTTTTAAAAAGCTTACTGCATTTTTCATCTCATTAATAATATATAAGTGATATTTATCCCTCATTATTAATAACGTGTGAATATTTTTTTATTTATTAATAATGTGTTAGAGATATTAATTCATCATTAATGTTATCAAAAGCAAAAGAACTTCTTAATCTTTTCTTTTCTTGAAGATGACAAGGTTCAGGGTTATAAAAGCAAAGAAGGTTCACAATTTTTTCTACTCTTAAAGTTTATATATTTCAAAGTATTAATCACATTCAAGAACAAGAACAAACACTTTTGTTCTTAGAATTTAAAACTTTTTCTTTTATTTATTATATTCTCATTTAAATTTATCGATTTTATTATCGAAGGGTCTTTAAATCTCATCGATAGGAACTATTTTTACAGATATTAAGACTTCTACTGTTGGCCTTGTATTTCTTGAGCTAAGAAGGAAATTAATAACATGAAAATTTAATTAACTATTATCTAAATATCAAATAACCTATTCCTCGAACATACAAAATTTTATAAAATCATCAATTTGAAAGATTTTAGATCTAAAATTTTAAATTCTTATAACTTTTAATTTTAAAGATGAAATGATTTAATGTTATCGTCAATATATATTTTAAAAGTGAAATCCATTGTTTGATGATAGGTTTAGTTCAATTGCTTCCCGAAAAGTTTATCTCTCTTTCTTTTATTATTATTAATTCCTTTTAAATCGGATTTAATTGATAGAGGATTTTTTTTTGAAATAAGCAGGTTATCTTTTTTATGTAACATTAAATTCAGTTGTTCACACATATTTATATAATTCAATAATGTTTTTTTTTAGATTAATATGAGTGTCTGAGCCAACTTATGCATACCTCAACTAATTTTTCGGACCCTGAAATTAACAACAATGTAAGTTTCTAGTGGCTTTGAGGTTTACAAGACTCGAACTGGTGACCTTTACTAATAATATTTATTTTAATCACATGGAAGAATGACTTAATGTTACAATAGTAGGCATCCAAGAGTAAAGTAATTATTTTAGGTTACATTTGTTTTCCATAAATTATTTTATAGGGAAGGAAATGTTTTTCAGATTTTTATATGTTTGTTTTTGAAAAATATTTTTCAAAAAATATTTTACAAGAAACTGGTTAATAAAAAATATTTTATAGTCAACCTTTAAATTTAGTTTATTTATTGAAAAATATTTTTAGCTTCTAAAATTTCGTAAAATATTTTGCAGATAGTAATTTACTTATAATATCATCACTACCATCATTATCTTGCCACCATCTTGGCTCCTCCACCACCATAACTAAAAAATATATTACATGTAAAATATTTTATAAATAATAATACACTTATAATATTTTCAAATTATCTCTATCATTATCTCCTCTTTCTACATCGCAACCTCCTTCAGTAACAACACTATCACTCCTCGTCTACTATTATTTTTAAATATCTATTATTAATGAATCAAATGTTTTTTAAAAAAATTAAGATGATATTTTTTTAAAATATTAAAACAATAATATAATGAATCAATATAGGTTTTGTAATTTAAATCATTAAAATTGTGACTCGGGTCATAAACTTAAATGGTATAATAATTTTATTTTAACTTTTTTATTTAATTAGATAATAACAAAAAAAAATTATAGGATAAAAGAAAAAATAGAATAAATTTTACCAAAATTAAAGAATGAACAAAGGTAGATTCAAACTTGGGCGGCAAACTTCAGAAGTATATTAGCCTTTCCTTCTTAAATCTTAACCACTCAGCCAATTACATTCACTTTTTACACACACTTCCATAAGCTCCCTTTTCTTGGAAAAACCAAAAACCCACGTGTTTCACGCTTGTGCTATTCTTAAATCGTTGATTTAGCAACTATATAGCATTTTTACGTCTAAGTGAGATCCCATAAAATTAAAAATTAAAAAAATTAATTCAGTTTAAATAGATTTTTTTTTAATAGTCATTATTTTAAAAAAAATTTAGAATTATTTCATGATTCTTGTAAAATTAATTTAAATATGTATAACATAAACTAGTTTGAATATTTATATTAATTAAAAAAATATTAAAATATTAAAAATTACAATTCCATATATGACCCCAAAGATTGAGAATAACGTCGTTTACGATTTCCCTGCTCGTCTGTTGTCGTCACTTGGAAATTCCTTGGAACTCAACAACCAAAAACTCCTCTCCCTCTCCCATGATTAAAAACATTATGCGCTGTTACTCTCTATGCAAAAACATTATGGTGCTTTTATTATTTCTTTCCACTATTTTTAAAATTTTGAAAAACATTTTTTAATACCATCCTTTAGTACTTTGTTAAATAAAATAATAATTAAGTTAAAAAAAAGCTATAGACTATTACTCTCCCTTTGATTGGTGCAATTCCATGAGCTTTTATTTTTATTATTATATAATAAGTAAAATATAATTTTTTTAAAAAATTATTAAACTCAATAAAATTTATAATATGGATCGTGATTTTAATAAGTTAAGCTGTAAAAACAGAAAGATTGTAACTGGCCCCTCTACTACATGCACTATAACATTTTAGGCGCCGTTTGGTAACGTGGCTGCGGGTGAGGTTCACCCGCAGCCACACATAAATTTGTTTGGTAACGCTCCGTATTCTGCTTTTCATTGGTAGGGCCCACGAAAAGTTGAATTAAAATCGAGGTTCAAGAGAAGCAGCATTTTGCTGCTTCTCCTGATGGAAGAAAGCTGGAACAGTGGAGCATGGCTCCACTGTTCAATGAACAGTGGAGCCATGCTCCACTGTACAGTGCGAGTGCATCAGTTTCGTTTTTTTTTTTTTTTTTTTTTTTTAATTTCAAAAAACCAGAAAAAGTTGAGTTTATTTTTTTTTTTCTGAAAAATCAGAAAAAATTACATGGTTTGACTCGCATTATTCATGTGAACGTGAACAATATTTTTTTTTGTTTTTTTAAATCATAAAAACTGTAGTTTTTGTCGAATGAATTTTGTACGTAATGAAATTGTAATTTTTTTTTTTAAAAAAAATGAGTTTTAGTTGAAAAAATAGTATTTAATATTATTTAATAACACTACATAAATTAGAAGGATATAGCATGATGACGTAGCATTTGTGAAATTTCATCACAATTCCAATTATGTTCTTGCCGTGTTCGACCCAATTAAAAAAATTCAATTTTTATTTGTATTTTAATTGTGTTTTATTCAAAAAAATTAGAAGGAGATCACTTGATGACGTAACAAAAAATTTAGGTTTTGTTGTTGCGTGTTTAAGAAACCATGAAAAATATAGTTATTGTTGGATAGATTTCGTATGTGATGACATTGCATATAGTTTAATAGAATAATAAAAAATATTTGATATCAATATTATTTATTTCATGATGTAATAATAATAGTTAAATCTACAATATTTAAATTAAAAGTATTTTTTTAATTATTTTATAACCTCAATTTGAAAAGCATTTTTTTAACCAAACACATTAAACTACTTTTTGTTCAACCTCAATTTCAACCACAGTTTTAACCAAACATATATTTTTTCAAACCAACCTCAATTAAAAATACTTTTTATAAAACAACTTTTTTAAAACCACAACCACAACAGCAACCGCAATACCAAACACACCCTTAGACCCTCGATTCTACGTTTGGCAGTAAAACCTATTAATTTAACTAAACGATATCGGTTTATATTTCGCAAGAAATAAAGATTTTCAATGATTTTGATATCTTATCAAAACTATTAAAAAATCTAATGTTTTTGTGTTTTAAAATTATACACTGGGAAAAGGGCAAGGCGGACGTGGGTCCCTGACAGGAGGAGGTAAAAAATGATATTTATCAGAGAATAGAGATTTCTTCAGGTCAGAACAAATGAATGGTCAGCAGACTCTACATCCACTGGATGAGTGAATACAAGAAGAATCACAGGCAGGACAGGAGGCCTTTTCTCACAAAATGGATATTCAAATAGGTCGAGCCACTTGGCTCGGTCTTGGACCACACAGGAAATGCGATCATGCCCTCTCTCAACTCATCTTATCTCTATCTCGTTGCTGTCAGCTCAGTCCACTTCTTAATCAATGAGTCCCATTTCTACGGAAAGGATTCTGGAGCTCAAAAACTCAATTCCCATTTCTCAAGCTGAAATAGCAACTCTACTCCTCATCCAAGTTGAGCATTTCATCAATGGCAAATGGACAGTTCCTTCCTTCCCATATTTGCAATTGCCAACTGACAGAAAAGCAGACAAGAACACTTGATGTTGAATGGCAAATGGACAGTTCCTTCCTTCCTTCCCAGTTTTTGCCCTTTACGAGGAGAGATGAGAGTTTATTATAACCATCAACTTACTTCTCTTGTTTCAACTTAAAACATCCCTTGGAAGCTGAAAACATTTCACCTACAACATTTTTCACAACTGTTGCAGGGCATCTATCCACAGAGATGACCAAGCAATTTAGTCTAGAATTTCATTTCAAGCTTTGATTTTATGCTCTATGAAATTTAAGGGAAAGAAGACACAAAATATGGGGAAAGCACTTTGTGAAGCATAAACATTGCAACTGTAAGCCAATTTGATTGTCTTTACAACTCTTTCCAAAGGTTTAACTCTGAAGCATTATTCAACTCCAATGAGTCCCGGATTTGTTACTCAAAACACTCACCTCCATAACACATTAGGATCGAGCATAGCGTACAGGAATGCGCAGCTGGATGGGACCCCTACATGAAGGGCAGTCCTTCATCCCTTGTTTCTCATGGAGCTCATTGCATGTTGTGCAAACCACCTGATGAGCACATGGTAGAAAAACTACGGACATCTCTTCAGAGAGGCACATCACACATTCCCTTTCTCGTTTCACACCTCCCATCTCAAAGTATTCATGGAAATCTGTGGCCACTTCTGAGATACAAGGGGTCCTTGACTCCTTCTGAGCAGGGCTACTTTTTATATCCGCAAGTCTGCTAGCATAGCTTCCATCAATTCCCCTTCGAAGTGCTGCAATTTTTGAAGAGTCAGTCTTCAGTCTCAATTGCGAGATCTCCTTTTCAAGTTTCTGAATATCATCCTTGTATTTCTGCAGATTGGTTTCCGCTTTCAATTTGATCATGTCCTCCTTGGATTTAGCTGAAGCCTCGATGTTTTCTCTTTCTTTTCTTGTCGCACTGGCCTGCATGAGTACTTCTTCCTTTTCCTTCTCTTCCTGTCGCCATCTAGCCTGAGATATTTTTCATTTTCAATGAGAAATGGCTAAAGTGTCATTACTGGAAGCATCTATCACGAATAGAAGGGATCTGTGAAAACCAAATGGCAATGCACACTAGAGGATTTTTTTTTTTTAAAAAAAAGAACAATCGAATGCAGATGTTTAATAGGACATGGATAAAAATTTTTGTTTCAAGGGTGAGGTGGTCAGGCAAAGACAAACAAAAATGCTCCTTGGAACACAGACAAGAGAAGGATAATGAAATGACAAAATAAGAACTCAGTTTTGTGAACCAATTTGAAGTAAGAACATCTAGAGGACAATCCAACCAGACATTTTGTTGTTCAGTTTTTAAGCAGCCAACAGTGCAAGACAAGGAAATACAGTTGAAAAAAATCTGTTGACAAAATCTTGATCACCATAACCCAAGCATATATATATATATATATATATATATATATATATATATATATATATGTTAATGTATATTTGCAACGCTTCAATGCCAATGCATGCAAATGCCAGCAGAGAAGTGTTGTTTATTCTTCTGCATATATTCTATGTCCAATGCATAAATCATTACCACTACATCGCTTACCACATGAACTTGCCTTCTAATAGAAGTAGCCCAATGGTGTATGTCGTGTGCATCTGTCAATGAACACAATTGCATGCAACACATCACACGTGGAAATGTAGTAAAGAGTCTCAGATCAGGTATCAACCTGATTGAGCATTATTCACGATTCCATCCATAATTCTTTTTCAGAGCAGTGTCACAACCTATATCAACCATCTAAACTATGCACCACATGGTAAGTTACAATGTTTCGAAATGGTCAACAGATTGGGAATGAGAAACCTGTCACTGGCTGCACCACTCAATGATTGACCTAACGCACCTGTGCTACATTAAAAATCAAATGACTGGCAGACCATTGTTACAACATATCCAGTGTGTAACCTCTGAAAAAGATGGAGAAGGAAATTAGTGCCACATTCTCGGAAGCATACCTCATGCTGTTCCTGTATTTGTTTGGCCCGCTCAAGATCCTGTAGTAGCTCTAAAAACTTGCGTCTTTCAGTCGCAAACTCTTCCTGAAGCAGAGTTTTTTGCTTCTCCCATGACTGAAACTTCATTAGTGTTATCTTCTCCCTCTTTGATACTTCCTGACAGCTTGCAGCAGACTCAGCTGCACGTAACCTGGCAGTCCCCATTTCTTGTCTCAACACAGCATTCTCCACCTCAAGCCTCCGGACAGCAGAATTAGCTCTCTCCACCTTCCCGCTGGCCTTGCACAAAGCATTTTCCATCTCAGTAAGTTTCTTCATGGTGCTTTCCTCCAGAACTTGCTTCTCTTTCTTGAGCCTTTCAACCTCTTCCTTCTCATGCCTTAGTGACTTAAGTTCAGCCTTGTCCTTACCGAGCCTTCGAGCAGCCTGCATAACCTTTTGATTTGCCCATTCTGTCCATTCTTGGAGCTGATTTTGTAGTTCCTGTGCCCTGGGAATAAGCTTTATAATCATCTCATCCTTCTTGTCATGGGGGACCCACTGCATCAGAGACTTGTCATATGATATCCCAGCATAACTAGATTTAGGTGCCTCAGCACTACAACTAGCAGGAAATGAAGTTGAGTTGCTTTTTGCAGGCAGTGAAAGAGAAAGCTCAGTATCAGCAGCGGATGATGCAGGCGGGGTATTGACTGCAGGTAGAGCTGGCAGGGCACTTACCGGGGCTAATGTGGATGAGATATCAGTCTTAGGGATAGAAGAGCCTGTACTAAAAGATTCTGAATTAAATGCTGCTTGGGAAGGGGGGCTGCTAGGAAGATTCAGGTTCCTGTTATCTTGAGGCACATCAACTCCCATTGCCTTGCTTAATCTTAATGAAGCATTCTTTATGTTAACAGAAGTAGATTCTGCAACAGATTTTAATTTCTTGTCCAAAATTAAACCACCCAAACCACTTTGTTTCCCTGCTCTTGAAGCTTTAGACCCATATGTCCGATAACTCTTCTCCTGATGGAGTGACTTCTGTCGAACTATGTAATCTCTCTTATTACCACCAGAATGGACCTTCTTAGTAATGATAAACTTTTCTTCCAATATAGTAGATTGAGAAGATCCCGCAATGTCGAAGGATTTATTGATAGGATCAACTGTACAATCTGATCCCTCTTTATCTGAGACTGGTCCATTGAGAACAGCAGAGTTCTTAGGTTTTATAATTTTGGGAACTGCTGTCTCGTTAGTGCTTGCCTTGGATTCAGAACAAGGATTTGGAAAATTTAGCTCAGAACATTTGGGTTCTGGTTTTGATTGAGGTTGGGTGGAAACAGATGAGGCCCCATTTGAAGCACCATCAGCAGCAAAGCTGCTCGAGGGATCACCATCCATTGCACAAGCATGGGAAACATTCATGTCACAAATCAACAAGCACCACATTGCATCTCCAGTGCTGAAGAAAGGCCGGACTTCCCGAAGCACACAAACCAATTCTGCCAATACATACTTTCCCAGCTGTTGGAAATCCTCAAAACAGTGCTCTCTTGAAAGTTCAATATCTTGACCGTTCCTAAGAAATGCTAAGGTATTATCCACTATATTTGAGACAGTATCTTTACACCCATAACAACGACCCGACCTCAAAATGGCTTTCCTAGCCTCTTCTTCAGTATAACCACAAGCAACAATTTTCTTAATTGCACTCTTGAAGATTGCATCCAAATTGCTCAAAACAAGTTCTTCTAGCTGAGATTCTGTAAGATCACTCCAATCAGCATCATGGGATTCCTCTGACTCTACTCCCCCTCTAGGCTGGCTTGGCCCAACCTCAGATGAACCTAAGGCACTAGACAATCCAAGGTCAAGTTTCAACCCATCAGAATGGTCTTGGTTTGCACCACACATGTCACAGGCACTGGACATCCCATGACCCAGGGTGGCTTCGAATTTCTCAGCAGAGAATTCGTAACCCTGACACTCATTCTGAGCTGAGGACATAATCTTACTCAAGTCACCCAAAGGTGGATCACCATGGAACTTCCTCTTATTCCTGGTTCCCTTTTCTTGGATTGACGCCAATGGCGATACTTGACTGGAACAACTACTATTGGCTTTAGCAACCATTGATGCCATTTTAATCTGCAAGCAAACAAAACCAATATTTCTATCACTCAAAATTTATCAATCAACTATTCGTCAACCCTGAATGAAAACTAATCAAAATACATCAAGATGACAGAATGAACATTGAATCTCAAATTCAATATATATATATAAAAAAAACAGCTAAATAAGCCAACAACTGCAAATCAATACAAATCAAACAATAAAAAAATAAATCATTTCTTTACGTATAAACTCTTTTATCTCACTATCAAGGAATAACCCACATCAGGATTCGCAAAATCAATCAAGAACAAAGAATTCCAGATACAAAAAATCTAAGAACCAATGAATTAATAACAAACCCAGTTGAGAATATCGTAACACCAACCATATTAATCTGAACAGCAATCAATGAATGGATCAAAACACCTTCAAAAAAAGAAAATTTACCAATTGAGGCAAACACTAAATGATATAAATTAAAAAAAAAATCCAACAAAAAAAAAAGATTTAAGAATGATCGAGACGTACCAGAACTGTGAGCTAACAAAAAATAATCAAAAGGGTATATTATTATTTGGGAACAATCTCAAAACATCACAGACAGGGCAGAAATATATGTTGTTATTTTTATTTTTTTATAATTATAGTTTTTGCTAGAACGATGAACGTCACTCACTGTCTGTATAAATAAATAAATATATGGGCTTGGAGGGATTCTCATGCCATGTAGTAATGTTTTTCCCTTTTCTTTTCTTTTCTTTTTTCTTTTTTTTTTTTTTTTAAAAAAAGAGATTTAACATAATTTTAACTTTTAACCAAACCAACTAACCAACCATGGTTAGTTAAAACTTAAAACTAGCCCGTATGCACTGTGGGTCAAGTAAAAAATTTTAAATATAAAAAAAATATTTAAAAATTACTAATATTTCTTATAAAAACAATAGATTTTAACCATTAATTAAAAATCAATTGCATATTAAATGATATTTTTACTAATATTTAAGATGAAAACACATTGAGTCTACAGAGCCAATCCAAGTTGACGTACGAAACATGTATAGATAATATTAAAAAAGCAAATTAAAAAATTCATTTCTTAATTAATTCATTATTAAAAAACAAAAATAATAAAAAAATAAAATTTAATAAACAAAACTTAAATAAATTTAAGTCAATCAATCAAACTCATGATATAAATCATGCATGTCATTAGATTTAATAATTTGTTATTAAAATATTATTTTTTATTTAATTATTTAATTATATGATAATAAAATAAAAAAATAATTTTTAAAAAGAAAAAAACCATGACAGCAACATTGAACGAAAATAACAAAATAGATGATGGACAACGTTAGATAAAATTGTTTTTTAAAAAAAAAAAATTAAGAGACAACAAATATAGTAAGCAACATATTATATATTACAACTCAACTATTCCACTATAGTTAATTTTAATATAATGCTGTGAGAAAACACCATTTAATGAATGCTTGAAATGTTGAAGTAAATAGTACTTTAGCCATTGGGTATTCAAAAAATAAAATAAAAAGGTATATGAATTGCTATAAATTTTTATATATATACAAGTATTTTTAAGTTATTTTTAATTGGTTTGTTTAAAAAATTTGTTGTGATTATTTTTTAAATATTTTTTTATGTTAAAATACATTAAAATATTTTTTTTTATTTTTTAAAAAATATTTTTGAAATCAACACATTAAAAAAAATATATATATAATTTAATTTTTAATAAAATATAAATTAATCCGTGTTTTCAAATGCTCTCGTTATCTCACCATCACACTTTTAGAGGGTGTTTGGGAGTGTAGTAGCGGTTGTTTTTTAAATAGTTTTTCGTGCCGAAAAAGCATGCCAATAATATTTTTTTATTTTTTAAAAATTATTTTTTGATATTAACACATCAAAACGATCCAAAAAGTATAAATCGCACTCAATTTTAGTTAAAAAAAAAATTAAATTTTTTTAAAAAATAGGTTAAATCTCAGTCCCAAACAGGCACTTATTCGACAGAAACTTGTCAGGTAAATGTGAAATGTAAGTTTTTCAGTTTCCAAATATATTTTCCGCTAGGTCAGGCTTCGACTGGTGAGGTAGCGGTTACTGACTTTACCCCCGCAATGGCTGAGCCTCCAAACCAAACACACCGTCCACAACAACCGCTTCACCAGATCGATGCAGATGAGGACGATGACAACGTTAAGCAACTCAAACAATGCTCCTCTCTCTACCTCTTTCTACAGGTATTATATCCCACTATATATATATAAAGTTCTAAAACCCTAAACCCAGCGAGGGAGTTTCCATAAGTCACTGATTTGCATAAACCCATTTTTTTTTTCTTATAATTCTCAGGAATGCCTTGTTAATTCCAACAGGAACTGGAAGTCTTGCCAAAAGGGTATGCTATAATTTTATTTTTTTGCTTGATTCTGCATCATTTCTTTTGAAGAAGTGCGTACATATGACGTGCTTGTTAAAATGCTTCACAGAAGTTCATGCTTTGAAGGTTTGTAATGAGAGGATGAAGAATGACAAGGGGAAGTGACACAAGTGAGATTTCTGTAACTCAGAAGCTCCCATACAGTGACTAAATGACAGCTCACATGAACTCTTGACTTCAGCATTCTTGATTTCAGATTCTCCGGTTGGCAATTTTTGTAATGCAATAGATTGCCGTAAACATTTGAGCTATTCAAAAGAACTAGGGCGTTTGCTTTTCTTTGTTCAAAGTTGTATCACAATTCATGAAACACGTTATTGTGTCCAATAAACAGGGTAATAAGAGATGAGAAATAGTTTTGTGCAGCGGGAATATAGGCACTGGGAATCACATATATGAAGTAATGCTTATCAGCCTGCGGGCTTGCAAAAGAAGAGGAGAAATAGACAGGGTAGAAGCCAGTTCTGCTAATTAGCATGTTGGCAATGACCTCGTGAAGTTGGGTTTCTAGGACATGATTTGCTGTGATAGTTATAGCATAGAAACTGCAATTACCGGCATGCTTCCTTGATAGTGATCTTAGGGATTGGTGAGCTGGTGGCTCTTATTGAATCAAAAGCATTGCCGAAATTGGTTGAAATTTCTAATGATGCAAAAGAGAGAAGAACATTTGAATGGCTGTATCCAACTATGTAATTCAGAATTCTCTGTTTCCCTTTTATACATCAATTAACAACTAAATTGACTCGTGCAAGGCCTTGTTGCTTCGAGACTAGAGATGCAGATGCTCCTTGGTAATCGAAGCAATGCCTGCTCTTCCATCTCTATTGAAAATCTTTCATCTCTATTGAAAACTTGAGAATTAAATTTAAAATTTCTCTTGTATCACTGTTCGGTGAAAAGATTGTCACATTGCATCCAATACTGCTGTTTGCATACTTATTGGATTCTTCTACGATACAACAGAAGGATGGACTTGGACAAGAAATCAACAATACAAGTTGATAATCTATTTTTAACGGCCTAAAAAGTCCTTATAATCCACCTCTGTTTGGCACGTTGAAAGGAATAAACATGCCTTGAGTGAGGGCTGGGCAGTGTACCAAGCCTCGGGCATGTTGAATCTGGCGCTAGCTTGACCCAGATGCTATTAGGCCTGATAGTGTGCCAAGTCCCGACATGCTGAGTAAGAGCGTCAAGCCTTGACGCATTGGGTCTGGTGCCAACCAGATCCAAATGTTATTGGGTTTAACAATATGCCAAGTCTTGGGCACGCTAGGTTTGATAGTATTCCAAGTTTCTGGCACGTCCAAGGGAATGGTTATTAGGGTTGTGCAAAAAAACTGGAAAACCGAATAAACCGAGAAAACCGGAAAAAAATTAACCGAAAAAACCGAACAAAAAAAAACCCGATTAAACCGATTATAATAGTTAGAAAAAATCCCGGTTTGGTTCGGTTTTTGGTTTTGTAATGCAGGAACCGGTTAACTCGAACCGAACCGAACCGGTTCAAATAAAAAAAAAATAGTACTATAAATACCTTCCAAACCCATCTACAGTTCTCATTTCAGTCTCTTCTTCTAAGTTTCTAACCTAGCCGCCGCCCCCCCTCACTCCCTCCTGATTAAATCTTCATCTCCTCTATTCTCTCCCACCTTCAGTCTCTTCTTCTAACCTAACAAACCTAGCCGCCGCCCCCCTCACTCCCTCTTGATCAAATCTTCATCTCTATTCTCTCCCATCTACAGATCTGCTTTGTAGTTTCTTGTTCTAACCCTAACAAATCTAGCCGCCGCCCCCCTCCCTCTTGTTCAATCTCTCGTTCAGATCTTCATCTCTCCCATATAAAGATCTACTTTTTAGTTTATTCTTCCAACCCTAGCAAACCCAGCCGCCGCCCCCTCCCTCTTGTTCAATCTCTCAATCAAATCTTCATCTCTCAATTATCTGTCTCTAAATCAAAACTAGCAGTCGTTCCTTCAAGTTCTTTGCCTCTCCAAGTTGGATGAAAAATTTGATGCTTTCTATTCATTTCTAATTTTTTTCTTTTTAGTTTTTATCAGTTTATATTAACCTATTTTGTTAAACTTTTCAGGTGAACTATTCAAGAGAACAAGATGCACTTTTAATGTCCATGCTTGCGTGCCTTAATAGTTGGTTTTTTTCTTTGCAGTTTCTTCTCACTTGGTTTCTGAGAAAATACAAGCAATAAAATGTTGAAGGCATTTGGTTTACTTAACAATAATATTAAAACAACAGTATCTTTCCTTTTGTTTTGTTTTTGTGAATGCCGTGAGAGAGATAGTTGATGCATTTTATTTCAATTTCAAAGACTCTTGCAGATTGTATTTCTTTAATTTTATCAGAGGCATTGTTTTCTTGGTTTGTGTTATTTGATGTATAATTTTATTTTGGATTTTGATTAGAGTTGATTGGTTTGAGAAAACCACTGGGTGCAAATTAAAAATATTTCTCCAGTCATTTGAGATAAATCCTAGTAAAGGAAAGTAAAACAATGAATATAGGTTTTTTATATCGATTATAAATTTACAAGCCTTTTAAATGACCCCATCAAAAGTTATAAAAAAGCCAAAAAAATTGAACTGGTTTTTTCGGTTTTTCTCTTTAATTAACTGAACCAAACCGAACTGAAACTGGTCGGTTTGAATCAGTTTCGGTTTTTTTTTTTTTTAAAAAAAATATTTGGTTTGGTTATTTTTTTAGAAGAAAACCGGACCGAACCGGAAATGCTCACCCCTAATGGCTATCCTCGCTTGGGCATGCCTTGGGAATGCCCATCTTTATTTGGCACGCTCAAGAGAATGAGGTAATATGACTCTATTAAACATGTTAGACCCAAGATACTTGGACTACGTAGTTAATAAAGTCCAAGATAACATGGGTTTAGTAAACATATCAGACATTTGGATTTGGTAGTTAGCCAAGTTCAAGGTAACAACCATCCTCTCTTGGCACACCCAAGAGAATGATCATCCTCTCTCGGTGCGTCCAATGGAATGATATAATTTGGGTCTAACAAACATTCCAGACCTAAGATATTTGGACTTAGTAGTCAGCTAAATCCAAGACAATATAAGTTTAGAAAATATATCAGACGTAAGACACTTGATAGTTAGCCAAGTCTAAAGTATCGACCATTCTCCCTTAACATGCTTAAGGAAATAACTATCCTTCCCTGACATGCTTAAGAGAATGAGGTAATGTGGGTCGGACAAACATGCTAGATCCAAGATACTTGAATTTAGCAGTCAACCAAGTCTAATATAGCGTGAGTTTAGCAAACATGTTAGACCTACACCTAAAACATTTGAACTTAATAGTTAATCAAGTCTAAGGTAATGATTATCTTCCCATAGACATGCTTAAGTGAATGACCATTCTTCCTTGGCACATTCAAGGGAATAACCAACCTCCCTTGAGTCTAACCTTAAGGAAGAACTCAGCCTCCGTGAGCTTAACTACATATGGTGTCTTAGACCCTAATCTCTCCACACTTTAGGTGTATAAAAGTCCTCCAAAGACTCATCATATTCCCATCAACACATTAATATAGATGTAAGGGAAATTTATCCTTCATTAAATGCTATTAAGGTATGATTACATTCCAGACTCTTCTCTTCATAAAAAACAAGACTCGTGAGCTATAAGTACATCATAAGACCTTTAGAATAAAAGTTCACAATATTCATTTTTTTATTGTGTGTGTGTGTGTGTGTGTGTGTGTATTCAGAGCATATCTCTCTAGAATATTCTTTTATTTTTTCTCTCTAAAATGATAATTATTTAAGTATTAGAGAGTTCCCAATTTTCATTAAAAAAGACTTTTTACTGGTAATAGCTACAAGTTATCTCGGTCCACCAAGCATTAAGTATAATTTATCAACTATCTTGACAATAAAGAATGAATAAGATTGTTAGAATGAATTTTCCAACCTTGATTTCTAGACTAGTTATATTTTTAGGACTTCTTCGCAAGTAAGAGTTTACTTTTGATTAGAAAAAATGGGAGGACGAATACTAACAATTGCAAGGCAAATGCATCAATTTTACCAGCATTCATATGACAATTGGTGAGCACAACATCACTCAAAGCTCGCTATTATTGTGCTTATACAAGGCAATGGCTTCTATTGACTAGTTTTGCAGGCATCGGGGATTTATTGGCGTACATGAAAGCCTTATTCACTCCATCGAGGAGACACATGACATATCAGCTAGAATAATTTTGATAGAATGCTCGTCGCAGCTGTATTGTTCTATTGGAGGCTTCAACCCCTTACCACCTCCCCATCATGGTTGTTAAAATCACGAGTTGACTTTTAAAATCTTATGATTTTACGAGCTAACATGTATATAATGTGTCAAATAGGGTTAAAACTTGAAATCGGTCAAACTCGGTCGAAAATGGTCAATTCGGTTAAAATCGGACCGATTTTATGAGTTTGATCGATTTTGAGTTTTAACCCACAAAAGTAAAAAAAATTACTGCCTCCCTATCCGAGTCTCGTGACATTTCACTACATAGTCCCCCCTCCCTAGTCTCCCCTTTCCCTGTTGCCCAAATCTCAAATTTTCAACATTAGTAGACTAACACCAGCATTAGAGGATCTTGAGTATGGGGAAGCCGTATACTATATTTTAGGTCGGGAAGGCATAATCGGAGGATCGAAACCATGGGTAGATAGAGGTAGATGGTGAGGAATAAAATGAGTAAAATAAGATATATGAATAATTATATAGATAGAAATACTGTGTTTTAGACTAACCATTATTAACAATAAAGAGAAACAACAAAGACTCATAGAGAACTTGAAATACATGTCGGGATATTTAGACATTATTTCTAGGACTTGTTACTAACATAAAAAAAGGTGGAAGGTGAGGTGGCATGGGATAAAATTGATGTCATTTTGTATGTTTTCGTTCTCGTTGTCACGGGTTCATTGTATTGGTCTCTGTTAATTTTTTTTTGAAGTTGGTAGCTTATTTGATAGTGTGGTTGCGGTTATTTTTCAAATAACTTTTCGTGCCAAAATCCATGCCAATGAATTTTTTTAAAATTATTTTTGACATCAGCACATCATCATATTAATTTGAAGTTAATAAAAAAGTAAAAAAAAATTTAAATTTTTTTAAAAGCGCTTTTGAAACGCAAAAACAAACAATAGAATATTGTATCATCTTACTAGTTGTCTGCAGTGTGTTTCAAGACCTGTTCTCTAGAAAATATTCTGAAACTCTATCAATAAAACATAGTTGTTTAATCTTTTTTTTTTCTTTTCATATTTTTAAGTTATTTAAACCATGTATGAATTTTAATTTGAATTATATATTTTAAGATGTTTGGATATTTGTATTGTTTATTTCATTTTTATTTTTATTTTGTTATATTATTATTTACGACTAAAATTATTAATATATAATTAGTTAAAATATTTTTTTTATAATTTTATAATTATAATTCGAGTTTATATTGTATATTTCATATCATGTTAAAAAAATATTTTTGACAACCTTCTCCCTGCAATCCTTATTGGCTGCACAGAGGAGATTAATCAGCAGGAACAAACTTGATTGAGATGCTGTTGACACAATGGCGTTCGTCAGCTGGAGTCTCGCAACCCTCGCCCTTGAAACCGTGACCCGGCCCCCCACAAGCTGAGCATGTGATCTCCGTCCTCCTCCCATCAGGGATTTATGGCTGCAGGGAAACCTTCATGGAAAGCAGGCCAACCACAGCCAGAGTTGAATCCCAGTAGTGGAATTGTAAGGTGGCGTTCCACAACCAGCACAGCTGTTGTCTTTTCTGCTACTAATATCGCTAATGTCTAGCCCCTACCTCTTCTTCAACATCATCGTCACAGCATTCACTAGAGCATTACTGCTGTTATCTTCCGTCCATTCACGCGCTCTCCATGAATCAGTTGTTTTCTCACCAGTGAGTGTTCCTTACCTTCACACTCTTCTTCAAACTTAATACCACGAACCCATCACTCAGAATCACCACCTCCGCTTCAGGAAATTTTCTGAATTTGTTTGGTATAAATCTTTGGATGGAAACCCAGAAATACAAGGATATGTTCAGATATCTGTGAAGGGTACTGTCCCTGAAGTTCAGGACACGGTTGTAGCCACTCTGTTTATTGAGCCATTCCGTCTTGGCATTCATGGGTTTGGGTCCGGCCCATGAAAGAGATTCTCAAACCCACTACCCGGCCCAGAAAGCGAGTGTTTTCTGAAGAGAACAACAATAAGAATGACGCCATTTTAACCCCAATTTAAAATCCGAGAAGCCGAGCAATGAGTACCTCCTCCACTGAATTCAAATAAAAGACGGCCAGTCCACGGCGGAGTATCAGTTTCCAAACCGAGCGGAGTTGCTGTGATCACCGTCATTAAATAAAACAGATAGACAGACAGATGCTCTTGGTTAGTTGAAAGAAGGAAGAAAAGATAATGTCTTCAGGGTTTGGAAAGAAAGCAGGACCAACCCCATCTTCATTATCCGAATCTCCTTTCGGTCCTCCTCAGCCGCCTTTTCCCCGTTTCCCCCCAAGGTACTCTCGTGCCTTTTCTATTATTATCTATTTCAACTCATTAATGCTGATCAATTTCAATTTCACCCAACTTCGTAAAATCTCTGCTCAGCTTAAGGTTCTGTGCCCTACGTGATCCTTTGGTGGTTAGAGACAGTTATGAAATTATTGTTATTTTAATCATAGGGGTTCGGAAGCTGTGCGGTCACTGCCGATAACTTATCAAGACCCTTTTCTTGCTACCACTCCTTACCAATCAACCGGGATCCCCAGGTTATAAAAACTCTACTCTTTTTCCTCATTTTCCCAATATATGTCTAGAGGGAAAAAAAAGAAAGAAAGCGTTGCGTTTTTTTTTTTTCTTGTTAGTGGATTTTGTTTTGGTAATAGGAGGCCGGAAGCTGTTGAAAGATCACGGTCGCCTCCATCCCGTCCGACTACTACCCCTTCTTACCCATCCAGTGAGCCCTCGTTCAATCAGTTTCCTCCTTCTAGACGGGTCAATGAGCAGGGATCCTTGTTTAATGATGCTTCTGCAGTCGCATCATTTGTTGCTTCACGTAATTCTGGAACTATTGTAACTGCTAAAGGTGCTAGATTTCAGGACCTGAAGAGGGCCAGATCACCTCCTCCACATTCTATTGATGAAGGCATTGCGAGAAATCCCACTCAAAATTTCATTCCAAGGTAAGGTGTTCTTGTTTTTCTTTTATTTTTACATAAGCATTCTCTATGCAAATCCAATTAACGGATTACTACTTTGGAATTTGCACCAGGTTTTATTTGACAATTTCCCATTATGTCACTTTGGTTTTCCATTTCATTTCATGACTATTCCTAGAACTGGTATTAGTTGTCATAGTGCTTTGCTGAAGTTTACACCCATTGTGCTTATTTGGAAGTTCCACATTCAGAATTGTCTCAAATCTGGGAGCTTGGAGGCATCTCCTTGGTTCTACAGATTTTCACTCCAGTTACTTTTGCATTGGTCAAATGGAAAAGGTGGGTTAGGGCATGGGGTAGTGCTCAACTGAATTTCCAACCTTCAGGCTCATGACATGGGATGGAACCTTGACTTCTCCATTTTAGAAAGGGAGAGTGGGAGACATTATCTTGCTACAAATGGCTGTAGTATAAAGGGATGCTTACGTCCTCACTTTTTAATTTTGTATTTTAATTGAAATCACTTTTCATTCTCTGTTTTTTTGGGAAAGATTGTACCTTTTTACTCATGTCTCCTTTTTCTCACTCTCTATAAAATCCTAGATCTTTTGTTTTGCTTTTGCGATCTTCCTCAGTTATCATTAGTTGTATTTAAATATTTTGTTTAATGGTTTTGGACAGATTCATGTCTTTTTTAAGAAGTATGTTGCAAGCTTATTGGGAGACTTCTGACTTTTCTTCGTTGCTTGATCTGGTAGCCCTTCAGATTTTCATGCTGGCAGTGGGAATCACTCAGTACCACCAAGAACAAGATCACCTCCTTTGGCTTTTGAAAGCAATAAAACAGCTAAGCATGCTAGTTATCCTTTTGGCGAAGGCCAACAGTAAGTTTGAATTCTTTTGTTGTGTGCACATGTATGTAGGTGATTGTGTTGGTAGCATGGATGATCACGACTGCATTATCAAGAAAATCATGAAAAAAATACCAGGCGATGGCAGAAACAAATTTAATCACTCATCTCGTAACTCATGCTTAGATGGTGCTTGTTTATCAAAACTATGTTTTTGTTTTTTGGTTTGGATGCATCCTTTATGTCTTTTATGGATGCTCATTAATGGTGAACTATTATAAAGATCATATCTTGATATTGTTACAGCCAGTTGCTTCATTGACATGCATGGTTGTGCCTTCTTGGTTGGTGGAGGACACATGACAATAGATTTTTATGTACTGTATTGCTGACTTTCCTACAGTTATCTCTTTGAAAGTGATTCTGTTAATTGTTGTACAGGCCTACTTTGCCTCCATCTGCATGGGATGATCAGCCCAAGTTGCCAGGAAATTACCCTGACTTGCTGGCTCACCAAGACCCATCAGTCCTATCTTATGCAGGCTCTCACGATTCTATCCATGCCTCAAAGAGAACTAGGTCACCGCCTGTTTCACAAGCTACTGAAGTTCCACATAATAACAATCTTCCTGTTCAAAAGGAATATAAAAGGTGATTCACAAATGTAATAGCTCACATCAGTTTTCCTAGGACCATATATCTGGTAGCAGTATTGAGAGAGCTGCTTGGAGTTGGATTTTGAGTTAGAATCTTTGTGTTGATTCTTCTATTTACGAACCTCAAGTGTGCTTTTGAATACTATTTCGAATTTAAATGTAAGAAACTTTAGAATAACAAAGCAATATCATGTTTTTTTCTTCATCACTGTTTTCTGCCAGCATTTTCATATGAGAAACGACAACTTTTAATAACTTTAGGAATTCAAGAGAGTAGTGGGGAAGATAATGATATAATCTTGCTCTTTTGTACTTAAAGTAGACACTTTGCTAGACAACCTTTAGATATTCAACAAGTTTATAGATGTTGCAAATGGGAATCTAATGATCTGTGTAGTGATTAAATAGGAAACTGATTTTCACACATGGATGCATCAAGCTTTCTCTTCATACTGGCTGTTAGTCATATTTTCCCCTTTCCACACCTCTATAAGCTGATTGTGCGCCTCCTTTGCCAGGACTTCTGTGTCTCCTCCTAGGTTAGTTAGTAGGTCAAATGCTAGTTTCAGCACCTCAAATTCTCAAATTCCTCAAAGGAATTTTCTGTCTGTAAATGCTACTGTTGATGCCACTCCCACCAAGACCACCAGCTTTGCTATGTCAAAAAGAACAAGATCACCACCTTTCCCTTTAGTTGATAAAGTCTCTCTGGAAAACTCATATTCCACCCAAGATGACGTGGAAAGGTAAAACTCAGCGCATTGATTTCCATTAATGGTTAAAACTATTTCATCCATCATCAATCTAGCTGAACAATTCTTTTCACATGCACTTTTCAGAGAGATACAAGCAAAGGCAAAGCGGTTAGCTCGATTCAAGACAGAATTAAGTGATGATTTTGAAAATAGCCGAGATGCTGCTGACCAGAAGATTTCTGCAAGTGGACATGAGCAGGCTGTTGTTGGAAGTCAAAAATTTTATGGTGGTCACTCTATTGAATCAGCAGGGGATTTAAGCAACAGCAATATTTCACCAGAGTTTGATGGGTCCGAAACACCCACCATTATTGTTGGGTTATGTCCGTATATGTGTCCTGGTATCCCTCTTAACTGCTCGACTTAAGAGTAATCTTGTTAATATTATGACATTCAGATGCGACCTCTTATGTCATGAGATTATATTTCTTTGCCATAATTCAGTCTTCACACTGTTTAGGTTTCTTCATCATTTCCTGGTGAGGAGAAACTTCAATTCTGACAATTAAAAAAAGTTGTTTATAACTCTTACTAAATTTTTTCTCTCATTTAATCTCCTGTCATCTGGAACAAGGTATCTGGCTTCTGTTTTATGAGAGCATCTGAAATTTCCATACTTTTGATGTGGCATAAAATCTTGATTTTTCAGAGTCAGAAAGGGCAGAAAGAGAAAGGAAAGGGGATCTTGACCATTATGAGCGCTTGGATGGAGATAGAAATCAAACCAACAAATTTCTTGCTGTTAAGAAAGTATGTTCTTTCTCAACTTTTAATTTGTCTATTTGCAGCATTTCAGAAGCTACTTTTTGTTGGCTCATTATTTATATATTAATTATGATAATTGTGTTCCACAGTATAATAGGATGGCGGAGAGGGAAGCAAACTTCATACGTCCCTTGCCAATCCTGCAGAAGACTATTGATTATTTGATCAATTTGCTAGATCAGCCTTACAATGATAACTTTCTTGGCATGTATAACTTCTTATGGGATAGGATGCGAGCAATCCGAATGGACCTCAGGATGCAGCACATTTTTAGCCAAGAGTCGATTACTATGCTGGAGCAAATGGTTTGTCATTGTTCTGTTTTTTTTCTCAGTATTGAAATTATTTAGCACTTCATCTTCTGAAAAAAGTAAAGCGTCAACCGTGGATGATGCTTAATTCTTGTAACTTGATTTGGTAAATTTTCCCAGTTCCATACTGGAGGATGGAAATCAGCACTTGTTATATTTATATTTTTTTAGCATGGAATTATGATGTGAGTTACATACGTCAAATGGCTTTTTCTTTGAATTAATATTAGTTTCTCCACAGTGATCCTACATTTGATGTAAGAGTAGCATTCTTATGGGGAATGATCCTTTACGTGATCATGGTCTAGTGACTCTATCCTCAGATCTCTCTTGCAGTAATGATGAGCTTGTCTCTTTGCATTCTCTTTTCAATCTGTATTATTTCAAGTGCCAAGGATATAGACACAAACACATTCTCTGTCCCGCAAACACACATGCACAGAAGCAATGCCTTATTTTTTCAGAAGATGGTTTGGTATATCATTTTCTGGCTGTCAGCACCACCTTAAAGTTGAATGGCATGCATCTACCGTTTCCTCAATTCCACCCTTTAATCTTTGCCATATTAATTCATCCGTGTCTCAGCTTCAATTTTGTAGTCTGTTTTGTGTATTCGGCAATGTGCATCAGCTGGATGATAATGCCAGCGATGATCTTATTTTTCCCAAGACTAAATGTATTGCTATTGCTGTGGATGTCAGATAAGGCTTCATATAATTGCCATGCATGAGTTATGCAAATACAAAACAGGAGAGGGGTCAATTGAGGGATTTGATGCGCACCTTAACATTGAACAGATGAACAAAACTTCAGTTGAACTGTTTCAAATGTATGATGACCATCGGAAGAAAGGGATTAATGTGCCAACAGAAAAAGAATTTCGTGGTTATTATGCACTTCTCAAACTAGATAAGCATCCTGGATATAAAGTAAGTCATCTGCAGTGGTGACCTGGTTTTACAGATTTATATAGACTTCTCTGTGAAAATAAGCAATTTCTGCTAGGTTGAACCTGCAGAACTCTCACTGGATCTTGCGAAGATGACACCAGAGATAAGGCAAACCCCAGAAGTGCTTTTTGCTCGTAATGTAGCAAGGTAGTTAGTTCCCCTTGATTTATTTTTTAGGTTAAAGAATTATCCTTCTGATAAGTGGATCAGTTTGCTTCTCCAGGGCTTGTAGAACAGGTAACTTTATTGCCTTTTTTCGGCTTGCAAGGAAAGCAACTTACCTTCAAGCATGCTTAATGCACGCTCACTTTGCAAAGGTACAAGTCATTGTTGTTTTTTTTTTTTTTTGCCTTTTTTTTCCACATAAGAGTAGAGATTTACATTGGCCTTCTTGACTGCATAATGCCCACAAGGTATTCAGTTTTTAACATAACACACACATCAATCTTTCCTGTTCTGTTGTGCTGTAGAGTTAACTACTCCTATATTTTGATGTAAGTGCTGGCTTTGTTAATGTACTTAAACATGTGTACATTTTTAAAATCTTTTCTTTTCAAATAAATTGTTGTTAATTCATGAGACTTATGTTCAATGTGCTCATTTTCCTTATTGCCAAATGTCACTTGTCTGTACTCTTTATTTGTTCTCATTATTTGTTTTCTTCCTGCAAAAGGGAGAAAAAAAAACCAGGTTTCCTAGGAAGAAAATATGTTGAGATAGTAGTTTACAATAGTGATTGGGATTGTGATAGCGATTGCTTTTCAAAGTGTTTTTTGCTTGAAAATTCATCAAAATATATATTTTTTATTTTTTAAAATTCATTTTTGATAGTAGCACATCAAAATGATCCAAAATCACAAATAATAATAATAATAGTAATTTGAAGCAAAACAAAAATTAATTTTTTTTCAAAAGCGCTTTTTGAACGCAAAAAAACACACTAAGTCTAACTGCTATAATCGATTGATTACCTATAACCTTCATGATATGACTCAAGGGGATACCACTTGCAGGGTCGGTCATTTAAGTGTCGTTTGGGTGTTAATAAAAGCATTCACCTCTTATACTGCTTGGATTTCAGATTCATTTGCATGAGCATGTAACACGGATGTGTTTTTCATAATGTTGTCTCATGTGTTATGTTTTTTTGGTCAGTTACGAACCCAGGCACTTGCTTCTTTGCATTCTGGTCTACAAAATAACCAAGGTCTCCCGGTTGGCCTTATTGCCAAGTGGCTTGCAATGGAGGTATCTTTTTTCCTTCACTTGATGAGAGTTACTTTCTTTTGTTTATTCTTTGCACAGGAAGATCCTACCTGTCTTACATTGTACTTGGATGATTGGAATCAGGAAGTAGAAAAACTACTGGAGTATCATGGCTTTGCCATAAGGGAATTCGAAGAACCATATATGGTGAAGGATGGCCTGTTTCTCAATGCTGACAAGGATTACCCTATCAAGTGCTCAAACCTTGTTCATATGAAAAAATCAAAAAGGATTGTTGATGATGTTTCACCACCTTCTCAGAGGGTACCATTGCCTGCTGAAGCAGCTAAAGAGATACAGCCTCTTATGATCTACAAGCATGAAACAAAGGCTGTTCCTTCTCCTTTTGTGGATGCAAAGAGTTTTGCCAGTGAAATTGATGAAGAAATTCCTGACTTCGAAGTTGTTGCATCCCCAAGTATTGTAGCACAGGTGGAGCCAATGATCGAAGAGCCTATAGTTAACCAAACGAGTCAAGATGATCATCAGGTAGCTAGTGCCTATATCTTTCCATGGGGTGAATCCTGGGCTCATAGCTCCCCTGAAGCTCTGCCAGCTAAGCTTGGAGTTGTGGAGAAGCCAAACCATGATACTCTTTTCAGAGTCTCTCCTAAGAGAAAGATGCCTTCTAGCATAGAAGAAATGTCGTTACCAATTGTGTCAAGAACAGGTTTGCTAGAGAGATCCCCGAGTGATAAATATGGTTATAACTGGGAGAACTCAATTTCCCAGGTTGTGGCTATTAATGAATCAAGAGATGAAGAACCTTCTGATATAAATCAAGCAAGTGAAAATGACGAGGTTATGGAAAGTAATGAAGATGAAGAAATTGCTCAGGCAAAACTCAAGTTGATTATAAGGTTGGTCACATGTTCAGCTGTTTAGCTTAAATTTTGGGGGTTTGTCCCGTATTCTTACTGTTGTTGCATTTGTCTCCAACCAGGTTATGGAGGCGGCGATCTTTAAAGCGAAGGGAGTTGCGTGAGCAAAGGCAGATGGCAGCAAATGCCGCACTAAGTTCATTGTCATTGGGACCACCAATTCGACAGGCCAGAGATGTGAGTTTTTCATTTCATATATTTCATTTTTATACACCACTTCCTTTTTATGCATCTCAAATTGAATTTCTTGATGGCGATTTATTCAACAATATAGTCAGTAGACTTTACCTCTATTATCCTGTTCAATGGTTTATTTTACCTGCAAGCAGATCTCTTTTGGGTGATTTCTATTTTTTTGACTCTCCTTTTCTTCCAATATAGCAATCTATCACTGCTACTGTATTTGACATCAATCATGTCATGAAGGAGAGGTATGAAAAACATGAACAATCATGGTCAAGGCTGAATGTTTCAGATGAGATCGCAGATGTTCTTATCAGAAGAAACCCAGATGCCAAATGTCTCTGCTGGAAAATTATTTTATGTTCTCAGATCAACGACCAAGGAGACAGACTTGGGCAGAGAAGCCAGGTTATGCAAGGGGCAGCTGACTCATGGGTGTTTTCAAAGCTCATGCCTTCTGTAAAAGATAATGATGATGGTGATCTGCTTATTTCATCTCCTGGCCTGGCAATATGGAGAAAATGGCTTCCAAGTCAATCTGGTAATCACCTAAACTGCTGCTTGTCAGTTGTTAAGGATTTTAAATTTGACAATTTGAATGAGAAAGTAGATGGAGCAAGTGCGGTTATCTTCCTTGTATCTGAAAGCATCCCATGGAATATTCAAAAAATCCAACTTCGTAAACTTCTAGCATACATCCCTTCCGGTTCCAAATTGCCCCTTCTTGTCTTAAGTGGTTCAAATTATGAAGAGGATTTGGATCTTTCTTCTATTATAGTCAATGAACTGGACCTTCTGGACATTGACAAATCACAGATTAGTAGTTTTTCAATTGTTTTCCTTATTGAAGACAAACAAGTGGAAATGTGGGATGGATTTTTCAGTGACATGCGATTAAGGGAAGGACTACGGTGGTTGGCAAATGAATCACCACGACAACCTGATGTTCACTGCGTAAAAACACGGGATTTGGTTCTAACCCATTTAAATCCTTTGTTGGATGTCCTTGAAAACATGAGGGATAATGAGGTAAGTCCAAACCATTGTATCTCAGCCTTCAATGAAGCCTTGGATTGGTCTCTGGGAGAAATTGCTGCTGCTGCCAAATCAAATCCTACCAATTGGCCTTGTCCTGAGATTGCCTTGCTGGATAATTGCTGCGATGAGCTAATGGTGATGAACTGGTACTTGCCAAGCATAGGTTGGAGCTTGGCAGAAAGAATTGAACCCTTTTTAAGTGCAATAAGGGAATGTAAACTTCCTAATTTTCCCGATACCATACCCTGGTTGGATAAAGGTGCAAATACGTTCAATGAGATTGAAGACCTGAGATCTCAACTTGAGAATTGCTTTGTGACATACCTGACTGAATTAAGTGGGATGATGGGTATTCTCTTAGCTGCAAAAGAGGCATATGTAATGCTACAAAGAAGTGCTCGACTTGAGCTCCATGAGTCAAGCTACTATATAGTTCCCAAGTGGATTATGATATTTAAACGGATTTTTAATTGGCGATTAACAAGTCTATCCAGTGGAGCTTTCTCTTCAGCCTTCATTTTAAGATGTCATGATGTTGGTACAGCTTCAAGAATTCCCTATGAGCTGCAGCTTGAAGGAGGGGGATCTTCACCTTATCTAATTGAACCTACCCTTGATGAAGTAATTGATGCTGGCTGCAGCCTCTTTATGTCAGGGAGGTATCAAGGACACGCAGAAACTTTTCAGCCTCCACCGAGGACAATTTCAAATGGCGATGTTTGTAAGGACACTAACACGAGTGACTTGGTGGATAACCGAAGAACTTCAGCACAAAATGGCAATTTGTTTGAGACAGAGAACATTGATCCTGTAAGTAATCAATTAAACACTACTGGTAGTACTGAGGTTGTGTTTTCCAGGAAAGTAACCAAAGAAGCTGACAAATTAAGCAAGTTGTTGGAGCAGTGTAACGTAGTGCAAAACTCAATAGGTGAGAAGCTTTCCGTTTATTTCTGATACTAGGCAACGAATTTTGTTTCCCTGAACATATCCTTGATTTTAAAAGGAGGGGAGGGTCTTGTATCCCTAGTTCTGTACTATACTTGCGAATTGCCATGTATTTGTGAAAGATAGTAGTGGAGAGCTCTGTTTAACTGCTCGATTGCACTTGTGACGATGTGTTGTTTTCCCCTTTGACAGGAAAAAAGAAGGGTTATGCAATATTTGAACTTGTTCTAAATACAAGTTCACCTTTGAACATTTTGTAACTTCACCTTTCATTTTCTATCATGACAAACGAATTTATTTATTTTCTCTTCCAGCCACTCAAGTAAGTTCTGTTTTGCCATTTTGTATTCGGACTTTGTTTCTTTTTGGCTCATTCTTTCCTCACCAATGTCAGTTTTAAATCTCAAAACCTCGTCCACTCTCTGCCACTGTTGTTCCTGGATTGCCAGGGACCATCAGATGGCGAAAGTTGCCTTTCATTTTCTTTTTCCTGCATTATTGTGATTTGTGAGCTCAACCGATAAAGTGGGCATGCACAATTAAGAACAAGTTGCCATCAAGTGATTTGTTGCCACTCACTACCTCAAGCTCCAGCAATGGCATGCCAACATCAATCCATGCTTTCTCCAAAAGGTGAGGGCGTGTGGACCACTATGGGCTTCAAACCCTTGTCACTTACTGAAGAAACAATAACACAAGCACGAGGTCAAACCCTACGAAAACAACCCCTTACCTCAGAACATTAATGGATCAGACAGCTAATCCAATGTCATTGCAGGAACTTCGACACAGTGACAACATCAAATCATTCAAATAAGTGAACGATGTCTGTTGAGAACAAGATTTCACTGGATCTGTTTATTGTATGTCAGCATGAACCATACAAATCAAACACAGTAGATGCAATAACGATAAAGACATCATGGAGTAAATGCATTATACAATTACTTCATTATCTTTACAAGTCTACTGTTCACAGAGATATCAGGAAGGTGTGTGGGATTACAATTGACATCAAGAAATCAAAATTGCAGGAGGTTGAGGCGTTGAGTTTACAACCGACATCCAGAAATCAAGCCAGAAACCTAATGGAATTTTTTCTTTCTTGAGATGAGTCATTATGGAATTCATGATTATCAGTTCTGAACATCCCGGAATCTTGGATTTCCAACTCCCTTCAAGCTTGGATTACCAGGGGCAAAGCTACAACAAAGTGGAGAGTATTTTTTACCTCGCAAAGTCATGTGTAATTAGTAACATTAGCAATAGCTTGCAGCCTGGAGATCCTTGAGCATGCAGAAAAAGTTGCCTTCAATTTTGGCAGAAGGCGCCACTAACCCCCATCCTATACAGCCACCAAAAGAAAGATTATTGAGACTTCAAGGGAATAGATTCTTTAAAACCAAATTTGAGGCAAATGAGGAAACATGCACTGCATCGAATGTATGAAACAAGTAAAACTACATAAAAATAAAAATGAATGTGAAGCAGCTTTTTGGAAGCAATTTAATTGGATTATTATAGCAAACAAAGAAACATCACCAAGTCAATAATATAGATACGATTCAATAGCATAAGCCGATCAGGAGACCCACCAATTCCCAGGGCTGAGATGGAGATGGAACAACAATAGCCGGGCTTCGATTCATGGAAAGTTGCAGATCTGTGAATTCACTTCTTATTGAACGGTATATTTCTGATCCAGAGGCAGCAGAGCTGTCAGAAGATCCTCTTCCTGTCCTTGAACTTGTGGGATTCCTATTAGCTCCAGTGGTTCCATCTGTGTCACCAGCACCTGACTGTATCGATAAGAATAGAGATCAGGAAATCATCAGCCAGTGACAGGTGCCTCATAAAAATAATTCAACAATTGCAACTTTGAGATCTATGAGTGGCCCAGATATAGCATTACCAAGATTCCAATGCTTATGTGTTTAAATTTACCAAAAGACAAGCAAAGCACCACTTATTAAATCTTAACCCAAACACATCAACAGTACACCCCAAACACAACCAGTTGCATTTTCAGGTGGTACAGAGCTTATTCTTGAAAACTGAATGTTTCCAATATAAAGACAATCTCTCGAGTACAGAACACCAACACTAACACTAATAGAGATTAATATAAAATGAAAACATGAGATTCGACCTAGAGCATCGGAAAAAGATGTATACATTGAAAACTGCAAAGCCAGAGGATGATTTTTATTTTTTTCTAATCACACTCACGTTAGATAAGCCCTTGATGTGAACAATAATGATCGTAATATCATCTGTCCTGTTTTCATGTTCCAACCATATTTTGTATGACTCCCCAGCAATGGCTGCACAAGCATCTCGGGAATCTGTGTATCTTGCCACCTATCAATAGAAAGACTGTAAAATTACTAAGGACAGGAACAACAGAAATGAGAGGAAGGAAAAGCATAGATAAAAATGTCTACAAACAACTTGACTAGAATTCCCTCATGGAAGAAAGTGATGATCTTCAAAATTCCGATGGAATCCCATATACCCCCCTCCCCTCTCTTTTCAATGGTATGAATTGATTTTTGACATGATTTCAGTGGACATCAAATTGATGCCAAAAGATTATAGTGAATCAACATACAGGCATATACTACCCCCAGTTGCTTATAGCAAGTGGCATGCTATTTTTTAGCTTTCACAACAAAGAACATCACATTAAGTCCAGTTACTTGCAATAGAATTTTATATAACAATTAATTAAATTTTGGTTGCTTGTTTTACAAATTCTCAAACTTAGCAATAGCTATGTTTTTACCTTATCAAGAAATCATTTCTTCGTTGCTGAATTTAATTTCAATGAAAGAAAAAAATAAAAATGAATACAGCTCATTTTTAAGAAGATTACACATTTTAGTAGAACATGCAGTTAACATCCACATGCTTCTTTATCATTTCAAGAAGTTATTAAATAAATACAGTAATTGTCAGCTCCGATCAAGTGTCTGACCATGTCTCAATATAACTGCTTTGCAATTTCTAGTGGAAAAGAACATTCTAGTACATTAAATTTACCCACGAGCAACTTAGAAATGCTAATAATTCATCTATAGCAACACATGATGGCATGGTTTGATGAACTAGGCCAATCAACCCTTATTTGGCACTGCAGTGAGGGGCAATGCCAAACACATGTCTATCAACAGTTCTGAGAAAAAACTTGTGAAGAAAAGCTATTTTCATGACTATGTATTTCAATGAATTTTGATGAAAAAAAGAAAAAAGAAGGCAGATTCGTTTAGTCTATTTTGATTAATTTCCTTGATACGACGGCACTCTTTCCTAAATCAAATCAGAAAGTCTGGCGGCAAATCAAACTTGATAGTTAATACTGACATAAATATATGTACAACTTCGTTTACATTCCACTTCTTCTTTCCATGTAATTATGAACTTTCATGAAAAAAAACCTATCGTTATTACCAGACAACCAAAAGCAGCGAGCAATCAGAGGCCTAACTATATAAAGGCAATCAAAAAGTAACCACTAAATCATAAATGCAACACATGGAAAAGAGAAATACAAAGGGGTCATAATGCCATACCATATCTACAACAGTTTGGCTGGAGAGGAACTCGAAAACTCCATCACTTGCAACAACAAAAAACAAATGATTTGGAGTAAGGCGAACCATAGAAACCTCTGGAACAGAAATAACACCAATTTTCTCAGCTGTACTATCCCCTACACTCCTTGTAAATGCTGTTCCTGGATACATCCCGTTTTGCACCCACAATCTTGGAGGATCACCCCCTTGACTTTCCTCATCACCCCACGTCTGTATATCTGGATCCTTAAGTCCTTCCACTTGATCAACACTCAGTACCCTAGCACCACAAAGCTTAACTCTTTCATACTCGTCTTTCCTAAACGGTGTTTGATCACTAGACAAATTCTCGGCTACAATCCTATTCCTATTCTTAACAGCAATCACTGCTCTCGAATCACCCACATTAGCAACATAAATTGCATCTCCAATAACAAGAACTGTTACTGCTGTTGTACCACTCATTGAATCATCAATCTCACTACTATGTAACTCATAGTTTGTCATTAAGAATGCTGAATTATAAGCTTTAACAGGGTCATCCAATAACGTGGGATCATTTGCTAATATCTCAGATAACCTATTCTTAACAAACCTGGAACATTCAGTACCAAAATGACCATGCCCATCAAACACACCAAAGAAATGTACATTTGGGTTACCTTGAATTTGGGTTCTAATGCAGAAACTATCCTGGTTTTCCTTATCTGGCGAGTCAGGATAGTAACCTCTTTGTGTTAAGACAGAGTACTGCAATTCATAGTTTTGTGAAGGGACAGGAACAATCTCTAGTGATCTTTGTGTAAGTATATGCTTGTTGGTAGCATTCCTACATGAACCCATTTCACCGTATCCCCCTGAATCACCATCTGTTGACGATGGGTACCTGCTACAACACTTGCCATTAACACAACCCATGTTTCATACGAGCAAACAAAGAGCTAAAAAGAGCAAATTTTGAACCGCACGCTTAATATTTGCAAGAGGTCCAAAGAGAAAAAATTAATACGGGCCTAAAAATTGCATCCCCGCAAATTATGGTGGAAATATTGAAATGGGTATCTTATGAATTCAACAATGAAGCAGTGGAACGAGTAATTTTGTGGGAAGCCATGTTCTTGACGACGGAAATTGAGAAACAAACCCTAAATGGAAAAGGCAAACGAAATGTCTCCAAAACCTCTCGGTGTTTAAAGAGGAAATTAGGCTCTCAAAATGACGATTAATGATTCTAATCTGGGTTATACCCAAGAAAACGTTTTACAAAAGAATTAGAATAAACCTCCAAAGAAAGGAATTTTTAGTTGAAAGAAGAAGAAAAGGAAATACTAAAGCAGCCTGAGCCCTAAGCCCTAAGCCCTAAGCAGAAGCAAAAGTTGAAAACCTTTTCTAGTCTACCTATGATCATCCGGTGACGGTGGGGGGTTCAGGAGAAGGAGAAATGTAGCTGTTTTGGGGCACAGGATCGCTGCTCAAGAAGATGAAAGAACCAAGGCATAGTAATGTTAAAGACGGTAGAAAATATAAAGGAAAAAACTTGAAATAGAGAGAGAGAAAAAAGAGGACAACGAAAACGAAGGGTTTGATGATGACGCAAATGAGAGAGAGAAGGAGAGAGGTTGTGTGCATGGATGGGTTTTCTTTTCTTCTATGCACAGACAAAAGTTCATCTTCCAAGAAAACAACTCTCTACACAGACAGTAAAGAGAGAAAAACAAAGGCCACTTCTTTTTAGAATATAAAAAAAATTGTTTTCTTTAAATGAAAGCCCTAATCGATGTTTTGGATTATCGAGATTTTGACACGATTTGTTTTTATGGTAATTTTTTAAAAGTATATTTAATTTTAAAAAAATACTAAACTTTTAGCATTTTTATAATTTTAATAGGCTAATATTAAAAATAAAAAATTATTTAAAATCTTTTTAAGTAAAATATATTTTTTATAAGTAACATGCATAGCTAAACATATATTTTTGTTTGTTTTTGTGTTTAAAATTGTATTTAAATACGTTTTAAAAGTATATTTGACTTGAAAAAACATTAAATTATTATTTTTAGTATTTTTTTATGATTTTAATATGTTGTTGTCAAAATAAAAAAATCTAAATTTTTTTTATGTATTTTTAAGAAAAAAAGTTTTAAAAAATAAGTTACATCACAATACCAAACATATATTATTTGATTGATAATATGATATAGGGTTATTTTTTAAAAAATACTTTTCAATAAAAAATACATTACAATTATATTTTTTAATTTTAGAAAAAATCCACTTCGTTTTACACTTTCCTTTATCATTTCATAAATTACTAAAAAATAAAAATCATGAACTTTGTATGTGTATAACATTTTAAATGGTGGAAAAAAAAAAGACAATATAAAATTTTTATTATTTAAAAGTTTACCATTTTTTTTTAAAAGATTAAAGAACTTCTAGTGCAAAAAAGTTTCCATTATTTAAAGGTTTGATACTAGTTGCCGTTGAAACTATTTTTTTTTTCTTTTTCTTCTTCTTCTTCTTCTTCTTCTTCTTCTTTTTTTAATGAAAAAGTAGTTGTTAATGCCCATCCTTATATATATCTTAAACCAATTAAAAGCAACCCTTTCTTCTCATCAAAATACATATTTTAGCGGGTCAAAACCTGCAAATTCCTTTATATAAAAACACATAAATATTCTAATTAAAACAACACCCCTTCTTCTCATCAACCATTTATTCTCATCATAAAAAAATCTCTATAAATCATAAATTCATAACATGAATTCATCTACACCAATTACTAATGGCATACAAAGTTATAATAACTATGATGGATTGAAGTTCAAGAATTAAAATTGCATGAAATATAGGAAAAAATAGTTGTTAGGATTTTAAAGTTCAACTAGTAAAAACAAGCTATTCTACGTATGTTATAACATGTTGCGTGACAATATCTTTATTGGCAAGAGCAAATTTATAAATAAAATTAAATTAACTACAAAAAAATCAATATGTGTTAATGATATTAAGCTTATACTAAATAAAGTAAAAAGAATGAAAGATAAGTCATGTCGGGTTTGGGTCAAGAATCATAATGTAAAGGTTAGCATTGCAAGTATGAAGTTGATGAAGGCTAGCATTACATATATAAAGTTGATGGTGGTAGCTAATTTAATATGTGCAATGCTATTGCCTAAATCTATTATAATGTTTATGTCAAATAAATGATATTAATGTATGGAATAAATTTAGATATAAATATTGCATTAACATTAAAAAAAACATTAACACCTAGGAAACATTAACATTAACATCAAGGTAACATTAATAGTAAAAAATCAACTATAAAATATGTTTTAAAAGTTGTATACATCAAGGCAACATTAATATTAATACATTAATAATGCAAATGTTTTAAAAGCTGCATACATCAAGGCAACATTAACATCTTAAATGTTTATATACCATATCATAAACACATATAACAATTTAAAGATCTTCATATTCTTCACTCAATGCAACTTTTTCGTGTTTAATGCTAAGAAAATATAAATTAAGTACGCAATTTAAAATAAAAAAGATTGATTATTTAAATGTAAATTTCTAAACTAATAGAACTAACATGAATAATATGTGAGGAGTGTGTGTGTGTTTAGACACACACACACACCACATATATCCCTGTTAAGGATGCAGAGGATAATGTACTAGCATTATTTCTACTAGCTTTGCCTATATTGTTTAATTCTCTAGATCCTTTTGTAGCACCAATGGATCCCTTTATAGCACCCATAGTTTCTCTCACAACAATCATTGATACCTTAAATCTCCTAACAACACCCCTTGATCATCTCATACCTTTGGATACTCTAACACCATTGCCACCACTAAGTTGGGCATCACTGTCTTTTCGGCATGTCTTGGAATTATGGCCATATTGTTTGCCGTTGTTACAATATAGTGTGACAACCTTTTTTTTTTTACATTACCAAGTCCTTCTCTCTTTCTTTTATTTTTTTCTTAGTCAATTCACATTGCTTTTCAGGTTTGGGGGTGGTACAATTACATCTCTAAGATTCAATACAACCTCTAGTAATGGATGAGTAACCACGAAGTATGTCTTCCTAAATGTTCCCATAGTATAATACGTATGAAAAAAATCTTCAATTTCAATTTTTTTATGCTTCATACAAGGTACCATATGTTTACATGATATTCTAGTTGTCATATGTGACATTGCAACAATCATCTTCTTGGAGTGAATTTGGGTATGGAAATAACAACAATTCTTATCATTTTTTGGTTTAAAGGTTTGGAGTCGTCACATAGTATTTTTGCTACTAAGAGTCCTAACTAGTCTATAAAGTCTGTATAAGAGGACTAGTTGTGTATATGAAAAACAATATCACCCCTGACACACTCTATTTAAGGTAAACTGTATTGTTAATTTATATTATTATTATTATTATTATTAAGGCTCTGTTGTGTTTTTCTAATAATTGATTTGTCTATTGGTTAAAGCAAACATGTCTTAGTAAAGTGGATCATGACTTTATGACTAAAACATATCCATTCTAAAGCTAAAATATATTTTATTATATTTTATATTTTTGTTTCCTTTAATTCTAGAAATACATCTAACATATAAGTTATAATTCTTAAATATTAAAAGTTAAAAAAAATGAGAGAGAAGACATGGTGGTTATTTTATTTAATATAAGCTTAATTTGCCTTTTTTAATATTGAAAATACATCTTCTTTAATAAATGCATTTTTTCTTTGAAAAATCTTAGCTTTTCCAATCACGATCTTAAATCTTAAAGGCTTAACCTAGTCACATGGTCTAGGCTTGCCAAATACAACACATGTTCATAATATAATTTGCAAAGATGAAATGGTGGTTTTTAGTTGCATCAAATTATAGGAACATAGAACTAAACCATGTAAAATTAAAGCTAAAGACTCATTAAAAAGGAACCTAAACCATGTAAAATTAAAGCTAAAGACTCATTAAAAAGGAACAATATGCAAAATATTTCAAGAATCAAACCCAATAACCTCAAGCATAAACCCATGTCTTAAAAAGAATTAAGGATCGATTGATCCAAACCAGACCTCAAATGAATTAATAGGGAGAAGAGAACACTCATATACATGCCTAGGCTTCGATCGAAACACACAAGCTAGGCCAATAATTTTATTTTGCAAGAAATCAAAATGAAAACCTTTGAACACCAAATCTATAAATCCAAAAAATGCCTTAACCTAAAAAAATGGCCAAAACCCCAGAAACATAGCTTAAACTTAGCAACCTTAGCTCAAGCACGCTTAGATTGACTTCCTTGAAATATTAAAGCCTCAAGAAAACAAACAAACAAAAAAATAAAAATAAAAATACAATGCAATAAACCAATGGCTACTATAAAACTTCAAAATAGATTTCTTCAACACATTACACTTTTACATTGATTCAAACACTCATTTTTCATTCAAAATTATCATGAATATGACTTGAATAAACATAAACTTCAACCCGTAACAACCAATGGTCACAATATTGATAAATCATGCTTACCAACACATATACTTTCAATCGAACCAAGTTCCATTGACTAACCTAACCATTGAAATTGATTTTGTTGTCATTTAAATAGACCATGAACCTTACATTTACAGTCTACCATAACATATATTCATCAAAACATGCATATTACTTCAAAACATGATTAAACATATCAAAACACATACATTATTCATCAAACCAATAATTAATTATGATGGATGAACATTAAACATTCAAGCAAAGATTTAAAAGGAATTAAAAAAGGGTATGTCCATTGAGCTATACCATCTCATTAAGGGTAAATGATATACCTTTCAATCAAAATATAACCTTTTTTTTTTTTGGATGTTATTGCTCATTTTCTTTTTATTTTCAGCTTTTATTTTCAGCCTTTATTCCCATACTCTTATTTTTCCCTTTATTTCTCTCTTCTCTCTCTCTCTCTCTCTCTTCTCACTTTTGCTTACTATTTTTCTTTCTTTCTTTCTTTCGATCCCCCATTCTCTCCTTATGGAAAAATACCCCTTTTATAAGCTAAAGTAAAACTAGAAAGTTATAAAACCACCCATAATTTCTATGGTGGTTTTTCAAAGATGGGTTGTCATGAAATATTATGTAACACCCCATAATTTCCACACGTAAAATAGCTTTCTTGAGCCTTGAAATTAGAAAATCAAGGTACTTTAAAAAAAAAAAAAACAATACAAGACTATTACAATTTATTTCTTACACTTTGATCTTCCTTCATTAAGCTAGAGTATGAGGAATAAAAACAACTTGCAAACACAATGTTCAAATTAATTTTTTACATTCCGGTTCTTAGGGAGTGAGTATATAATATTCAAAAGTAATTATAATGTGATAATAAAAAACTTTGTTTATGCATAATTTCCTTATCAACATATATGTATGTCACACTCATCAACATAATCATTCTCAATTTTTCTATTTACATCTAATCTATTATTTGAACCCTTCACGCTAGATTTATATATAGATATATTTCTATACACCTGTCATGCCATCCAATAAAAAAATAGTTTTCCACCTACATGTCATAACTGAATTTGGACCCAAATAATTTTAAAAAAAAAAATACATATTTTTTATTTTAAAATCTTAAAAAATTAAAATCCAAAAATATTTTCATGACATGAGGAAATAAATTTTTGAGCTGCAAAAGACCAAAATAATAAAAGAACGACTAGATTAGGGTATATTGACAAGATGGGCTGATGAAAGACTTGATTTGAAACAAGTGTAAGGTTGAAATCCGACTTGATCAAAATTAGAAGAATTAATTAAATTCAAGGACTTATTTAAACTTTAATGGGTTTTAAAGAGTTAGTCAAGGACTCAATTGAAGGAAAATAAAGTTTGGAGGCCTAATTCATATCAATATGCAAAAATTAGAAGATTAAGGACACAATTGAAACTTTAAAAGCCCAAATTGATGCAATCAATGGTTCAATTCCTAGAACATCAAAGTTTAAGGCTTAATTGAGGATTAAATTGAACAAATTAAAAACTAAGGGCTACTTTGAAAAGGGCACCAAACTTGAAAGATTTCAATTAATTTTTGGCAAGAGCCTAATTATATAAAATTAATCAATTTTGTCTCAATTAAAGATGTTTAAGCTTAAATTGAAACAATAAGGACCAAATTGAAGTTTATAAAATCCCAAATAGAAAACCTTAATTTCTAGGGTTTAAGATGAATGACATGTCACTCATGGTTAATGAAAGGAAAAAGTGACACGATGTTTGGTCCCTGCATATCTTTTTTAATTGAAATGGCTAATTGAGTTGTTACATTTAAATGAATGAACGTGTCATCTTAGACCACTTTAGGGACTCAAATCACCACCTTTTGAAATAGAAGATTCCCCTTTACAAGGTTGTGCCATCCTTTTTCACTATTTATGCCTCACTCACCATATGAAAGCCCTCAACTTTTTATCCCAAGACAACTTTGTCTGGTTTAGTAAAATTTGGCAGTGTTACTCCTAACTCTGGAGCAATGGTGAAAAAACTACAGGCTACTAAATAAAGGATGGTTTGATCCTAATTTAAGAATTACATCCCCTCTACAAGATATATGGTTTGGTTGGCTTCATTGACCTCCTATTTTTCATGGTTAATTTATGGAAGGTGCATCCCTAGTCAGCCATTTTCAACCTAATTCCAGTTATGAAGTTCCTAATTTTTTCTAAAAGTTCCAAGAGTTTGTTAGACATCTAGGGAGAGGGAATGTATAAGAAGAAGAGAGAAGAATCGTCTCTTAGCATATCAGAGGTAAAAATAGGAAATAATCCTCTATGATCTAGTTTTGGAAAACTACCTTCAAACTCACAAATGATTTTACAACTACCTACCCTTTTGAGGCTATAAAAGGAAATTTTTTTTTGGGAGAGGGGTTTGGATGTTATCTAGGCTAAAGCAAAAGAAAATAGAAAACTATCAAGCGAAATTAAATAAAATCAGAAAATTATCAAGAGAACAAACCTTGATCGCAAGCACACATCCACCTACAGAAATCAGAATTGATAATGGAAATGAAACATCAATTTATATTATGAATATTTATCTCTTTTTAACATTGGTTAGTTAACGGATCCGCCGTATAATTAATCCTAACCATCAAGCAACTACAGTGTCCGCACTAGTAATTTAATTCAATGGCAGCCTTAAGAACTATATAAGTTGATTAATCAAGAAAACATAATTATTCATAGTCTATGTTTGATTTGATTGAATGTTCTCCTTAAGATTAGTAACGTAGATCCACCACAATTATTAAACTTAGTTGCTTCACAAGTTCATATACCACAACTCTAGTTTTGATATCAAACTTAGCAATATATTGTCTACAATAATAACTTAGAGTCCGTTTTAGCAATTAAAATAAAAAATCATAGAAAAAATGAGCATAGGAGAACAAACATATTCATCATATAAACTAAAAAGAAAAAGTAAAATAAATCTCACAGTTCTTAAAATCTGAAGGTTTCCGTGTCCTTGCACCAAGAAAACGAGTTTAGCTTTACATGTTTGTTGAACAACTAATAAAAAAGAAGAAGGAATGCATGATTTCAGGTTTCTTAGAGGAAGGGGGTGTTTTTCTCTTCTTGGTTGGCTCCCCCCTTCTCTTCTCTCATTCATTTTATATCCTAGAAAACCCTAGCTAGTCTTTATTTAACAAAATAGTCCTCCCTTAAGTAGATTGTTTACATTTAAGTACTTCAATAACTTTTTTCCTAAAAAAGAAGAAATGGCCTTGCATGAAATCTTTAAGCTTTGACTTAGAGGAGCTAAATTGCTGAAATAAAACTTGGATATTGAGTTAGATGCTTCGGAATGTCATTTGGGCTTGTTTCTTCACAAAACCTGTTTGCTGGTAGAATTCAATTGTCATCTTTGAAAAATCATATCTCCTTCATACAACATTTTTTTTGGCTAAAATTTGGAGCGTTGATAGGCCTTTGATTCAGAAATCCAAAAACATTAAGTTTACATTAATTGGACTTCTATAGCTCCAAATATTCAAGTTGGAATGGACGAAGGTCAACATTGGCAGATTGCGAGATTTGACTTTGAAGGCTGCGATTTTCATGATCTTCCTTATTTTATTTTCTTGTCTTAGATGTCTAGAAAATTATGGATGTTAGATTTTTAATGCCACTAGAATCACTTCATTTCGACCTCTAGAGCTTACACTTTGCATAAAACATCAACTGAAGGTCAAATCTGTCAATTACCTCCAAGTTACTTATTTTTACATCTTTCATCCAAAAGCGCCTTCAAAACATAAAACAAAAAATATCAAGGTATTTTATATTTAAAAAAATAGGCAAAACACTAGTTAAATGTGGGTGAAACTATCGAATAATATGGTTTTATTAAATACCCCCACACTTAGCTTTCACTCGTCCTTGAGAAAGGATAGGTAAAATTAAATTGAAGTGAAATTAAATCAAATCACTATGACTAATCTCCTAATATCCCATCAATATCCAAGAATATATGCATTATAAATAAGAACACAATCAAGAAGGATAAAGAGTATAAATTTTCATGAATTTATTTACATGCAAACTTCAAAACTTAATTAATCATTAGGATTTAAATGAAATCTATGCCATGCCAAAGTGATAGGTCCTCTCATTGATATACACTCCAACACTCATGTGTTTAGGGGCTTATGTATTTAAATTTCTCAAATTCAATCAATGAATATGTTCTCCCATAAACTTACTCTTCAATCTCATCTCCATTACTAATATATTACAAGCAATGCATGAATCAAAAAGTTTTATTTTCTAGTTGTAATGGGGCTAAGGTTAAGGTGAGGTAAAAGAGAGTAAAAGAAAATGTTCAAACCAAAGAAAGTAGAGCATTCTAAAAAATGATATTTCAAACAAGATATTACATCAAAGCACATAAATTTTCCATCTTTAATCACCAATGCAAAACTTCTTTTGATTTTAAGCTCTTTCAACATAAAATCTTAAGAACATAAAGGAACACTTTTTCTTCTTTTTTTTTTATCTTTTTTTTTTTTTTTTTTTTTTTTTTTTTACCTTTGGCAACTTTGCCCATCTTTTCATCAAGCAACACTTCTTCTTTCTTTTCACATAATTTCCAACCATAATTCCATGAGATATCACAAGTATATACTCTACTAATCCTTGGCCAGGGGAAAAGGAAAACATATATAAAGTTAAGGCTTATACATGGATGTTAGGTTGTATAGAGTTGATTTTGCATTATTTGTGTAATTATCAGTATTTGCAGGTATGAAAATTGTGGGTAGTCTCTAATATCGGGGAGGTGTTGGTGAATTGTTTTTAAATAATTGAATTTAATTATTTAATTAGTCGTAGAAATTTATGTAAATGTGTTGAAGGATAATTTCGATTATTTTATTGTTTGTATTGTAATATTTTTTGATAATTATGTCTCTTTTAATTGTTATTGTTGAATTTTCCATGGAAATGATAATTGGAAATGAAGAATTAAATTTCATTGTTTTATCTCAATTTTATTATATTATTGATTGTTATGTTTTTTTTTTTCCATTAATTGTAATTGTTATTTATGCATTTCTATAGATGTTAGTTGAAAATATATAGATGTTGAATTTCTATATATGTTAGGTTGTATATAAGATTTTCCAATGGAGTCAATTGGTTTGTGGTTGTTATAAAGATTTGCAGGTTTGAAAACTATGGATAGTCTCAAGTATAGGGGAGGTGCTGCCGAATGTTTTCTTTTAAATAATCGAAGTTAATTATGTAATTATTCGTATAAATTTGTGTAGATGCATAGAATGAAATCTACAGCACGTCGTTAGTAGACGGTTGCAGCTAGTTCTTTTAGCAGCGATGAGGACTTATCCTTAGGTGCTGATCACGGTGAGACATCTGGGACAACTTGTGATGCTGCCTCTTCTAGCGCGGTTTCACAGCGCATAAGCGGTGTGCTTTCACAGCGAGGTCAATTCACTCACAAGTACCAGGTATAATGGAAGGATGACCTTTCAATGTCAGTTTGTTTAGGTTTTAGTTTTTTTTTTTTTTATATATATACTTGTAACATAATTTATGAACAACTAATTAATATTTTATTAATTTTATTTAATTTCAGGTTCACAAACATTGAGGCTTCCCTGACAATAACATCAGCGTTTAAATCATCGATGGAGATTTCATTGTTTTAATGGAGTCAGGTTTCCAGACATCCTAAGTGGAGACCTAATATCGATGCATGATTTCGACGATTTCAGGTAGGTGTTAACTTTTAATTTCCAACTTATTTTAATAATTTTATATCTTGTACTATTTTTTATTTTAAATGAATTATTTATATACATAGCATAAATTTGAGTGGGATAGCGCAGACAACAATGTTGTGAGGAGGGTATGGGAGAATCATGCGGCAACTAGGTAACATTGAACATAATATTTACTTTTGTTTTATAATTTATGTTCTAAATTCTAATTTGTCACTATGGAAGTAGGTTGCATGATTTTTTGTATGACACAAAAAAAAAAGCAAAAAGATACGCGAGAGATAACAGTCTTGAAGGATGAAATGAGGTGGCGGTTTGATGGGAATTCAAATCGCCATTCATCTTGGGGGATATATGGATGACATATATTGAGCATGTGACGTCTGAGCAGTGTTCACGATGCTCACAGTCTTGTGCCAACAATCGGAATCGGCAAATTCATGGTTCGGTGACTACGCACACCAGCGGCTCCGTCCCGTTCAGTGCACATGTGAAATGGATGGTGAGATTAATTTAAATGAAATATATCGTTAATTAATTTGTTGTTGCTTATAAATATATTTAACTTGCAACCTTTTTTTTTTCCTTACAGGCCATGTCTCTTGGATGTGAGCCGAGTCCAATGAAGATGTTTGTAGAGACACACGTGTGGAGTCAAGACTGCTAAAAAGGAGTGCTACAATTCGTGGACAATCATGTTCAAAACTTTATGGTATGTTCGTTTAATCATTTTATTTTGTAAGTTATTATTTTCTTGAATTTAATATGATGATATTTTTTAAAAAAATTTCAGGAGACCTATAATAGCCGGTTGAGGGTGAGATATGGGGATGATCCTTCGACCCATCCGAATTTTGATCTGGATTCATGGATGGAGGTAGGATCGTCTGGTGGACTCGATAAAAATCAGGTCTACGGGCTCTCCAACATTACAGTCGAAAACTTGCGGTCGGCCTGTAGTGTCTCAACCGTTGTGAGCTCTCTCCATCAGTATCAAACACCTAGTTTGAGGAGTTCATGGCCTTGAAACAATAATATGAACAACTCTCGATGGATTATGATCAGCTCTGTCAAATGGTCATGGAGATTAGATCAAGGATGGGTGATGATAGATGTGCAACCCCTTTTCAGTCATACGGTCCCAAGAACAATCAGCCTCCTCCTCCTTCTCCACCTCCTCCAGCTCTGCCGTTATTCTAGTTTAATTTTGTTTTTGAAACACATTAAATTTGTAACGAATATTTGGATGAATATTATTAACATTATTTTTATATTTCTAATGTTTAATACTATTTTATTTGGTTATTTATTTAGTTAATTAGTTTTTTTATTATTAATAAACAATTTTTTAAAATATTTTACATAAATATAATGGCTTTACAGATGGAAACAGGCTGTCAATATTTTACCGAGAGTTGCAACAAAATTACTATCCATGCCACAATAATCGACAGATATATTTCGTCGGTGTTTACCATTACTATTACCGACATACTATATCTGTGGTATTTGATAGGGAGTTCTGACATATTTACCGCCCATGCCATCGGTGATTACCGTTGAAAATACAAACAAAAAGATTTTGTTGGTAAAGTTCTCGCATAATTGTTTTTGGTGCGCTTCGCCGTCTGAAAGACCATCGGTTTTTTTATTTTTTTTTTCTGACAGAATTAGCGACGAAAAGGGAAATTACCGACAATCAATATTCCGACGAATAGATTCTGTCGAGAAAGATTTTACTGATAAATTGCATGCCTTACACTGTTGGAATAAATCCGTTGGTAAAACTATTTATGGTGTAGTGAAAGGGAAAAAAAATGAAATCTTACCAATCAAAATGTTGGCGTGATTTAGCAACACCAACTTCAAATAACAAGAATATATATATATATGCATTAACATGAATGAATATAGCATGCTTAAGACTTAATTAAAGAAGAATATAATGTATACAAACTAATTGGAAAATGTCTTTACATTAAAGAAAAATATAACCTTTTCAGTCTTTAATTCAGAAAAGGGTTTGGATGTTGGATGCCAAGTAATTAAAACCCACTCGAAGACAAGTATCGAGGACTCACTCTTATGTTAACCTTGCTAAAGCTGCCATTGACGAGAAATGAAATAAAATCTTCCATTCAAGCCATCCTTCTCCATGAGGTTTCCATCGATGAGTCAAAGGGGGATCAAATTAAGTTCAGTTTACTAGGTAAGCTAGCTTGTCCATGATTCAGCCTACTATTTAACTTACATTAATTTTCCATTGGCTTCATATGAATTGATAAATGAGTTTTGCTATAAAAGTTCACAAGCTTTTCATGAATAGAAGTGGTGGCATTGACAATAAATTAATTGAGTTTTTTTAAGCAATTTCAATGGTTACTTGAAGGCATTATAATTATAATGCCCTTCACATTACAAACTATATATTTAGTATTTTTATTTATTTTATCATTCAGTAATTTAATTAATTTCCCTGTAATTATGCTAGTTATAAATATATTGTACAATTACAACTTAAATAGTATATTGTTACCTTTACAAAGGAAAATAAACATTATTTACTGTACTATATATAACAAGTAATTTCTTAACTGATCCACTTAATTGTTCTATAATTATGATAGTTATGAACAATTAAGTATAATTTTAATAAAAAAATTTCTTGTTACATTAGATTAGAAAAAAAAAATTATATTTAAGTTATAAAGAAATCATTTTTAAATGATTATCAACTAATAAGGATTTCTAGACATTCGTTGTTTTTTTTTTTTTTCAGTTGAAGAGAAATATAAGGCTTAACTTATTAGTTAGTCAACATTTCCTATTTATATATATAGAACAATATACAATAGTTAATGTAGAGATTACAATAGTAGATTAATCCATAATATTTCTTAGATATATACATTCTATAATATGCTCTCTTAAGCTGAGGGTGGAGGATCGACTCGAAACTTGAACCGAAAAATAGTAAAAGAAGCAGTAAGAAGTGGCTTGGTAAACATGTCTACAAGGGTTCACATACAAATAAGTAACACTAAGATTATCACACCAAATAATAGGAGTAGAACTAGGATTAATATGTAGATCTAACAATAAATATTGAAGCCAGATAACCTTAGCAGTGCCGTCTACTAAGGCTTTATACTCAACCTCGGTAGAAGAGCGAGCAACCATGAATTGTTTGTTTAATTTCCATGAAATTAGTGTATGACCAAAGAAGACAAGGTAATCATCTATAGACTTGTGATCATTAATACTACCTGCCCAATTTATATATGTAAAGCCATGTAAAGCAAATGAGGAGCTATGAGTGATATGTGAGCCATAATAGATCGTACCTCGAAGATAATGCATAATGTGTTTAATGGCAGCGCAATAAAAATCTGTAAAAGCATGCATAAACTGTCAGGCTCGATTAATAGCAAATCAAATGTCTGGTCTCATAAAGGAGAGATATTGATGAGCACCAATGATGTGATGAAAACACGTAGGATTAAAAAACAAGTAATCAGGCAGCATTATGACTTTAGAGGTAGAAATAGGGGGTATCAACATGTTTGCAAGAGGTCATACTAGCTCAAGTAAGGATGTTAAGAATATACTTATTCTATCATAGCATCAGACCCATACTAGTGGATTGAACCTCAATTCTTAAAAAATAATGACCGGCTTCTAAGTCTCGAAGCTTAAACTTTGAACTCAACAACTATATTAGTTTTTGAAGTATAGTAGAGTCATTGCCTGTAAGCAGGATATCATCAACATAAATTAGAAGGTAAAAGATATCAGCACCTATATATAAGATAATAAGGAGGTGTCAACCTTCAAAGTGTAAAAGCCAAGAGAAAGCAGGAAATAACTTAGCATATAAAGATTTATATAATCTGCACATATAAAAAGAAAGAGTAAAGTCAACAAAACCTGAAGGTTTTTGCATGTAGACCTCTTCGACAAGTACTAAATTGAGGAAGACATTATGTATATTGAGTTGATGAATCATCCAACCACGTGAAACCGCAATGGAAAAAACCAACCTGACAGTCACTTGCTTAATAACAGGACTAAAGGTCTCAGAATAATTAATACATTCTTGCTGTGTAAAACCTTTAGCAAATAAGTGTGCCTTATAATGCTCAATGCTGCCATCCGCACAATGCTTTATCTTGTACACGCAACAACTACCAACAATATTCATTGAAGGATGAAAATGAACCAAAGACCAAGTATCGTTAGAGCGCAATGCCTGAATTTCATCTTTTATAGCACCATGACAAGCCTCATACCTATTAGCATAAGAGAATGTAATGGGTTCAAAAATAGGATGAAAGAGTGCCCAAGAGATAGAGCTGGTAAACATGGTTACAAGCGTTATCAGATGTGTTGTTTTTTTGCAGCCGTGGGCGAAGGACCATAAGATGTTGATGAATTGTGGGATGATATGGAGGAGAACTTGAATTTGTAAACTATTAGAGAAGATAAGATGAGAGATCAACAACCAAATTCAGGTCAGCTGGAGAACCAAACCGAGATGTATGACTTGGGGCAGTAGAACCTGGTGAGACGGTAGTAGAACTAGAAGACTTTGCAGTAAAAGACTTGGAAAAATACAACTTTAAAGAAAGAGAACCTATACCTGAAGAATGATTATTAGATAAACAAATAGATAGTGACATAAAAACAATGATGCGAACCTCGTGATCACGTGGTCATGCAACCCACAATCAAGATTGAGATCTGATCCCGGAAAGCCGAAATAGGTCTGATAGGAGTGTGACACAATGGAAACCTGCCCCAAGGCACCAACACTATTGGAATGAGTAGAATGACGCCACGAAGCCAGTTAATCTTCGATAAGTCAGATTCAGTTCGTTCAAGAACTGAAGAATGCAAGAATCACTCTCACACGTTAAAACTGAAAAGTTCAGAATAATAATCATCATCAAAGCTGCCGAAATTGTGGCTTACATGAGTTTAAATAGTTCTTGAAAAATTAACCCTAATGGACCTCTTATGTGGACTTGTATGAGGTCCACTCAAAACTGGCCCAAAACCCTAAACTAAAAAACCCATAACCTGAACCAAACAAGCCTTGGATCCTAGCTGAAAACAAACTATTAATTAAGCCCAAACATGAAAGAAAATAATAAAAATAAGTAACTTGTCATTAAATACCACCAGCCCTTCTTTCCTTGTGTAGCTAGGATGAATAAGGAATCCTTAAAAGAAAAGGATTTTGAAACATTAATGAATCCTTGCCACACTAAGAGATTATATTGCAACTCATTAAAGATCCTTGTGGAACTAGGAAATTCCCAAAACCAGCTCCCACATCCTTGGAGGAAAAGAATCCTAATCAAATAGGAAGTCCACAAGTCAAATGGAAGTAAATAACAAAATCCGTACAGCCTCTGTTGACCAGTATTGGGGTGCCTTCTCGATTTCCGATTGACCTGCAATTTTAACCCAAGGTAGTAAGATATGTCTGGAGAGTCCACATAAAAAATTAGCCCGATCCAACGGTCGGATTGAGAATTATGACTGTTGCCATAAACCTGGATTGTTGCGCTTTTTACGCCAAAATCCGAATCTGACCTTACTTGGGTCGTATCACAGGGCTGAACCGTATCAAACAAGGTGAGATTTTGTTGGATGGTGGCAGACATGGTTGGGCAATGGGCTGTTTGGTTATATGGTTTGTTGGTATGGTGGTCTGAAAGTACAGTGAGGGAGAAAATTAGTGAATCAAGCAAGTTGGCAAGTAAGTAAGAGGTATAAGATGAAATGAGATGTGGTAATGTTGTACTATTTGTTCAGATTTTACAAAAGAAAACATATCTTCAAGAAAATAGACATGATTGGAGATATAAACACGTTGAAATGCTAAATCAAGATGAGAGGACCTATAACCTAAGAGCACATATAGAGATGAACAAAAATTCAACTTATGAGCATGATATAAACACAAAAATAGTAAGAAAATACACCAAAAGTACACAAGAAATCATAATCAGGAGTATAATAAAAAAGACACTTAAACAAGGATTGATTTTGGAGGATAATAGTAGGCATGCAGTTGATAAGATACACCGAGGATAAAAACATATAATTCCAAAACTGTAATGGAGCACTACATTGTCCTAGGAGGGCAAGGCTAATTTTGACAATATGCCGATGATGATGTTCAACAATGCCATTTTGGTCATGAGTATGGGGATAAATTAATTGGTGATGAATACCAAGAGTTTGAAAGAAACTGTTTAACTTATGATATTCACCACCATAATAAGTTTGAATAGATTTATTTTTTCATGAAAACTAATGCTCAACAAGAACTTGAAAATGAAAAAAAGTAAAAATTACATCAAATTTCACAATAAAAGGATAATACCATATATATTTTATATGTGTATCAATAAAAAATAACAAAGTAATGAAAACCATCATAGGGAAACATAGGAGAAGGGCTCCAAACATCACTAAAGATTAAATCAAGTGGAGTAGTAGTTTTGTAACTCATAAGTCTCAACGACAGACATGATGACTTGTTTAGTGGACAAACTTGATATTTAACAAAAGAACATCTAAAAGTACAAGCTATTTGTTTTTTGAAAGCTAAACAATTAAGAACATGAGAAGTAGGATGACCCAATCGACTATGCCAGATATCAGCAATTGTGAAGACGTAAAGAGACCAGTAAGCCTAAGAGATTGATGTAGCTGAAGACTTAGACAAAATATAGAGACCATCATTACTTTGACTGGAAAGGAGCACTACCTTGGTGGTGAGATTTTTTTACATAAAACATAGATGCGTGAAATTCAAAATAGACATTATTATCACAATAAAATTTGTAAACATAAAGTAATGACTTGGTAATATGAGGAATATGAAGAACATTAGATAAAGTAAAAGTATGTTTTGGGGTATGTAACATGGTATGCCTAATATTTGATATGGAAAGGCCTTTATTGTAACTAACATGTAAATGATCACTACTAAAATAGGGTGGAAACTCATTCAGAGTCGCAAGACCAGATGTAACATGTTGATTTTCACTAGTGTTGGGGAAAGAATCTACAGGATTAAGAGTAGAAACATTACCAAGAACAAGATTGGCAATTGACTATTGTCTATGGTTGCGAAGTTGAGAGCATTGATGGGCTGTGTGATTGAAGGAGACATAGAGCTGACACTTGACAATATGCTCAAAGGATCGGTGAGGACACCACTATGAAGAGCCATAATTCCCTCTATATTGTGGTCAGTTGCCCTGCTTCTAGTCGGTGTTAGCAGACCCTTGAAAGCCATAAAAAACAAACTTGTGTTGGCGACTGTTGTGGTTGTTGTTAGGGCATCAATTGACATGAAACTATCCTATGTTATGACTGAAATTAAGGTTGTTGTTATAGGTGGCAGAGAAATAATATTGGGCAACATTTGCTGAGGGTAACAAAGGTGTCGTGGGTAGTAGAGAAACTCTTTAATATTTAAGTTAATAAACAAAGAAGAAGTGAATAATGTATAGGAAGAGAAAATAGAATAAAGTTGTAAGAAGTGTTTCTATGTGTAGCTTGTTGAATTGTGCTGAAGTGATAGCTAATTGCCTTGTTTGGCTTTTTATCTTGTAACTTGTGGTATTTAAAAGTACTAGAGGTTATATAAATTTACCCAATAAAAAAAGAAAAATGATGAGGATTATCTAACTTTTTAAAAAGTTGAGTAATTGGTTGTTATATCTCACTTGTTATTAGAAGATATGTTAGTGTATTCAATTAGACATTTAATAAAAAAAGATTTGTTAGCCAATGCGAGTTGGTACAAAGTAAAGTTTAGGGATAGCCATTGATATAGAAAACATGTCCTAAACAATTAAATTATTGGTGAGATAAGATGGTCATTACAAGGGTGTAGGGTTTCATTGGGACAAAAGAACAGAGAGTTCGGTTAAAGATAAGAAGATTAGGTAAAAGAGAAGAGGGTTAGGTTGGGCTTATCCAACCTCGATTGATCGGTCGGGCCTGCTAGGTGTCAACAAGCTAGCCAAGCCAAGCATATATGATAAGATAAGCCGATTCAAGCTAGTAGAACATCACTTCATGTTGTTTGAAGGGATCTTACATGTTCCATTTTGATCACGACTTGTCTTTTAGCGTTGAACAATTCCCTCATTTTCTATGAAATGGATCGCTGGCTCATGTAAACCAACCTACCAATTTATGTTTGCTCGGTGGCTGGGATTTACTCTCATCTTTACGTACGTTGCTTTAAGGATAACCTCAATATTATTTACAAGGAGAAGAGAAGCAACAAAACCTTATTGTTTTTAGAAGCAACAAAACTCGATCGATGGCATGGTGAAGTGAGGTATTGGCGTTTTGCAATGCAATATAGTCTATACATGATCTCCACGCTTTTTGTGGCAAATGATTCTTGGACAAGTAATATTGCACATTTGGTCACGTGCAGATTCTGTATTATAATGAGACAAAGAGCTGTTAGATTGCATCATGTTGAGGTATGGTGACTTCCACGCCAGATGCAACTCATCAACATAATCATCGTAGCTAAACCTAAATTCACTCACAATATCTTCATGTTCCCATGCAAATCACCTTCTTGTGGTTTTGTTCTTTCATTTGGATTTTATTTTCTTTATTTTTCTTGCCCAACACCAATGATCACTTGCTCTTGTTAGTTAAACAATTACGTGCATCAAAAGTCGGAATTAACATGTATCAATTGATGGGAATATATAAGACTTGACTCATACAAGAGTGTTGATAATTTGTTCTTTAGTAAAGAGAAATACTTCAAGAAATAAATAAATAAATAAATACTTGAAGAAAATAAGAGAAAGAGAAATTTCCATATATAAACCTGAAAACACTTTTCTTTGCACCCCCCACTACACAACGCAAGCTCAAAAACCTTAGGCGTGACAAGCCTAAGTGGGGTGCATTATCATGATAGAACCCAAATTCTCACCCCTCTTCTTCATGTCTCCACATCATCCTCTCGTCTCTAATTAAACCCTCCATCCCCACCTTTGTCTATCTTTCTCTACACAAGGCAAAGCCCACAACCCTCCATCAACCAATCACATCTCTCCATATCATCACCATGCATCCATAACCAACCCTAAGATTTTCAACTAAAACCCTCCCTCTAAACCCTAGATCTCCCCTTTAACCGACCCCTTACCCCAATATAGCTTATCTACGTGACACCAGCACCATTTCTTGGAGGAGCTATTTCCGGCGGGCTGTGAACGTTTGAAACACGATGCTTCCGGCTGCTGGAAACTCATCGGCAGCGCAACTCCGGCATTTCAAACCAAGTGGCTCGAGGGCATGGGTGACACGTGGCCATACCTCGTGACTTGCACAGGTAGTCGACACCGAAAGGGTAGCTGGCCGGAAAACTTGCACTGCCTTCCTCAAAGTCCCGACAAGATGTTCAATATCATCATCATCGAAGATGGAGCCCACACACTCAAAGCTTGCATAGCTAAAGCCATCTTCTGGGGTGACATGGATGGTAGAGTAGCGATCATTATGAATCCCATTCATGGAGTATCCACAAGGGTCAAACGCAAAATCACAAATCATTGCTCTTGGATTGATATCACCTATGCCAGTAATTTTTGTCATTTCTTTGCCAGCTATGTCACCACTTTTGTTGCCCCCACCAGGAGGTAGAAAAAATTTACGAGCCAAAACACGGTCAAGATCAGTCATGCATACCTCAACAGTGTAAATATCATGATCGTTGGGGATTATGTGAGATTCATCACTAGCAGTGAAGACATGCCAGGCATTAGTGGTGGTTTTAGAAGGCATGACAGAGGCTTTTCTATAGCAAAGATTGTTAGGGAGGGTGTCTTCAAGGCAGATAACCTCTTCTTTGAAGCTGGTGTGAGGGGAAGGTTGTGCTTTAGGGAAGATAAACGTACCTCTTGTGTACCTACAAGAGCACAAAGATAGGCCAAGATTGCAAGCATAGTGTATTAATGGACGGATAGATTTGAGGAGCTGGGTGGTCCCACATGTCTTGATGATGATCTTGGTGGGGTACACAAAGAGGCTTGATTCTGATAACACGTAGGCATCAAAATATCGGTTAGCCACAGCAGATACTACAGTGCATTGCACGGCATTTAACACTTGTTCTAATGACTCAAAATCAAGAAGCCTTAGACCCAGATTGTTGCCCAACATCGCAGGGTCATCACCGAAGAAATGAAGCTCCAACCTCTTCTCATACCCTTCAAATCCAGACATAGCCATTGATATTATGAAGTATTGGAACAACACAGACGAATAATATCAAAAAGAAGGTAGGTAGCTAGAAGGAGAGGGAATTGATGAAAGGAAGAGGTGTATACTGCAATAGCTAGAGAGAGAGAGAGTTTTGGGTGGTGTGAGGGAGTACAGGGTGAGAGAGAGAGGAGGGGTGAGTATGGGATTTATAGGTGGGTGAAAAGGAAATAGAGAGAGTGGGGTTAGCTAGAGGAAGATGACAGAGAGTGAAGGAGAGAAGGGGGGCATGCGGGTGAGGCAACCAAGAATCATGATTGCAGGCATAATGAAGTGAATAAGATGATGATATGGTTTCCTAAAAATATTAATAGTATGCGGGGAAAAAAAAGAATACTAATATTATTCCAAAGAAATAAATCTTTCTAATAATTTGATTTTGATTTTATCATCACAGACGACAAGAACAGGGGAATGGATTTTATGCCCACGCGCATGCATTTTATTTCCTTTCTTTGCTTCTTTGTCAATTGTCACTACTCAACTCATCAGGCTCTGTTGTCTGTCTCTGCCTAGCTCTCTCCAGTGTCATCAGTTCGAGCAAGAAGTCACTGTTTACATAATATATTCTCTCAGTCCTCTTTTTTCTCTCAGTTTTGTAGCTCAACCAAACCATTTTTCTTTTTTCTTTTTTTTCCTAATGAACACCATTAAGATCCTGGTCCAAGCTCATAGATATTGCTCAAATCATGAAATTATCTACATCAAACAAGCGATGCCGATGATCGAATCCGGATCAGGCCAACTTATTAGCAGGGCTATCCGATTGGTTTCCCTGTGTAGGGTGTCAGGAAAATGCTTATTATGCTCATTCAAGGATGTTGGGGAACTCGGTAGCGGGAGGGACGACAGGAGTAGCAGTGCTTATGATCATGCAAACAATCCTTCCATGTTCATGATTCGTTTCTCTGGCAAGAGGAGGGACCATTCAGTAGTCTTAGCCCCATTGATTGAAATCATATAGGACTAATATAGGACTGAATAATTGGAGTCTTTTTTGTTAATTTTTATAATTATTGTAATTTTGAGAGGCATTATATTTATAAGCATTGGTTCAAATTACTGGGAAATGGGAATAGTGCATCATCAAATCAAATTAATTGGTCATGCATTCAAAAGGATTTTTTGATTAATGGGACCAGGTCAAAATGCAACATTCACAATGAAAAATCACTGTGTCTCAAGTCATTCAAGATCAAGACACTTGTATAGAACATAACAGACATAATTATAGACAGGACTCCATGTTTTTTTATTGCATGACAACAATTATTAGCATCTTGCAATTTAAAAAGTTAAAACTTGTAAGCTCTGTACTGCTACTGAGCTTAAGTATTTTGCAATGAAAAAAGTTCCAAGTGTTCTGCGGTCTCAGCTCTCCACTCTCAGCTAGTGAAAGACAACTGACCAAAACAGAGACAAACAAATACAAACAAGAACACAAGAAAACACAAACTAGGTGTCAAGCAATAACTTGAGAGCTGTTGTTATTTGAGCTCTAGTACAGTACGTCACTCCAACATCTTGATTTTTAGCAACATGATCTTGACATGAAAACAACCTTGCTTCCTTGCTAGTCGTTGCAGAGACCACTGTCCTTGAAAAATAGAACAAGGAGGTGTTTTGTATTTTTAATAACGAGAGATATATTAATTAATCAATTGTTATTGTCATTGAAAACATGGATTAACGGTTAAAAGAGTACAAAAAAAAAAACTCAGAAAAATCAGAAAATTTATTAAGTTAACTTTTCTAAGAACTCCTAATTGCTTGGCAAAATATTCCAGAAAATAATTCTTCTCTCTAAAAACATGATCAAAGAACACTTATTGCATGTATTTGAAATATCATTGAATTCAGTTTGCAAGCGTCAAGATCACATAACATTTTTCCTTTAATCCAAGTGATGGCATTGTAAATAACCCATTGGTTTGTAAGAACATAGCAACAATCAATAATATTCAAAAGCATAGCCTTTTGAATTTTCAAGATCTCAACTCCATGTTACCTGTGAACAAGGAAAAAAACAAAGGAATTTCTTCGTAATTCTAAGAATAGCACCAACTCCTGGAGGAGAAAGGGGTGTTAATTTACAAAAAGAAAAGGAAAAGGAGGAGGAGGAGGAGAAGCAATAGACGTGCCAAATATCATCAATATTTTACGGTAAAAATAATAATTATGCACAACACAAAAAGCTTGCAAAATGAAAGATAAAAAGAAGGAAAAAACAAAGAGGAATCAGGCGTGGCAAATAAATAATGAGAATACCCTTGAATTGGGGGAGGCCCCCGTACGTGAATTTGAAAGGCACTGACCTTGCATCATTTTTATTCTCCATGCAATTTCATCTTAGGCATCATTTCTCAATGCACATTCCCTTAACCCTTCACATTTCAAAACTGAAGGAGTTCCCTCCCTTTTAATTATTTTATAATTAGGAGGTAATTAGATATATTTTATCTTATCCGTCAATATATTATTTTCTCAAATAATTCTAAATATGCATCTTTCATATTAATTTAGTATATTAAAGGGATGGATTTCTCTAGATGTTGGCTTTGAATTTAAAACCTTATGAAGCAAAGAAAGTAAAAATACAGCTCCTTAATCATAAAAGGGTTAAAAAGTTTCCTCTCTGGAAACTAAGAACCAGCTGATTGAGAATATAGTCAACCGCACCATTAGAGACAAGCCTAAAAAGAGTCATTAACTCTAGAGTCTTTAACTTTTGAGTTTGGAAAGTTCATTAATTAAAGCTAAAACCATCATTTAAATGTCAAGATTTTTCACAACATTTCTTTCTTTACCTTTATATTTCATATAATCCGTTCTTTACATAAAATTAATGATCACGCCCACATATATGTGTGAGTTTTAATTTTATACATCTTAGGATGGCTTTTACCTTTAGCATTCGTCCTTGAATTCTTCAAATTCTTCTAATAATTGTGTCCCTCTACTATTTATAAGAGAAAATAATAATAATAATAATAAGAAGGGTTATTAGTGCTCGGTAGGCTTCCGGAGGGTTATTAATTGACTTTGGCAACCTTCCTCAACAATTTCCTACTCTTCTTGGCTTATAATTTAAGACTTTGCATACAAGATTAATACTAAAATAATAATAATACACCATAATAAACTCCACAGAAGGAAGGAAGGAAGGTTCCTCTAAGACAAGTAGGGGATGGATAGGTAGATAAGCACATAATTAGTAGAATATGTGTGGTGTAGCTCTATATAGGAATCATGATGAATGCTTGAACAAAAGGTTGATGACATGAGTTAGCAGGTGGTACAAGGGAAATGGGAAATCGATAGGTAGAGCAAGCTAGCTGTATACAAGAAAGAGTGGAAGGCAATGATGCAAAATGGTGAGTTTAGAATCAAATTTTGCAGTTTTAAGGGCAGGGAATGATTCATGAGGTATGCGTCGGGAATAATCTTATTATGGGAGGTGTGGCTGGCAGCCTCCATTATGACACAATCCCACATCTTGTGCTGCACGCGCACCCACCAAACCCAGACACTATCTTCTACATCACAAATACACTCTTCTACTACACAAACATAACACATCTTGTAAATCTCTCTTTTTTATGCTTTTCAATGCCCATCTCTCTCTCTCTCTCTACAAAAATGGGCAGCCACCTCCATCTATAATATCGTATGTTGAATCAAATCTTACTTAAAAAGTCTCAAACACAACTCTTCTTCAACAAAATCCCACCTTTTTACATCAAAAGGTGTTACCAAAATCTTCCTTCTTTCTTAGGATGAATTTTGTTTTTTGGAGAGCTAGCTAGCTAGCTAGCCAGCCAAAAGGATTTGGAGATTTTCTCTTTTCAAAGACTAATACTAAATTTCGGACCCCACTCATGTCTGTCTAACATTTTATCCCTAGCATCCTCCCCACCCAAATCATGCAACCCTAACCCTTGAAGGGTCCCACTCATCAGTTCTATGTGCCCCGACAACCACCGTGGCCGGACCCACACAACTACACATCATCTATTGTGTGCCCTAACTCCTTGCTCGCAATGTCCATTGTAGATCTAGGGCTCCATTCATCTCTCTGGACACGGAGTCCCCACGGGGTCCAAGATAGGGCGACAATTCAAGTTGCTGGGGCTGGAAATAAGTTGCCTTTAGCCGCCATACAATGTTTGCATGCGCATATTTAGCACACATGTGGCAATTTGATGCCACGGATTCTTGGGCTGGTTTCAGTGGTGTGCGTTATTTTGCTTCCCGAGCACTAATAAGCTAGCCTGTGAGTGCTACTGTACCATGCGTACACATATTTCTTTTTATAAAAATGTGTTAAGCCCCACCACCAATTCCTAATTGGACGTTAGTGCCCAAGAGGCTTGAGAGCTTTGCATTCGTTTTCATGGGATGTCACTCTCAAACAAGCTATATATATATATATATATACACACACACACACACACACACACACACACACACACACACCAAGGCCTTTTTCGATTGATGGATGCTTGAGGTCATGCCAGGAATGAATGGTGTCATACGATATGTCAGGTCGTTTCCAATTGATTAATATTTCTGAAATCTTTGCTACTTAAATCAAACCAAAATATATAGTTGAAGATTTCGTCTTGCTTGATGTCGCGTATACGTTGAATTACATTTTCAAAACAATTAGAAAAATATAAAAGAAACGTTGCATAAAATATATTTTACCGCGGTTTACTGACAGAAAAAATAAGATGAAAAATTTGTATTAGTAGCTTTAGATTAAAAAAAAAAAAAATCCATCCATATTCACTACCAGAAAATCTATAAATACAAAAAAAATCACCGATATATTTTTTTTGTCGGTATTTTGTAGTGACCTTTACTGACTGAATTTTTTCAATTGCTAAATTTATCGGTATTTACCGACAAAAATACATTGTCAGTATATACAAAGGGAATCCCAGTCAAAATAGAAGGAATTAAAAAAAACCGAACAGTTTGATGAAATGTAAGTTTTTACGAATATCGTTACCGACGGAATTATAGTTGGATTCAAACTGGCAAGTCATATAGTGACGTGTCATTTATACAGACAAAATTGCCGATAGATTGATAGATGAAATAATTCTGTCAGTAATATTTAATATATGACCTGACCCTCTCCCTTATTTCTCTTTCTTCCTTCAAAAACCTCTCTGCAACAGCCCTTAGCGCCCCCTACACCCCCCTCATCTCACCACAACTCATCTTTCCGCAACGTTTCCAGTAACAATAACACTCTGTTTGATAGTATTCGTGTTCTGATTGAAATTTTATTACGGATTTTTCATTTTAAGTAAGCAAATCTACCATTTTTTAAAATTTGAACACAATTTTAATGTTACTTTTTTTATTGCATATTTTTGTAGTATATGTTTTTTATTTGAGTGTTTACTTGTTTTATTGTTTTTTTCTCAAACAAACATGTTGTATAGATTTATGATGTTGTACATGTTATGGTTTGTTTTAGATTTTGTAAAATTATATTTTTTGTAAATTATTGAAACTTATGTTGAATTACTGACTTAGATATGTTGTGAAGAAATAAATAATGGCTTGTTTAATGAGTCCATTTTATATTTGTCAATATCATTGGCGAGTTGTAATTTCTATAAATGTGTACAAATTTATATGTACATAGATAATTGATAATGAATTAAGAGAAATATTAAAGTAGGTTGGGTAATCTTTTTGCTAAACCAATATTTTAGCAAATTTATTTAGTTAACGTAGTTAATTAATACATGTTGTCATCATTATTTGATATAGGTTTGATAGAAGTCATGAATGATCGTTCATGGATGTATAAAGATTCACCTTAAGAATTGCGGATGATGGATTATTGTAATAGGATTCAAGGTTTTATTAATTATGCAACATCTAATCCAAGAAATATTAGTGGATGCAGTATTAGGTGTCCGTGCAAGAGATCTAAAAATAAAAAGTCTTTCGATCCGGATGTTGTAACGATGCATCTTCTACACAAATGGTTCATGAATGAATGAATACCTGTGTTGGTATGCACATGGAGAACCATTTGTTCTTCACGAGACCATGATAAAAAGGATGGTTGAGTTAACTTTTAGTGTTAGCAGCATCCATGGAGTTGATCCTTATGGGACTATGGTTATCGATGTGATGAGAATGAATCAGGGTCATACCAGTCAATCTCCAATTGTAGATAAAGAATCTAATGCAGACGTGGCTATTTTTGTTTTTAATCTCTTGAAAGATTCTAATGAACCATTATGGGATGGTTTCACAAATCACAGTAAATTATAGGCTTTTGCACAGGTGTTTACCATCAAGTTGGATTATGGGTTGAGTGAGGCGATTATGATAAAAATGTCAAATGGACGAGAAGCATTTTACCTAAAGGGAACAAGTTGAACTTATATACTATAAAGTCCATGATGAAACCCCTCGGTCTAGGATTCTAGAAAATTAACATATGTCCAAACTTCTGTATGCTATACTACCTTGAAAATATTGAGTTGACCGAGTGCAAGACATGTGGGCATTTCCATTATAAACCCAGAACTGGCAGGGAAAAGACTCTTGTAGCATATAAAAAACTTAGATACATCCTAATCACACCTAGACTGTAGAGGTTATTCATGTCATCAAAGACTACTGAGCACAAGATATGACACTAATCACAAGATGCGGTGGATGGAGTCATGATGCATCTTTCTGACGGTAAAGCATGGAAACGCTTTAACAGTGTGCATCCTCATTTTTCAGCTGAATCAAGGAACATGCATCTTGGATTATGTATAAACAGATTCAATCCATTCGGGTCATTTGTTGCTCCTTATTCTTATTAGCTAATTATATTCAGGGTTTATAACTTGTTACTGAAGATGTGTATGAGGCTAGAGTTCATGTTTTTATCTATGATCATGCCCGAACTATTAGGTCCAGGCCAAAATATAGATGTTTGTCTTCGACCCTTGATTGATGAGTTGATACAGTTGTGGTTCTCCAGAGCTTTACAGTTGTGGTTCTCCAGAGCTTTAACTTATAATGTATCGAAGAAACATAATTTTCATGGGGGGGAAAGAGGCAGGGGCAGCCACTGTGCAGCCACCCTAAAACAACCGACAAAGGGCATGTCCCTTCTATTTTTTCACAACCCCGTGGTAGGCCATGGGTCAAAGTCTATGCAAGTGGCTATAGTCGGCGTCTTTTTAAGTCTTTAAGGGAAGAGAAGGCGATGAGAAACAGGGGAGAAAAGTCCTCTTCTTCCCATGTTCTCTACGTGTCTAGGGGAAGAAAAAGACATATGGTGCCGTTCAAAATGGAACCGTTTCAAACTTATTCTTCTTCTTCTTTAAATGAACAATGTATGAAACGACGCCATTTTGGACAAAACACGTCATTTCATTTAAAAGAAAAAGACGGCAAAAACGTGTCAGAGTTCATATTGGTCCTCAATTTGCAATTTGTTCAATCAAGTCCTAAATTGCAATTTTGATTTAAAAATTAATGCAATTGCATCCCTACCAAAAATCAAACAGCAGCCCTGAAGTTGGCCACCTTTTTCACTTTGGTCCTTGCTCTTGAATTAGTGCAATTTGACCCTTAATTAAGCAATAAACTTCTAATTTCTTTAATTTGGTCCCTGATCTGGTTTTAATTACAATCCCTCTATTTACGCACCTTTTTCAATTTGGTCCTTGGTTTCGGATGTCTTCAATTAAGTTCCTAATTGGCCATCAAACTTCAATATTTATGCAATTAAGCCCCTAATTTGATTAAATTAACTCTTAAAAATTATAATTTGACCCTAGAACTTTAATTTCTTCTAATTAAAGCCCAAATTAACTTCAAAATCAATTTTTCTTTCAATCAAACCCTTTATAAATTCAATTAAACCTTCAATAAAATTTAATTGAGTCCATAAACATTTGATTTTGGACTTTTCTTCCTCAATTTGAATTTTCTTAGTCAATAGGCCTCTCACCGGTCAATAAAATACTGTCAAATTTTAATCTTTGTATTTTTTAACTTCCTGAACCACTTTTTAATAATTTGTTGAGTGTTCTGGCATCCTCTTTTCACTGTTATATTTTTTGATAATATGTTTTTGATTTTTTTTATGTATTTTATATTCTTGAAGAGAGAAAAAATGTGAATTGAGGAATAACCCAAAAATAGGTTATGACAGTTGCCTCCCTCTTTATAATGCTTACGAAGCAAATATTTTGCATAATAAGTTTTGTAAAGATAAACAAAACTGCTCTTTTCAAAATTTGGTTGACTTGAAACTTCGACCAGACCCAAAGTCCTGTGTGTGATTGGGCTAAACTGAGATTCCTTTCACCAATCCCCTTTAACCAGAACCCAAATACTACGCGCGGTTAGGATAGACTGAGATTCCTTTCATCAATCCCCTCTAACTAGAACCTAAAAATCTTGTGTGGTTAGGATAAACTAGGATTCCTTTTGCCAATCTCCTATAACCAAAACCAAAATCCTTTGTGTGGTTAGGATAAACTGAGATTTCTTTCACCAATCCCCTCTAACCAGAATCAAAATCCTACTGGTGGTTAGGATAGACTGAGATTCCTTTCGTCAATCCCCTCTAACCAGAACCAAAAATCTTGTGTGTTCAACCCCTTTGTTTTTTGAAAAAAGATTGTCTATTTTCACAGGCAACCTACCCATACATACTTAAAGTGGTCTATTTTTAGAGGCGACCAGCCCACACGCTCATGTTTACCCTGATCTATTTTCATAGGTGACCTGCCCAAGTAGAAAAAGAAAGGGTGGTCTTATTGTAATAGGTGAAGGAATGGTTTCATTATAATGGGTGACCTACCCAGATAAAACATGAAGAATGGTCAAATTCTAATGGGTGACCTACTTAATGGAAAAAAGAAAGAGTGGTTATGTTGTAATGGATGACCCACCTAAGTGGAGGAATGGTCTCATTGTAATGGGTGACCTACCCAGATAAAAACATGAAGAATGATCGAATTGTAATGGGTGACCTGCCCAAAAATAGAAAAAGGAAGAGTGGTCGTATTATAATGGGTGACCTGCCCAAGTGAAGGAATGGTCTCATTGTAATGAGTGACCTACCCAGATAAAAAAATAGGTGACCTACCTAGATAAAAAAAACATGGAGAATTGGTCGAATTATAATAGGTGACCTACCCAAGTGGAAAATAAAAGAGTGGTCGTATTGTAATGGGTGACCTTTCTAAGTGAAGGAATGGTCTCATTGTAAAGGGTGACCTACTCAAATAAAAACATGAAGAATTGGTCGAATTGTAATGGATGACCTACCCTAAAAATGGATGGAGAAGGCTCAAAAGCGCACTCGAAAGGAGGTAGGGTTAGAAAACGTACTACACAAGAAGTGAGGGCTCAAAGGCGCACTCAAAAGGAGGTGAGGGTACAAAGGCCCACTCAAAAGGAGGTAGGGTTAGAAAACACACTACCCAAGTGGTGAGGGCTCAAAGGCGCAATCAAAAGGAATTGAATGCTCAAAGGCACACTAAAAAAAAGAAGGTGTAAGGGCTCAAAGGCACACTCAAAAGAAGGTAGGGTTAGAAAAACACACTACTAAAAAGTTAATGGTGAAACACTGATCTATCAACGTTGAAAGCAAATGCATTATGATTGATATGTATGTATACTTACCTGAGAAATATAGACCCCCATTTCTCCATGGTGTCTTTCTTTTCTAAAAAGTGGAATGTTGATAGTAAACTTTGATGGCCTTTTCACTCTTGCTTACTCGAGTCACAACTTATGATATTGACCTCTAGGAAGGGTTTGATGCCATCATACATCTTTTTCCTTCATCTTTTATCTCAAGGGTTGCCAATTTTGCCCGACATTTTTCTTAGAAAAGAAATCATGAAACCAGCCCTACCATGTGTTTTTTATTGCCCCCTAGCTTGATCATGCCCCCCAAGTGTTCAATCCGGGTTTATTTTAAGGTAAGGATATGTAAGTTTGGGTATTTTTGTATAGGGAAGTGTTTTCATACAAAAATTTTAGAACTTCCAACCTATTCCAACCACATGAATCATTTTGACATTAGTTCAAAATAAACTTGTTATAAAAAATTCAAGTGATTCCTATGGATAGGTTTCTTGAAGTGATGAAAGCTTTTATTTTGCTTTTGGGTTAAAGATGAAGTGACATCTGATTGGTTATAAAAGGTTTAAAGTTCAATTTGAGGGTTATTGAGAACCAAATCAGTTCAAAAGCTTTATTTTATTTGCATGAATAATGATTTGACACGCATGAGAAAGCATTGCCCACTAATCCAGATTGCTTGCCTTTGATAAAAAAGGGCTTTATCAGGTACGTAATGTAGGCTTTGGCTATTAGTTACGAAGAAAAGGATATTTTGCATGCTCAAAAGGTGTTTAAAAGATTTTAAGACTAAGGATCACTTGTGCTTATTTTTTGACCTTTTTTATTTTGAATTTCTTTCCAAAATGGTTTATCTTGCCCCCTAGTGTCAGGTTTGGGTTCTTTCTCTTTGTTTTCTTCATTTTGTTTGGTTGAGCATAATCACCTCAATTGTTTTTATAAGAAGTTCTACTCTTTTGGATCTTCTTTATCATTCCCCAACTTTGCGTGGGCAACTTTGATCATTAAGTTTTTTTTTTTTTTCGCACTTGCCCCTCAGTGTGGGGTGTGATCCTAATCAAGGTTATTTCTAAAAAAACATTACCAAGCTCAAAATAGGATTGCAAATGATATATTTCAGCCGCGTGAAAGGATTATCAATGATGACCTTTCTTCATCTCAAATGCATGCATTTATGGGCAGTAAGCCTTGCTTTCATGCACGTATACAAAATGATTTATTCATTCAAATCCTATGTGTGATTATAATCATACCCTAATTCATTCAAAAGTTGAGTCACCTCATGGTTTTGTTTGTCTTTGTTTTGTCTTTTTTTTCTTTCAAGTTTTCTAGGTATATGTTTACCTATTTAAGGAAGCACTTGAATTTTCAAAATGCATTTGTTTTGGACAAATATCAACACTTTTTTGTTTTTGTACTCACTTTGGAGATCCCAAAAAATATCCTTGAAATCATATGAGATTATGTATGGTTTTACAAGAAAGGAACTCCGAAGGATTCGTCATGTTGTAGTTTTGTGAGCAAAAGTTGTGCTCAAAATGTTATTTACATGTAATAACAACAACAAAAAAGTGTGATATGAACACAAGAAAGCACATGATCTTATACTAGAAAGCTCATTGACAGAGAAAGTCTTGTTCAAAAGCATTAAACGAAAGGCAATAATAAGGCAAGCTTCATTGGTGAATCTGCTCTTAAGCTAGCCCCATTTCAAAAGTTATGTGCAGAGAACTCAAAGATAAGGTAGAACAACACCACAGTCAAAATTTGAGTTCTTCAAAATTCATGCTATCATTTCCGCACTTATGCTGGACCATTTATGCTTTTCAGGTCCCCAAACATTCCAACCTAATATGCTTCAAGCAGGATTAGGCAACGGGTTCATGTTCATATTAGTGGTGTCTTTCAATTATATCCACCTGGCCTTGATTAATTCCAGAAGCTTTCTCTTGAAGGCATTACAAGTATGGATGCTATGCCCAACAATACCAGCATGGTATTCACAATTGAGTTCTAGCTTATACCAATTAGGATAAGATGGTTACATAGGTGTCAACGGTTCTAGAGCTATCTGCCCGATGCTCAATAGCTTTGAATACATCTCATTCATGGGTAGCGATAGTGGAGGTAGTTGTTCTTGAACCCTTTGATAATTTTCAATTTGGCTTTTGGCTTAAAATTTTTGGGGTTCAGGCTTTTTTATGTTGGCAATTTGGGATGGAGTGTGGTAGTTTTGGGATGAGTTTTTCCTACCCCTATAGCCATCTTTAACATGATGGACCTCTTTTCTTTTGAAGCCTCTTTTCTCAGTGGGTGCAGAAATTCTACCACTCTTGACACCTTGCTCCATGCGTTCACACATTACCACAACATCAATTAATTGCTAGGCCGAACTACCCATCACATGTTCGTAATATGGTGCTTTAAGTGTGTTGACAAATAAATAGACCATCTCTTTGTCCAGAAGTGAGGGATGTACTTGAGCAGCTGATTTCCGCCATCTTTGAGCATATTCCCTTATGCTTTCTTTGTCCATTTTCTCTAGATTGGATAAGTTGTTTCTGTTGGGAGTGATGTCCATATTGTACTTGTATTGCTTGACAAAAGCATTCACCATATCTTTCCATCTCTGGATTTTTGTGTTGTCTAATCTCATATACCAACTCAAAGTTACCCCACTTAAGCTGTCTTGAAAAAAATACATTAGTAGTTTTTCTTCATGTACTACCTCTGCCATTTTGTTGTAGTAGGACTTGAGATGAGTTATGGGGCATTGTGTTCCACTATATTTGATGAACTTAAAAACACAAAATTTTTTTGGGACAACCACGTTTGGGACCAAACACATCTCTACTGCTCGTACCGGGTCATATAAGTTTACCCCTTCAATGACTTTGAGTCTGGCTTCCAGCGTATCTATCTTAGCTTGATTAATGATATTAGATGACTTAGCCTTGTGAGGCTCGTTAACAGATGCCTTCATGACTGTCGGGGTTAGTGCAAGTGTCGCTGACTGCACAAATGTTGGATTTTGCTAAGGCTCTTGACCATGTTCACTCATTCTTTCTTTAGGCTGAACTGTAGTAGGAGGCTCTTGACCATGTTCACTCATTCTTTTTTTAGGCTGAACTGTAGTAGGAGCTTGATTAAAGGTGACCGGTCGGTAACAAGGACCTTCATTAGAGGTATTTCTCAGTGTTTGCTCGAGTAAGCTAGTGAAGATCTTGTTAGTTGTTGTTTGTGGTGGCTTGCAGTGGCAGAAGCGGTGGCTTGCGGTGGTAAAGGTTGTGGCATGAAGCCCGGTGGTGAAATGTCAGTGGCTTCAGGCGACGATCTTTCTCTCTTCTCTCCTTTGCTTCTTTGTGTTTTTATTTTCTTTTCTTCCTATGTTTTTCTCTTTTTTTTTTCTTTCGATCTTCAGCTCCTTCCCTCTTGTATTCTGCTGCCCTCTCCTCACTCTTTTGTTTTTTTTTGCTCTCTTCCCCTGTATTTATTATAGGAAAAAAAAAGGGGAGAGAGGCAGGGGCGGCAACTATGTAACCGCCCCGAACCGTGCAAGGGTTACTTCCCCTCCATTCTTCCACCATATGGCAAGCAAGTAAGGATGTTATGTCGCTGTCTTTTTAAGGTTTAAGAGATAGAGGGAGAGAGAAAAAACAGGGGAGAAAGTCTTCTTTTTCCCTTGCCTCGTGCATCAAGGGGAAGAAGACATATGGTGCTGTTCAAAACGGCACCATTTTTTATTCTTTTTCTTTTGTTTTTTTTAAATGTATGAAACAACATCGTTTTTTCCAAAACACATCATTTCATTTAAATGGAAATTGGCACCAAAACACGTCAGATTCCTTTCGCCAATCTCCTTTAACCAGAACCAAAATCCTGTGTGTGGTTAGGCTAAACTAAAATTCCTTTCGCCAATCCCTTTTAACCAGAACCAAAATCCTGTGTGGATGGGCTAAATTGAAATTCCTTTTGCCATCCCCTTTAACCAGAACCAAACATATTATGTGGTTAGGATAAACTGAGATTCTTTTCACCAATCCTCTTTAATCAGAACCAAAATCCTGTGTGGTTAGGCTAAACTAAGATTCTTTTCGCTAATCCCTTTTAATCAAAACCAAAAAATCCTATGTGTTTTCCTATTGGCAGGGTTTGAACTTGCTTCTTTCTTTTTTTTGAGAATTTCCTAATGGTAGGATTCTTCTCAATGATAAAATTTGATCAAGCTTTTTACTTGATGCATTCTCTTTTCTTTTCTTTCTTTTTTTTTTTACGAATGACCTCGGTTTTTTCTAATTGCAAGGTTCCTGGTGGCTGAAATTAACTAGATTTGCTTAATGACATAGTTGGAAAACTTGGTACTTCCTGATTGCAGGATTTGACCTAATAATTCTCGATTGTGGGGCTAACCTAAAGACTCTTTCTGATGACAGGGTTGTTCTTCTCATTTCAATGAGGGCATGCTTTTCTTGTTCTTCCTGATGACAATGCTTGAACTTTCTTTGGGAATTTCCTAATGGTAGGGTTCCTCTCACTTTTCTTATTAATTGCAAGGATTTTTAGTGGCAAGGTTGTCTTGGTAACTCCCAATCGCGGGGTTTGAAAATTCAGTACTTTCTTATAACAGGGTTGACCTGAAGACTTTTCCTGATGGCAGGGTTAATCTTCTCATTTCTTTGAGATTTTTCTAATTGTAGGGCTTATCTCATCTTCCTCCCATTCTAGGGTCAAAACAATGATTCTTTGTCATTCATCAACTCAATGATTCTTTCTTTATCCCCAATCTTGCTGGACTACATTGAGGATTTTTCCTGTAACAAATCAAAAATATATCCAATGCTTTGACATTAGATGACATGCATGTATCCTTACCTGATTTGAAATATAGGCCCCCTTTTTCAATGTTTCATCATCACAAGGTGTCTTTGTTTGTTATTCAAAGGTTTTTTTATTCTTTCAATGTACTAGCTCATTCGTGTGCTCTTCTTTCACTCAAATGTAAGTGTAATGCCCATCTTGGGTTGTCCACGACGATTATTACTCTCATTGCTTCTCAAGCTTAACCATGCCTCCAAGTGTGGTGTTACTCGATTCATCATGAAGGAGTTGAAAAAATGATCCATCTTCTAGATTCTCTCAAGAATTGTCCTTTGATTGGTTGTACAAGTTTTGCCAATACCCGTCAAGAGGTTTTCTAGTGTTTAACCTCATTTTAGATTGCCAATCAGTCATGGACTTACCCCTAGTTGAAACAATACTCTTCAGTCTTCTTGGAAACTATCCAATCACTCAAACATGCATCTTATAGCTTGTAGTAAAAGGCTTATGGTTGTATGCTTAGTGTTCTTCTCAATAGATTCTCTTTAGCTCATCTAATCAGAATGTGAAAAGAAATGTCTCGGCCTCATTAATAATGTTACTTTTATCACACATACTCATGCCGTGAAGGGTGCCTTTGGGCTTCAGAACAAATGGTCCCACAATCAGTCTTTGTGGTAGGCTCCTTTTCCAACATTCGCTCAATGTAGTTGTGTGATAACATCTGTCGATAACCATGTTTCAAAGGATGAAAATATGAGATTGTCCTTTAAGTGCAGCATTGTTCCACAGCCAGTCTTGGTGGTGTACATCTTTTAGCCATTCAATTACATTTATTTGTGTTTCCTCATCAATCGATAGCCATGTTTCAAAAGATAATGATATGAAAGTGTCCTTCAGGTACATCTTTGTTTCTCAATTGCTGATTGGGTTCACTAAAGCATGGACTGTTTTTGAACGACATTGCCCCCAGTATGATCTGAATGTGCTCGTTTATTGATTATCTTTCTTTAACCCACATTGTCCTCAGTTCACTGATTCATCAATTAATCATCTTTCATTGCCTCCTAGTTGATTTGAATACTGCTTATTTTTTCCTTCTTACGGTCCACTATATTGCCCCTGGCTGCTCCATTTTTCAAAGAGTGATGAGAAGTGTCAATGTCATTTCTGTCAAGGATTTAGCAGACTCAATCATTGTTCTTCTTTGTCTGACAATCTTCCTTATTTTGGAATCAACTCTCAAATTTTAAAGATCATGTCTATTCAAGTCTAGTTTGTTGAAATGAAATCAGAGATGTCTTTGTTTGAAAAAGATCTTTTTGAAAAATCAAGCTTTTTTGGCAAAGACCCAACACATGTTTTTTAAAATATACAGTCCTTTGATTGTAATGTATTTTAAAAACAAAAATTGACCCGTTGTAAGATTTAAAATGGTTTTTTCACGGTTATTTGTATCCATTTTAGACTCTGATTTTGGGTGCCTTTTTTATGGTTTGTGATGAGACAACTTTCTATATATGTCCAAAAAGAATACAAAATGCTAAAGTCAAAACTCGAGGCTTTATCAAAAAGATTGTTTCCCTTTTTAGCATTAATTTTTATTAGTATGCATAATAACAAATAGCTTAATCCATGAAGCCACGACTCTTATAGAAAAACTTTTCCAGTTTTGAGAGCACCATTTATTGGTTCAAATTGCTTACTTGATCAAAAAATGCTTTTAAAAGCACGTAATGTAGACTATGGTTCATGGCTATGAAAGAAAGGAAATTCACAGGCTCAAAAGGTGTTTGAGGGTTCAAAGACCTAGGATCAACATCAACTCATTTTTTTTCGTTGTCTTTGTAAATGAAATGACATATACCCATGTTAACCTCATTAGAATTCTCTTAACATGGGTAATAATGCAAATCCAACTTTTTTTTTATTAATGACCAATTTTGATCATTTGATGACATTAGAAGCTTTATCATGGATACCAAAAGTCATGCTTATAGCTTAGTATCTTTCTGGTGTTTGACTTTTGGCATTTGTTGTGTCTAATAACTGTGACATGATTAATTCTAGCACCCATCTTCACTGCTTTGTCTAGGTGGTAAGGAAAGATCAGCATCAGTATTTTCTGCCCCCTAGTCTATGTCTTTTTTTTTTTTCTTTTAGCCCTTTCTCAATCATTGGAAATTTTTTGTTAGCCTTCAAAATATCTCTCATTTGCCCCCGGTATGAGGTTTGATCCTATTCATGGTTTCTTTTGAAAAGAAAATTATTATGGCTCAAATGGGGATTATAAGGGATATAATCTTTAGACAGTGAAGGGATAATAAAGATGGCCTTTTCTCATTTCATGCAAGGTCGCATAGAACCGATAAATTTTGACCTTATCCAATGTAATAATTTGGACTTATAAGAATCATAATTCATGAGTCCATAACTACTGAATCCACTACATATCATTATACATATTGCTAAAACTTAGCTATATGATGTGTGGTTTAATTTTGTGGTGAGCTCCAAATTTGCTTGGTCATCTCATGTTGTTTATCATGTCAACGAAATATTTTTGCAATCAAAACACTTTTAATCCTTCAAAATTGCTTAACTTTAACCGTCGCATGTTGGAGTTTGATCAAAATATTTTGTCAAAATACCAAAAGAAAAACATCTCATGATTTCAAGACAATAATAAGACAAAGAATAAAGCATAATTCATTAAACATATGTGATGCATTAATGATATATGAAAGCATATCGCAGCAAAATACAAATGCTCATTCTCTTGATAGTTGCATAATGTTTACGCCTTTGTCAGCATTTTGCAAACTACTGGTTATTGTTGAAGACAGAGGTAACTATATGGTAGGTACCGCCACTCTTCACAAACTCAATTTGCCCCTTGCTTACCAGCTTCCGGACTTGATACATGAAATGTTTGCAGTTTTCAATTGAATGGCCCAGGACCCTGTTATGATAATCGCATCTTTGGTTTAGATCATACAACCTAGGAAATGGTGGTTGCATGGGTTTTGACAAAGTTGGAGTAAGAATTTCAGAGTCTATCAGATATTGGTAGACAAACTCAAGTGGAAGAGGTATGTTGATCTCTGACAAAGGCATTTAAGTAGTTGATGCTATAGCGAGACCTAACACACAATTAAGGTTTCCCGATTAAAAGTTATCTTCAAATTCGTTTGTCCTCATTGTTCTAGAATCCATGGTCAAACCTTCAATCTTTCCCATTTTGATAGCTTGTTCAATTCTTTCTACAATCCTTACAACTTCAAGAAAATATTGAGTTGAGCTTCTTCTCAAATGCTCATAATAAGGGCATTGAAAAGTGGTGGCATACAATATCACCATTTCTGTATTTATTTGTGGAGGTTGAACATATGTTGCCTTATCTCGCCATCTTTGCACATATACCCTTACAGACTCTTGATTTTTCTTCTTCATAGCCATTAGGATGGTTCTGTCACAGATTAAATTTATAATGCTTCAAAAAGGCATCTACCATGTCTTTCCATGCCTTGATCCTCATATTGTCTAGTCTTATATACCAGCTTAAACTAAATCTAGCGAGACTATCTTGAAAAAAAAATATCAGCATCTTATCGTTATGGATCATTTCAGCCATCTATTTATAGTATGACCGGAGATACGTGTATGGGCATTCTAGTCTAGTATACTTGACGAAGTTCTGCACTATAAACTCCTTCGGCACCACAATATATGGAACCAAACAAACTTCAGTCGCTATCACCAGGTGAATCAGATTATTTCCCTCAATTACTCTCAATCTTTCTTCTAAGGTGAATATCTTGTCGAGGTTTATGAAACTGATAGACCTATTTTCAGAAGGCCCATCCATAGGAGCTTAAGTTGGCTGGATAGGGATTGTAGGCACAAAGTGCTGCTCTGTTACTGAAGTTGCCCCCAGGTTCTAAGATGTTGCGGGGAAGTGAGTTGTTGGTGCTCTTATAGATGGTTGTGCATAAATCCCTTTTCCATTCTTGGAGCTCAGCACTTGTTCGAGCATATTTGTAAGTCTAGCTACTTCACCTTTGATGCTCTCAATTTCATTTTGATAATGGGCCTCTAACTGAGCTTTTACTTCATTTTTTATCTTTCAGCTTGTAAGTGTAAATACATTTCAACCTGAAGTGATGTATGATAAATGTATAAACATTTTTCTATATGATGAACTCGTCCTTCATAGGATGACATATGGTCGTAACTCTTGTATGATGAAACAAGAATCTTGATTTTTACCCAAACTCTATAATGAAAACTTTTTGAGTGACGGTCATTATGTCACCCACAAGTCTTAAATTTAAGATGCTTCATAAAGGGTTTGCCCTTATGCAAATAAAGATGGCACATACAATTTATGAACATGCTTTATTCATTGTGTGAGACAAAAGGTAGGTTTTTTACCGAGTCTCAAAACAAGTCTCATATCTGCCTAGTGACAGCCTTTGTAAAGGCAATATAGGGGGTGTTGTAAAGAATAGCTAAGGCAGGTATGCTCGTCATTACTAAGCAGACACTCAGATATAAGTTGGATGTTTCACGCATCTGAACCCTAATCAATAGTCATGGGGAAAATTGCTAATTCCCCACTTAACTTAGAAGCTTGTGAGTGCTTTTCAAAAAATTAAAGCATGTGATGTCATGAACAAATATGTACAGAAATTAAAGCGTGTAAGAAAATAAATAAAAGAACTCCATATTAATAATAATTAAAAAAAACACACACACACACAAAAATAAGACAACATGAGTATCAGACAAAACACAATTATCAGCCAAAAACAATGCTTAGTCCCCTAGTGAAGTCGCCATTTTATCACACGTGTGCGACGTCGCGGCGATTGTCCACTCTAAAGAAAAATGTATAATCTATTTGGCAAGTATGGGAGAAAAGGAATTATTGTCTCTTATCAATGGAAAATTTGAATAGGAGTCGCCATCTAGTATTCTAGACACTAGAAACCCTAACTGGTCTCAAAGATAGGGTATGAAGACTGGTTGCGTAAAGGGAAGGTATTAACACCCCCAACTACGCTCTACCTAAGGTAAGCTGTATTGTTTTATTGTTTGATAAAATCTAAGGTTTTGGTTACGTTTTCTAATTGTTCGTTCTTTTAAAGGGTCAAGAAAAGTCCTTCTTTGTAAGGAGATTCTTATGTTATCAGGTAAAACATAACTATTCTATATCAGGAAAAAAAAAATGAATATTCAGAATACGTTTTACGTGTAATGTCGTATCCCGAATACTAAAAGACAAACAAAATAAAATTTTGTTATTTTTGAAATTTTAGCCAATATTATCTTGACTTTAATAAACTAGTTATTAAAACCTGGCATGCATGCTAAAACATTGTTTTTTTTTATGAAAAAAAAACACTATGATTTTTTAGCTTTGAGACACTTGGTGTATGCACAAAAAAACATTTTTTTTTTTTTAATTTTTTTAAAGTTGACAAAAACCTGGTATTTTAATACCAAATTTGTATTTTTACGACGTAAAATACAGACCAATATTAAGTAAAAAAAAAAAAGTAGAAAATACACAGAAAAATTACAATTTTTTTTAAAAGCATTTTTGAAAAAAAAAATTAAATTGAGTCGAACCTAACCCAAAAGAAACTAGGTCAAGATCGGCCCAAAACAAAATTAGGCCAGAATCGGCCCATAGATAGCTGGTTACTGTGTTGTGCGCACAATAACCATTGAATTATAATTAGGTAGTTACTGTGCTTTGCACGCTAACTACCTAATTATATTTCATTTGCTGCAGAACGAGAATTGCTCACATTCTACATGCAAATGAAAATGAACACCAAAACGGGGACAAAAGAGGACGAGAAGATTACCTCGAGTGGAGGAGATTGTTTGCTATCGTTTGCAGTGGCTGGGAAGCCTGGTGGTGAAATGGTAGTGACTCCAGACATCGATCTTTCTCTCTTCTCTCCTATGCTTCTCTATGTTTTTCTTTTCTTTTCTTCCTTTGTTTTTCTCTTCTTCTTTTTTTTTTCATTCCTTATCTCTTTCCCTCTTTTGTTCTGCCGCCCTCTCCTTTGTCTTTTTTTTTTTTTTTTGCTCTCTTCCCTTATATTTATAGGAAAAACAAGGGAAAGAAAAGCAAGGATGGCCACTATGCAACCAGTGGCGGAGCCAGAGTTTTTTCAATGAGGGGGCAAATTATTAACAAATACTAAATTATATAGATGTACATTAGAAATCAATTCAAAGCATATATACTAATTCATATCAAGTAAAATTAATTTAAAAATACTTTTAAAATGAAAAAACTTACATTATAATTGTTCTCTTCGAGTTTTCATATTTTGAAATCGCTTCATAATAGCTTCATTATCGATCTTATCGAAGATATCTTTCTCAATATATACAACCAAACTATCATTCATCCACTTATCTCCCATCCTATTCCGCAATCTACTCTTGACAATATGCATAGCAGAAAAAACTCTCTCCACTGTAGCAGTTGCAACTGGTAGAAGTAATGATAATTTGATAAGCATATATACTAATGGAAATATCAAATTCTTCTTTGTTTTTACCATTTTCTCTGCAAGACTAGCAATACCTTCAATACCAGAGAACTCATCATCACCACGTAGATCAATAATATACGTATCAAGTTGGTCACCAAGTACCATAAGGTCCACTATAGAGAATTCACTGGGATAAAAAAGAGCAAGACGAAGAAGCTTTTCTTTGTTGAAAGTAGAGAAAAAGTCACCTGGGTTTAAACATGCCACACAAAGAAGTAACTTTGTACTCGTCTCAGTAAAACGATCATCCAACTCAGTAAGTTGCATGTCAATGATATTGTTAAACAATTCATAACGGAAATGGTGTAGGTTTGTTATCCCTTGAGATTTTCGCCTTAAACGCCCACGAAGCTTGTACTCATCATCCATGTTTAGAATATTAATATCATGTTTGATGCAAAAAGATGACACTTCTTCTAGTAAAGATTCCCAATAATTCTCTGTCATCATTTTGAATCGTTCCTTTGATGTTTTCAATAAACTCATAGCATTTTCTATGTTTTGATCTTTTCTTTATAATGCTTGTGAAAACTCATTAGTAACTGTTTATATCCTTCTCAAACAATGAAGCGTGAATACAAAATTAAATGATTCCATAATATCTGTTAAAACGACTGCTTCTGTTCTCTGTTCTGAGTTCATCCCATCCTCCCTTATAATCTCAAGCACGTCAAGAACTGATGAAAACATTGCAAGTAGACGAATAATTGTAACATAGTGGGAGCCCCAACGGGTGTCACCATACCTTCTAAAAGAAGTTTCTTGATTCAAGCCTCGTCCACTAGCAATTTCTCCATTTTTAAGTCCTTCAATAATTCTAGCATATTGTTTTTCTCTAATCACCTCCATCCTTTTGCATGATGCTCCAACTATGTTTATAATGCTAGAAATAAAATTGAAGACATCTCCAACTTCATTATGCTTCTTTGTAACAGCCACAAGAGTCAATTGAAGTCTATGAGCAAAACAATGTACATAATACGCACTTGGATTGCTATTTAGAATAAGTGCTTTCAAGCCATTGAATTCACCTCGCATGTTACTTGCTCCATCATATCCCTGACCACGCAATCTTGATATGCTTAACCCATGTTTAGAAAACAAAGCTTCAATAGCTGCCTTGAGTTAACTAGCAGTTTATCTCGCACATGTTGAATGCCAAGAAAACGTTCAATTATATGTCCATTGTTGTCTACATATCGTACAACAACAGCCATTTGTTCCTTGATTGATATGTCACGTGACTCGTCAATTAAAATTGAAAATAATGAGTTACCTAGATCTTTGATAATCACATTTGTAATCTCCTCTGCAGCAACTTGAGTAATGTCTTTTTGAATATCTGGAAAAGTCAATTTGTTATGTCTAGAAGCTTCATTAAAAGTAACTCTTTTAATAGCTTCATTATTTCTGGAAAGAAAATGCAAGAGCTCTAGATAATTTCCTTGGTTGCTTGAACATTCACATTCATCATGGCCACGAAATGGAAGTCCTTGGTGCAACAAAAAATGAGCACACTCTATTGAAGCATTCAACCGAGTTCGATAATCACTTTGACTCTTTACTGTCTGCTCAGATAACAAAGTCATGATACTTTGTTTTTCATTCATCAAATTTTCACATTTTATTCGAGCTGCATTGTGACTACTATTAGACTTTCCAATATGAAGATCAAATCTTTCCTTCTTTTTCCAATTTGAAAACCCATCACCCACAAACGAATCAACATCCCCTTTTGACTTGAAGAAATAACAATACAAGCAAAAGGTAGCATCTTTGGCTATGATGTACTCTAACCATTTTGGATATGCACTAAACCAAGCTGAATTAAAGCGTCGTAGTGTTGATATATTCCCAAATTGTTTTTGAGGAAAATCACAGTGTGAAGGTTGACAAGGACCTTTTTGTAGATAAGCTCTTCGGATTGCATCCCTATCATTTATATGGTATTCATAAATTGGTCTTCTTAAGCAAGGGTCAGCAAGGAGAGTGTCAGGGTTGATTTCAATATGACTTTTCTTTGAACTTGATGGAGTTACATGACTTGAAGCTTTGATTGACTCTTCATCCTCAAGGGATTTACGCTTGAAATATTTGTCTAGTGACATGTTAATTTAATATGAACCTGCTGGATTTTTTTTATCATCATTAGTGTCTACATAATAATTAACACAACTACATAATAATTCACTGTTAAATAAAAATCAGTTAAGTTACACAATAATTTTAAATCTTTCATATGAAATTCATAGCAAAATACACATCAATTCATCAAAATCAAAACCTATTTCAATTCATATCTATATACATATAATAAGTATGTTGATTAAATTATACTTAATTATTTCTAGATATTTAATTGAGGAGCAATGCCTAGTGTATGTGTAAGAGAAACAATTCTTGAAAAACATACTTTCTACTTGATATTTTACTTACAAACAAGTCATGAAAATATTAAATTTCAATAAACTACTTTGCCAATGCAAGAGATGTCAAGAATAGTGGTTTTGCATGAATATTAATTTATTCCTTTATAATAAGAAAAGAAATATTTAATTGATTAAATTAGTAGATTTAAACATTTATTTTGAACATATTTATATCAAAACCCATAAATTATCATAAACCCTAATATTTTTAATAACTAATTATAAAAGAATAAAATTAAAATTGAACAATGAAATAAATAAAGAAAATAAAAAAATTTACCTAAAATATAAAGCAAAAGGCAAAAAAGATTAACTACTTATCTATACTTGATGAGAAATTTGCATATGAGAGAGGCAAAAAACAACAGTTCATGAAAAGAACAAAGCGACAGAGCAACTCACGAAAAGAACAACATGGCAAAAGCAAGGAAAAAAAAAAAACTCTTTGATAGCTAGGGATTACATATTTTAAAGCTAGAAGGCCCGTTACCATCAATGGAAACAAAAGGGGAAAAGGAAAAAAATTGTGCAATGAGTTGTTTATATTTATTATATTATATTATAAATATACACTAAATTGGAAGGCCCGGTACCATTAATTATAAACAATGCAAGTTTCCTTTTTCCTTCCTTCCCTGCAGTAAATTCCCTAAACTAATATATTAATTTTTTTTAAAAAAAAAAAAAAAAGTTAAGGGGGCAATTGCCCCCTTTTGTCCCCACGTGGCTCCGCCACTGTATGCAACCACCCAAGGAATATGCCCCCTCCATTCTTCCACCATGTGGCAAGCAAGTGGGAATGTTGTGTCGGCATCTTTTTGAGGTTTAGAAAAAAGATGTAGAGGAGAAAAAGCGGGGGAGAAAGTCTTTTTCTTCCCCCGCCTCGTGCATCCAGGCGAAGAAGAAGACATATGGTGCTGTTTTGAAAAACCTTGTTTTTTTTTTTTTGTTTTGTTTTCTGAGAATGTATGAAACGGCGAACTAGGAGGTACTGGACTCCATCTTCAGGGACAAAAGACCTCTCCATAGCTTCCATGCAAATCAAGGTAGATTCAAAATGGCATGGAGCAAAAATTCATTCTTCACCTTTGTCACTCCCAAGACTGAACTCGATGAAGAAAACAAGATATTAACACCAAGATAGCGTGGATGTTTATGAATTAAGTTAAGCATCATCAGAGTGCTCTCTTTCTTTCTCAAGCTTCGCCAGTGCTAGGAAAGCTATGAACCGTGAACGTAGCTTTGACTCTCTTTATATTTTTTTCGGTTTTTTTTTTTTTTTTTTTTTGTTTCGGTGAATTGCCTCGTGTATATATCTAGTCGCAGATATTTCAGTTACCTTTTCCAACAAGAACTTACAAAAATCTAAAATATCAAGAACTTAATTACAGCCTTAAAAAAATGTACCTTTTTGGAAATGCAAATGTCAACAACTGTCCAATAAATAACTTGGCAACCAAAATCCCCTCATTTTCAACTCCTATTTCACAACACAATCCATCCGATAAAAATGATGCTTGTGCATATCGAGTATGCTTAGCATCAAATCCCTGCACATGCAAGAGTTATTTAGTACCAATTACCCACCAGCATGCATAATATTTCAAACTATTTGAGCAGGGTACGATCAATTAACTAGCCACAAGTATCTTTCTCGTAAGTTTTCTTCTAATATTTTCCTATTTCCTTGGTTGCAGCCGAATTCTACACCCGAGCCACAGCTGCAGATGGACACTTCCCCAGTGTATTCCACAATATATAATCCCCAGAAGTAACCTGTTAAAATAAAACAAATCATAATTTTAATAATGGGCAAAGATAAAATGACAAAAAAAAAAAAAAAAACACAGGAGATGGATTTATAATATACTTCCATTCAATGTCAACTCAAAAGAAAAGGCACTGTCAGTACAGAGTCGGGGAAAATGAGAGACAGGATGAATATCAATTATGAGCATGTAACTAATTTTAGCTTCCAGGGGTATAAGCGAGACTTGTACGAATCAAATGAGTGTCATTACTTGATGAATAAAACAAGTAATATAATCAATGCCAGAAATTTAAACAAATGACTTCAAGATATCAAACCTTGTTTCTCCTTTGGATTGAGACTTTAAGATCACAAGATGTATTCATCCCATTGTATAAAGAGAAAATGTAGTCAAACCCAAATATTGGATGTCTCAAAGAGGTGATAAGGTGACGACAGGATCAGCACAGCAGGGGAGGGAGTTCCAGATATTCAATTACATTAAAATTATGACCACCATTTGACCAAAATCTATGAAGAATCTCTCAATATCATTGAACTCAACAAACACACGTGCACTAATTCACAGCATTGAACAGACAGATTTTACAATAAAACAGTTCCAACTGAAATCTGAATATCTACTTTAGTTTATAGTTTTTGTTTGCAACATCAAACTTTATATAATGGGGATTCTGAAGATAAGCTTACCTGAGATGAGAACTCCACGGGTGCTTTAACAGCAGGATAGATGCTAACCTACATAAAGTCCACAAAGTAATTAGAGAGTGGCGTGCTAGAATGTGCATGTCAGGTAAAATCTAACATCAGGAAACTCTTTAAAAACCATTGCTATATGATCACTAGTACAAATGTTGAGTATAAAATATTCCACTTTGAGTTGCAGTGTATGGAGGCTTGGGGGGGAGGTCACAAGTACCAAGCTAGGTACTAACCAGAAAAGGTAGAGAATGCCGGCATGTGTTCATGCACATAGGCAAGCACAAGGAAATCCTAGTGAGAGTTCTGGGAATCCAATTTGCGTTCAAAGAAAAAAAAAATCCAAGAATTTTGGAAACCTGGTCCCATTTAAAGGACCCAATTTTACCTTCAGTTTTGTATAAGGACTATTTACGGTAAATAATTTGTACAAGAACTATTTAAATTTACTAATATATTAAATCATCATTGTGAAAGAAAAAGTGAAATCAAGCACAACACATGAGCTAAAATGACTAGATGATATAAAAGTTGTGTTGTCAAAGGCAAAAGGCGCTAAAAGGTGCCAAGCTTGTAAAATGCCCAAGGGGCTTGGCGTTGGGTGCTCGCCCGAATGAACCGAGGCAATATGCTATAGATTAAAAAAACATGTGTATAATTATATTATATTATATAAATCTAAAATATATATCTTCACAATTAAGATTAGATTATTAGAAAATAAAAAATGTATATATAAAATACCATAACATAATAGTACAAAGTTATATTTTTCACCCTTGAAACAAAATAAGATAATTTAGAATAGTAAGTAGTCAAATAGATCAAAAAACAAACTTAAATATCATCATCATTATTCATTAATCTTCAAAAACATCTCCATCCATGCTTTCTTGTTTTGTACTTGTGTTATTGTACTCTAACTCTGTTCAACGCAAAGTGTGGCTGATGTTTCTCTTCAAAAGTGTCCTTCCTTGATTGCATGTCTCCCCACTTTAATTATTTTTTATTCTTTTTTACCCTAATCTTTTTTTTTTACAAAAATACCCCTAAGTTATTTCTTGTGGTAAATTAAAAAAATGGACAAATAGATCAAAACATAAATCAGTTCAAAAAATCCAACAAAAAAATAAGTATTTCAATAAGGCGCTCGCTTTAACACCTGGCACCCACTCACGAGGAGCTCGCCTAGGCAGCACTTCATTGAAATTCATCGTCTGAAGCTAATAAAAGCGTTGTGGCCTTGCCTCCCCTAGAGCACCTCAGTGCCTTTTGACAACACTATATATAAGTCATTGATTAGATTAGAGAACTAATAAATAAAATTTAAGCCATTGCTAAATAGTCTCTTATGCATTAGTACTCCACTCAACTAAATTGGAGAAAACGATGTGAATGGCATGCGAAGCACGCATCACAACAATTAGTTGATCTAAATAAGGTGAAAAGTTACATTTTGTCATCATTTATTACAGTAGGATGCGATCTCTGAAAGGACCACGTAGCTGAAGGCCTAAATTATTAAACTAGGGTAAATGATACTATTCTTGACATGTGAATTTGAGTTGTTAGATCGCACAAGATGATCAACTACCAATTGTCCCTAACTGCAAGAAGAAAATTAGGAGTAACAAACTTACAGATTTAGGATCGATGGACATTCCGGATAATGAAGCCCCAGCTATCTTGAAAGATACCTGTAATGAACAAGTTAGAAATGTACAAGCAAAATGTGATGTCAAACCAGCAACACATTTCAGTTCAGTATTACAACAACAGATTTTATTCTGCAACTAATAAATCAATGCAATGGCAAGATACTACAACATGGTATCCAACCATTCATTGTTATTTATCATTTACATCTACATTAATAACAACTTAAATATAGAAGCAACCAAGGAAAGAACAGATTAATGAATGATGATTGTCAATAGATTACTATAAACAACAAAAAGATTATGTAAACAAATATCAAAAGACAACCATATACTTCAAAGAAGGCACAGAAACTTCCAGGTTAGAAATATTAAAAATAGAAACCAAAGTTCAATCCCTTGTTTTGTAAAAAGTTAGAGCATATTGAAAGGAGTACAGGCTATGCATTAGGAAAGATGTTTTCTCTAATCCATGAAACTAATCAAAGGATAAAGAAATAGAGACAAAGCACATACTTTAGCATATCTGTATGCCTGCCAGCAAAATGGCTCCTCTAGATCAGCTGGAGGAAGATCCTTGCTCATTTTTTCCATCAAGAATTCCTCCACATTTGCCATATTGCTTGTACTCTCTATCTCAACATCACTATCTTCATCACCCATTTTTCCAAAGCCAGAATTAGAGGAAGGGAATCTTTGGATTTGCCATGGGGCAAACCTAACTGTTCCGGGGAAAGTTGCTTCAATACTTTTCCCAGAAAGGCTCCGACCAATTGGGATGATTTTCCATTCAATCGAGTGCTCCGTGGTTAAAACTGCTCCAACAGAAGGGGTCCCATCAAAAGAGACAACCCTTCTCCTTGGAAAAGGCATAGTCACTGTACAGAATTCCATAGTCAAAGGAGCCTTATATCCCTCCATTAGATGCAACTTGAATAAAAATGCACCTTCATCTTCAGAGACCATTGACAATTGGTAAAATCCTTTTATAGGAGGACCAAAGCCACAATTGGCTTGATAACGCACTAAAACAAAATTGCCTAATGGTGGAGAAAACATCACAGCTTGCTTATCAGCACCATGTTCTGAAACTTGGGCACAGGGATGGAATGATAAAACCTCAACATGAGCCTTGTTCAATCCTGACAAAGGAAGTGATACATCAGGCAAACCTTCCAATTCTGCTCGACAGTTTATTTGACCCGAGACTGATATGGTATCTGAAATCTCCTCCCGGTCATACAAGGCTGCATGAATAGTCTCATGAATTGTGAAAAATATTCTTTGCTTTCCTTTGAAAAGATATGGCTTCCATGCTGGTTGCTTGATATCTGCAGGAGGCAGATCTGATGAAGAAAAGCCATTAGCCTTGATAGCAAAAATATTGGAGTAGTTGAGATCTAAAGGAGTACCTGCAAAGTAGATAGACAAACAGCCAACACATCAAATAGAATTAGGAATTCACATTCTGATCCAGAAAGTAAATGTTATAGAAGTTTGATACCAACAAAACCATAATTAAAATAACAAACCAAATGGCATTGCGCTACTGATGAAATTTCGAAGTGTATCTTTATCCAAGGGCCTTGAACCAAGTTTTGGAGTATCGGCTGTAAGAGTCCCAATTGAAGCAGCGCTAGAGGGTGTTGCAGATGCAACTGGTGCAGCCACAGGTTTTGCCCTAGATGATATACCTGCTATCCCTATGCTTCCAGTTAGAGAATCCAACAACCCTCCCACAGATGGTGCTGCATTCACAACCACATCCGGATCTACCACATCACCCACAATTATGTCACCGATAGCATGTGCCACCATGAATGCCCTGTAACAAAAAATAAGAGAGCAAATGATCTCAAGTTCAAAGTTCAAAACGATTTGACTGCCATATCAAAGTTCAGTCCACAAAATTATGTGAGCTTTTTATCCATTTAAGCCTATTTTGTACACATGACAAAGTGTAAATTAGAGGGTTAGAATCAATTTAACCTACATTTATTCTATGGGATTAGAACAGCAATTTGGGAGGATTTACAGCTCAATTTGCAACACAAAAAATCCTGCAAGTATAGTTACTAGATGATCACTACTAACAGCCACAAGATGATCACTACTAACAAGTAGCAATTCATATATTCATGGAAAGTAAAGATATTATACAAGCACACTATCACCCGGTGCCCAGCAACCAGCAATCACCAGTTGACAATTTTCCTTATAATCTTCCTTCTACTGTCTGATTTCATTTCCTCATCAGAGCAAACAGTTCTAAAAACATTGCAGTACCAAACTCGAGATATATTTACACGCATTACACTATCTAGTTAGTAAATCCATCCTATATATCCCACACACCAAACATTGAGCTAACAGTTAATGAGAATACACGCACCATGAAAAAACCAGTTTAAATCGTCAATATTTTATTTATTTTCAAAAGTTAACTTACCATACCCTGTGATGGACGGGGCATCAAGTAAGATAGAAGACAAACTTGCATCCACTCCAACAGCATTTCCACAATCCGATTTCCTACATAACTTGGCGTAGGCCTTCAAATGCACCGGCTCAATCAATGGCAACACGAGAATTACATAACTTCCCCTTAAATGCAAAATCAAAGGCCATAACAAATGATGCTCTCCTCCCTTCTCCTTTGACTCTACATTAATACTTATTATATGCCGCGTAATCGGATCATCCACCCATGAATCCGACCCTTCAACCGATTGATTATTCACACGAATACCGTATCCTCGCAATGATCCCTCACTGTGATTACATAATTTAAACATTAATAAATTAAGAGTAATCTTGCGATAACTACAGAGTGGAGGAGACTGGAGAGGGTATTTTTAAGAATCGAAACTGACCGTTTCTTTCTCGCAACAAAAGCGGAAGATAGTTCGGCGTCGTTCGGGAGAACGGGGGAAACGGTGTACTTGAGAGGATCTTCTTCTGCATCTTTTGAGGTGTCGTTTATGGTCTTACAAGCAGCACGCCACTGCTTCTCCACCACCGGGAATTTCCTAATTAGAAGATCACGATAGGGCAGAATTGTCGGTGATCGCAATTATTGTTATTATTATGAGAACGAAAGGCTGAAATCGACGGAGGAGTTACCGAGATAAAACGACGGCGTGGAGGCTGTTGAGGATCCAGAGAGCTCTGATGCTGCAACTGCTAGGCATGACTTCGCTGTCACTTGGTAAAAGCAAATAACGAAAAAACCATTTGCTTCTAAAGCGAAGCTCACAGAGAAGAGGAGAGATGCATGTGCACGTGTCTTCTGGAGATATTTTGTTAAGCTGTGAAACGATGCCGCTGCCTAAAATCTAATCTCGTTCTTTGATCATTCTCTTCAGCTTAAAGTGTATTTAGCAGTATGGTAGCGGTTGTTTTTCAAATAGTTTTTTGTGCTGAAATACATGTCAATAATATTTTTTTTATTTTTTAAAAATCATTTTTAACATCAGCACATCAAAACGATCTAAAAAGTACAAACCGAACTCAATTTTAACAAAAAAAAAATTCAAAATTTCTACGAACACAGGTTCAAACTCAAAATTTAGAATGTGTTTAGTATGGTTGAGATTTTTTATAAAATGTATTTTGATGAAAAATGTATTAAAATAACATTTTTAATATTAATATATTAAAATAATTTAAAAGTAAAAAAAAATTAATTTAAATTATATATATAAAAAAAAAAAGATAGATCACAATAATAAACAGGACTTTAATGGTAAAGGATCTTACCTATTAGTGTTTTGGTTATCAATAAGTGAAGAAGTTATCTCGTTCTTTGATCATTCTCTTCGGCTTAGAGTGTGTTTGGCAGTATGGTAGTGATTGTTTTTCAAATAGCTTTTCATGCCGAAATACATGTCAATAATTTTTTTTTATTTTTTAAAAATTATTTCTAATATCAACACATCAAAACGATCCAAAAAGTACAAACCGAACTCAATTTTAGCAAAAAAAAAATTCAAAATTTCAGCAAACGCAGGTTCAAACTCAAAATTTAGAGTGTATTTAGTATGGTTGAGATTTTTTATAAATGTATTTTGATGAAAAATATATTAAAATAATATTTTTAATATTAATATATTAAAATAATTTAAAAGTAAAAAAAATAATTTAAATTAAAAAAAAAAAAAAAAACAGTTAGATCACAATAATAAACAGGACTTTAATGGTAAAGGATCTTACCTATTAGTGTTTTGGTTATCAATAAGTAAAGAAGTAGAATGTGTTTTGCACTGCAAGAGAATTTTTTTTAAAAAATATTTTTTTTACTTTAAAATATATTAAATATTTTTTTATTTTTTATATTAGTATATTAAAATCATTAAAAAACACTAAAAAATATAAATTTGATATTTTTAATATAAATATATTTCTAAAACGTACTCAAATACAATTTAAAACACGCTCCTAAAGAGTGAAATATATTTTTATATTTTTATGTTTATTATACTTGAAAGCATATAAATTTTTAAAAATCATTCTATATTCTATATTTTTATCTTTATTTTTTTTCAATCAAATATATTTTTATATTTTCTATATATTATTTTGTTATGAAACATTAATCAAACATAACCCATGAATAGCAATATATATGCACGATTCGGTTTTCTATTATATTCAAATTTTATTTATTATTGAACTTATAATAAATTTAGATATTTTTATTCTATTTCTCGGAGCTGGTATTTACTATTTAAGTATTATTTATTATTTATCATAAAATAAAATAATAATTTTCTTGATTTTGATGTTTTCAGGGGAATTACATTTTTTTTTTTTTCAATGATCTAATGGTTAAAGTTTTTCTAACTCTATACTCTCTAAATTTAAATTTTAAGGTCAGTGTTAGGAACTTTATTTAAATTTAAATTTATTGGAATATATTAAATATATGCGAGTCTTCCCTTTTTTTATAGTATTCACTAGTTAGTTGTTTGTGATCAATCATGGGTCCAACAATTTTTTTAATAGTAATACAAATATATATATATATATATATAAAATATATATATATATATTTGCGGGCATAGTTAATGTTTCAATGAATTTTAGTTAAAATTAAAGGTCAATTGAGTTGCCCTATCTTAGCACGAGTCCTAAACTAAATTGGGTTGAAGTCGATCTTTATATATGATCATCTAACTTAATACGTCAAAGCGCAACCCGATAAATCTAGCAAAAACATAATTTAATTTAAAAAAATAAAAAGTGATGAAATTTTAATATAATTTTTTTAAATATTAACATAGCAATATCTTATATTAATTTGAGAACAATAAACACATAATTCTATTAGGAATAATAACTTTACTTTTTAAAATTATTTTTTATTTAATTGCATAATAATAAAATCTTTCCTGCATAGAAAATGATCAAATATTTTTGTATAAAACGGAAACAAATATGAAAGATATATATATATAAAAAAAAGCATGATCTAAATATTAAAAAAAAAAACTGAATGGTATAAAAATCATAATTATTTTTATTAATCTATTACTAAAACCAAAATTTCAAAGAAAAAAATTGATAGAACAAACCAAATGCCTGGGATTATATGAGATAAAGCATTAACCCATAAAAAAAGAGATTAGACTTGTATGCTAAGACTTTTTTATAATCAAATAACATGTGGATTTGATTTTAACTGTTAATCTAATTTAATTTTTAAGTTTGGAATAAAATACTAAATTTATAATTATATTTAATTATATTATTTGAATACTTATAGAATTGATGAATTGAATTAACAATTTTAACTATTTTACCTTTAATTCAAAAATCATTTCTTTACTTTACAAGCTACATGTTTTAAATTGGGATCACAAGTTCCTTCCAAGAGCATGGAGGAATGATGTCATTGTCATCGGATTACAAGCCTATAAGTAGTTCTTGGGATATTAAATGGATTAATAATTTTGGCAATTCAAAAGCTAAATATCACTGGCATCTACAATGGAGAGGCTTATTTTTGCACCCTCTATGCACATGACTTTGCATTGTTGATCTCTTTGATATTACAAAATCCGAATACCCAATCATGTAATTAAGCATGGGACATTTATAAAAATACACTCAACCATAGTTATAAATGGTTAGGGAAAACACAACAAAATGGAACAATATTTTTGGAATTGATTTAAAAAATATTCCAAACACATAAATTGAGTTAACCCTTGGAATTGAATTCTATTCCAAGTTTCCAAACAGCATGTTATATGTCATTCGCTAATTCCTATTTTAAAAAAAAAAAAAAACATGTTGTATACAATTCCAGATTTTGACCACTACTGAGTTGCTAGGAAATTTAAGCATTGAATTTTTCAATGTAAAAATTCATTTCTCATCTATTTTAACCTAAAAAAACTAGAAAACACATTAGAACCTTAACGAATCAATTTCTTATCATATAACACCTTTAAATTGGTAAAAAAAATAACAAATTTAAGCAAAAAAAAAAAATCATTTTTCAACCTTGATCTACTCTTGTCGACAACATAAGGAGAAAAAACCCTATAGAACTTCTCTCATGCAATGAAACCTATTGACACTAATCATGACCTCTTTGGTTACTGGATCATGATGAACCAATGTTTTTTTTATCTACACTCTTATATTTTGGCAATCCTTTGTCTTCTCTCTTGAACTCTTAAATGCAAAGAAAATGAAGTCTTTGACCAATATATAAAAACCTCATAATATATAGATTAAGAATTAAAAAAAAAAACTTTAGAGATCTAAAAATCTAAAATTGTGCGTTAGCTAAAGTTAAAAAAGAGTATGGGAAATTGTTTCACCATTTATTTTGGTTCTTGGAGTTTCAATTATGTTTAATCAAGAAAATTAAATTTGATTTTGGTAAATCAAGCATCAACTTAATATCATAACTCTTTTCAATTTTGCCAGAAACCTTGCAAAGTTAATAAAAAAAAAATATATAAATCTTGATCCTCAATAAATTAAACACAGAAAGATCACATTAAAAAGAAATCAAATAACCAAAAAAATTGACAAAAAACGAAAACATCATACAGATCCACAATGAAAACACTCATATGCCATAATGATTGTACATTTTTTACCCATGTATTTTAGGTTTTTGTTGACTAGATAGGTGGGTCAAGATACACCACAGGCCAAACAAAATTTTATTTAACGTAAAAAAAATGATGTTTAGGCATTACTAATGTGTTTTAAAGAAGTAAGAAAAATCTGCAATTCGGGTCATAGACCTAACCGGGTCCAATAAGTTAGTTTTATTTAATTATATAATAAAAAAGCAACGATAGTAAATGAGCCAAATTAAAAAAGAAAAGGTGATCATGATGGCCTGCATAAAACGAATGCTTGTCAAAAGAAAAAAAAAAATTACTAAGCTTAATCTCTAAATAGACCAATGTTGAAGGACAAGAATTTTTTTTATAAAAAAAGAGAAAAAAAAACAATATGAGTCAACTTAAGTTAGCATGTTAAACTTGTGATATGAGTTATAAGTCTAAGATAATCTCATAAAAAGCAAAAAAAAAAAAAAAATCACAGTGTTTAATTCCTAACAACCTAAATGTAGAAGAATGAAATTAAAAATAATCAATCAACAAAAAGGACCCAAAAAACAAAACACCAATAAACCCAAGTAAGTACGTCAAACCTCATAAGGTTATCACGTGAATGAGATAACCTAATAGAAAGTAAAACATGAAAAGTTATGAAGCCTAATTTTCAAACCAACTAAATATTGAAGGTTAAAACTATAAAAATACTCAATCTTAAAAAATAACAAAAAAAAACTCTAGTCAACTCAGTCTAGCCCATCAATCTCACGATCTAGGTAATTATATTGAGATAACCTGATAAAAAAGAAAGTGAAACCCAATAACACAATGTTGATGAATTAAATTGATAAATAATTTAGGGTAAAAAATTATCTAAAACAATAATTGTTGTCATCCCATGTTAACATTTTAAACTCGTGAGTTGGGTTATGAAACCAGGATCACCCTATCAAAAAATGTTATGAGGCCCAATTCCTAACAAATCTAATATTAAATGAAGAAACTGAAAAAAATCATTTTTAAAAAAAATACTCAAAGTAACAAACAACAAGTAAAAGATTGAGGATAAAATTTGACATAAAAACAATTTAACATGATAGCTTTCAATTTTGGCTAGAGCATCACGAATCCTAAGAATAGGATGGAGAAAAGAGGAAAGAGAATTTAAAAAATGTCATTAAAGCCTCATTGTCTCCACTCCACCAACACGGGTTGCCTCGCATGAAAACCTTTGCTGCGCCCTTCCCAACACCACCAAGGAAGATGGTGTGCGATCGTCATAGGAAGCCGCTTGTGCATTAGAATACAGTGACTTCCTTCACACACTAGTGCATGTGATGCATGCATCAACCAAGTTTCCTTGCCAGTTGACTTCAGCTCACCATGTTTCTTTTAGTTTTAATTTTAGTCATTTAAGAATTAATTGTTTTATATAAACATAATTTTATTTTATTTTTCTAAACCGAGCATTAACCAAGCGACAAATATTTTCTTGACAATGCGAGATCCTCATATACAGGCATAAAAAAATCATCAAGAACAATCTCAAATCAATGCAATGTTAAAGAACAAATTAAAAGAAAAGAATTGAAGGAAAAAAAAAAAAGAAACCACTATACAAGTCCATGTTGATTCCTCTCATTTACTAGATAGGGGGCTCGCACTACCACACGGGACAACCCAAAATTTTTTCAACAAAAAAAAAATGATGTTAAGGCGATGCAAGCGTTCCTAAAAAAGCAAAACAAAATCAAAGAGTCGGGTAATTGACTCAAATAGATTTAATAAGCTTTTATTATTTAAATAATAAGAAAAAAAATGCAATGATGATAAATAAACTAACAAAAAAATTTAACCGTGTAAAAAAAGCTTTTTAAAAAAAAACACTTGAGCCCATATGGGTTAACATTCCAAATATACAACTTGATCGTTATATCAAGGTAACCTCGTTGAAACAAAATTGAGTGAAACTATAAAATTCAATTATTAAACAACCTAATGTTGTAGAGTGAAATAAAAATAATAAAAAAAAACAAAAAAAAATCTAAGTTAACCCGAGTTAACTTGCTAAACCTATAATCATGAGCACAAGATTGGTATAACCCCATAAGGGAAAGTGAAAAGAAAGCAAGAAGAAAAATTTACTATAAATCAAATCTGGATGGATGAAATTGAAAAAAAAATCAATTTAAAAAAGAATTTAAAAAGGACCAAAATCAACCAGTATTAACCTTTAAAACTCGTTATCCTGGTCATAACCTTAAAACTAACTCCATAAAAGGCAACCTCTAAAAAAAAAACTAAAGAAAAATTTAAAATCAATAAAATATTAGGGATGAAATTTAAAAAGAAATACAGTAAAAAATCCAAAACAAAAGAAATAACAACAAAAAGAATTGAGACTAAATTTGATATAAAATTAATTTAAAATGAAATGATGAGGGGTGAAATTAAAAACAAAAATTTAATTAGGAAAAGGATAAAAAGAAAAAATAACAATCAAAATAATAAGGACTAAATTTGATATAAAAATTAAATGAAACCGATGTTAAGAAACAAAATTGAAGAAACTAAATCAATCAAAAAATAAAATAACTAATAACAATAAAAGAAACGAGGATCAAATTGGATAGAACTAACAAATGAAATGACATTTTTTATATTTTAGCAAGGAGAATAAAACATAAAAGAGGGAGGAGAAGAAAAAATTACATAGGAGCCAACCAATGCACCTTCATGTACACGAGCCACACCATTAGGAAGATCATGTGTGAGACGCTTTCAACCATTCCACTAGCTACCGTGAGCATCACACGCGCCAACCCTCATATATATATATATATATATATATATATATATATATATATATATATATATATATATATATATTAAAAACAAAAAGACTAAATCACTTGTAGTCAACTTGTTAAGTAAAAAAAAAAAAAAAAAAACCAGTTTGACAATACAAAAAAAAGCTGTTGGATACAAGTTTGGAATTTTTTTATTTTAAGGGTAATATAGTTTCTACATTGTGCTTTTAAAATATATAAAGATCAAATTGCCCTCGATTAACCTTTTAATTGTTTTTTGCTTTTAAGGGTAATTTAATCTTTATATTATGCTTATAAAAGGTCGATGCAAATATTCTTAAAAAAGCAAAAACAAATTTGAGACTGATCATTGACTCAATTGATTTTAAAAAGCTATACTAATTTAATAACACAAATAAAAAGAAAATACAACCATAATTAAAGTGAAAAGCACTAACAACAATAAAAGGTTAAAAAACCTAACCCAAGCCTAATTAGGTTAGTACGTCAAATATGCGACTTGATCATGATATCGAGGTAACCCTTTTAAAAGTAAATTAAATAAATCATTAGGGTTAATTATTAAACAACACAATATAGAAGGGTGATCATGGGTATAATGTTGGGAAAACCCATAATAAGAAAACCAAAAAAATAAAAGCACGAGCTCTCAATTAATCAAATATTGAAAGACAAAATTAAAATAATAATCTCATAGAAAGTGAAATAGAAAAAACTCAAAGTTGAATCTCTAGTAAACAAAATATTCAAGGATGAAATGAAAGGAAAAAATAAAAAATTGATCCGAATCCACCCGAGTCGGCATGCAAACCCGTGACCTGGTTGTGATATTGAGGTAATCCCATAAAAAACAAATCGAATAAAATTATGAATCTAAATTATAACAATCTAATATTAAAGAGTGAAATAACCCAAGTTATTTTTAAAATCAGTGACAACCCCAATATAAAGCAAAAAAAAAATAACAAATCTTAATCTTCAATTAAACAAATGCTGAATGAAGAAACTAAAAAAACATAAGCTTTAAAATAGGAATAAAAACAAAGAAAATTCAGGCAATTCAATTTTAAAAAGGAAAAAAAAAAAAATCTTTGACCCTTCTACAGTTTAGTCATTTTTCACCTCATCTCTATTCTTTCAAAATTTATACTTTACATTCTATAGTTTATAATTTGGAAATCTAATAAAGAAACCCTAAAAATCCATAAAAGGAAGAACATGAGCCTCTCTTCACCAACTACTCCCTTTTCCAATCCACTAACAACATTGGAATTTCCAGCCACCATATCATAATTCATTTATGAGTTATTCCTTAAATTCACTTTTTTTTCTTCCAAAAAAAAACTAAAAAAATAAAATAAAAAACGGTGATGCGGAGAAACCAGGTTGAGGAAGATCCCACACATATGGAAAAATCAAGTTGCAATTTTGAAGAAAATTCAAGGCCTAATCGTACCTTATTATGCCAAAAATATATAATATAAAAAAAATGCAAATTCAATGGTCAAAGTAAATGATTATTGGGCAAATCTGCATAAAAATAAAGTCCGAGGACATAATTAAATTTTTAATAGGCCAACTTTATTTAATCATGGGCCGAATTAAAGTTTGATTATGTTGAAGAATTAATTTGGGTCCAATTAAAGAATTTAATTAAGTGTAAGGACTTAATTATACTTTAAAATGGTAAAATTAATTTTATTAGAGGCTTAATTGGTAAAAAAAAATTAAGTTTGAAAGCCCAATTTGAGCTTAATTAAGAAGATTGGAATTTTAAAAGACCAAATTTAATTTTTGCCAAGTCAACTGATTGAAATCAGGGGTAAAATCCCAAGAAAATCAAAATTTTAGAGTCAATTAAAGGTTAAATTGAATAAATTCACAGTCAAGGACCAATATGCAAAAGAAGCCGAATTATGGTGACCCAATCGGTTGAAATCAGGGCTGAAATGGAAGAAATTGAAACAAAGGACCAAAAAGAAAAAACGCGTAGATCAAGGGTTAAATTGAAGTTTTCCATGGATATAATTGCATAAAATTAAAAATTTGAAGCAAATCAGCAATGTAGATGAGATAAATCAGAAATCAAAGGACCAAAACAACGCCGTTTTGGTTAATGTTCATCTTTTTCTTTAGTTTTCTCTGATATGACAACTCATGAAGGCTTCTTTGCAGGTGCATTTAATGCCTCTCACCTTCACTAAATTTGACAACACTTGAACCAAACTAATCACCTGACATTTCTCTACAACCCAGTATGGTCCATTCAAGTGATTGACACCACAACGGTCGCGGTGTCGCCCTAAAGTGGCCAGCTCAAGTAACCTTGAACTGTCATATTTGACAGTTAATGGTGTCTACTTTGAACCAATGGTTGAGATCCTTTCGAACCTAATCAAAGGTCAAAAGTTTTCCCCAATGAAGATAAAATTGCTCTCTTCCACCCCCAATAAATAGGAGAGGATTCCATGGCCTGAGCATGAAAACATTTGAGTCCAAAGTTGGTAGAAAACCAGCCTTCATAGTTTTTCCAACCGACATCTCTCTCTCTCTCTCTCTCTCTCTTTCTCTCTCTCTCTCTCTCTCTCCTTTGCATGCCTCTTCTTCTTCCCACCACAAGTGACTCAGACCACTACTTCTTCCATCAACATCTTCACCCGCCTCACACCGGACTAATGAGTGCAGCTCCACAACCACCATGCCTGAAACGTTGATGTTCTTCCTCTCCCTCTCACTTTTGCAAATTTTCTTCTTCTTCCCATCATGACCAACGTCGGCCACCTTTCCTTACAATGAAGCCTCCTAAGTGATTAGTACTTGAACTTTCATTTTTATGAAGGTTTTATATCATCATTTTGCACTTGAAGTATCAATAACTCCTTAACTAAAGCATGTTTTATAATAACATATCTAATAATATAAGATACCTTTAATTTATGGTAAATATTCATCTTAAATGCAAGCCTATCACATAAATAAAAGGATTGATTGATGAGTTTAAATACTGAAATTGAAAGGACAAAGAGAGGGTCAAACTTATAAAAGAGATGTTGGTGCAGTCCAAACTGGAACATTGTTTGGTAATTGGGCCATATCTGGAGCTGTAGATCTCGAATTTAGGTATGCTTTATATGGATAAAAGGTAAGACATTAGGCCTACAAACTTTCATGCGAAGTCCAAGATTTAAAAAGGCCGTTTTCAAGTCCAAATTATAGCAACAACGGAGAAGTCCGAATCTGTTTACAACCCAAACACTGTTCAATGTTCAACCATATCTCAAGTTCTAGAAGTCCAAATGACTCAATTTTTTTTCCTGGAAAAGATAAGATTAATTTTCTAGAACTTTCATGAGTACAGATGGTTCCAATTCTGATGTTAACAATGACGTTTTGTTCGGACAAGAAGATAAGGATATACACCAAGTCAAAAGTTGGCCACCCACTCAATAATTAGTCATCAAATAAATAGTTCCAAATTTTGGCCTATAAAAGGAGGAATTTTCATGCATTTAGGCATCTTGGTTTGTTCAGATCAAAGATCATGCTTTTATTTCTTTATTTTTATTTTTGTAATGTTTAAGTTTTATTTCATGTTATATTTTCCTTAATCTCTTGGTTTATGTTTTCATTCCTTACTATACTTATGTTCTTATGTTGTTGATTTATGTTTATCTTCTTCATTATGTTTAGCTAAGTTTATTATATCAAGGTGAAAATGTTTCACTAATGGTGTTAGAATAAGTATAATATAAACTCAACACGAACTTCAATGTTTATATCCAATAAAGTTTGTTATTAACATGTCTTATCTTTTTATCCTTATTAATTCTTAATACCTTGCTTGTTAAATTGGTTTAATCTAAATTTATGTTGTATAACACTTGGTATAACAAATGCTTGGCACTTTCATAGCCAATCATATGGTATAACCTACACCTGTGCTATGAAAAGAACTTGATTTGTTGTTAACATAAGTTAGCATCATGAATTCCTGATAATATTTTAAAGTTTGGTGTTATTTAAATAAGATAATTAATATGATCATGTTAAAAATTTATAATGAACTATTAAAGATAGATCATCCGATTGAACCTCCTTTGTGTATGGTTTTTCCAGTTGAATTGATAAAAAGAATTTATTTTATACTTATTTCTAATACATTAGTGGATCCTCTAACCTTCGAAATTGTTTTATCATTGTTTAATCCTTACATTAATATCCCATAAAATTTTCATAAACTATTTATTTTATTAAATATATATATTTATTTGTAATTTATATAGTTCACCTCCCTGTGGTTCGACCCCAGTATTGTCGGGTTATTTATTACTTCGACACTCCTGCACTTGGGATAAGATATTAATCTTTTGGTCATGTCACTAAGCCACCATATGAACCTCCTCGTCGTGACCACAAACCCTGCGCTAGGTGACCTTTCCTTCCTCCAATATATTTTTTCCCTATGCGTTTTTGCAACCATTTTTGGTTGCGTGTAGAACGTGAACTATTGTTCACGTTCTGCAATTAATTAACCTTCTTTCTTAGGCTAGACAAATTCTAGCCAAGTCCAAATGGTTGAGCCGGGTCTGGCCCACCCCCTAAAAAAAGGGTTCTAATTACTGGGTCGACCTAGCCTATATATATTTAATTATATATAATTTGTATTTTTTTTTTAAAAGAAAATTTTAAAAATTCTTTTTAAAAAATTTGGTGATTTTCTCACATGTTTTTCTACCAATTTAGCATAATATCTGCCTGTTTACATACTATAAGAACAGATCCGATATTAGAATACCCGATTTTCTCCAAAAATATTTCTAAAAAATAAAAAAAATCTCAAAACTTTTAAAAATTAATTTCTCTTTTCAAAAAGACAAAAAAAAAAAAAAGTTGCATATAATCAAATCCTATATTTACACTGTAACATTTTTTCTTATGTTTTAAAATGAAAAATAGATATCGCTAACAGTTTATGATTATTCATTAGGATTTGGCCAAAAATAATCAAAAACTCTTTATCAATCGTTTTTTCTTAGGGTTTAGGTGTACACTTAATATTTAGAGGTGTAAAACTACATAATAGAGTACACCTTCAGGATATTAAAGATACAAAGTGTAAAATAAATGCGATACTAAAATTGTAACTTTAGGACAATTAGAATTAGACCTGATGAGGTAAAGACTCTCTCATGAAGAGACACCTACCTTGAACCTTATACGAGATCAACGAATAGAAACCCAACTTAGAAAAACAATCAAACAACAATGTAGCTTATCTTATGTAGGTCACTAGGGTGATGCGTCTTCTTGCATAACTAGTCCTTTCCCTAAACTCTCGCGGACCATAGATTCCTAGTGACCATAATACTAGGTAGCGATTCCTAAACTTTAATCATAATCTTATGATTAAACCCAAACTCATTTTCTTTTCGATCAAACCCTCTCATTGAAATTAAGCAAAACAAAAAACCATTCCAAGAATTTCAAATGCAAACATTAAAAAAAAAACTTAAAGAAGAAAAAATCAAAAAACCTAGAATTCAAATAACAAACATATTGGGTGACTTTTATTGAAAATCAAAGGAAAAGGAAAAACCTAATTGAGAGCCAAACCCACAAAACCTAGATCTAAGGCTCAAAGATAGATAAAATGATAACAATCCTAGCAAGAATCTCTTGAAAATCCCTAGCCACCAATAATGCTCTCTCACGTAATTGCCACTTTACGTGGGTTAGGCATGTTTGTCAAACTTAAGTAAACCTGGCTCAGACATATTTGTGAGACCTAAGTAAATATAGGCCTGGCATGTTTGCCAAACTCAAGGCACCTAGACTTTGCTAGCACCATGTCTAGAGTGTGTGGACAACACGGTCAGCCAAATCCAAAGTAAAGTAAACATGGGTTTGGTATGTTTGGCAGACCCAATACATCTGAATTTGGCTCTAACTAAGTTTAAATTGAGTGGATGTGGCGGTAAGCCAAGTCCAAAGTAAAGTAGGCCTGACATGTTTGCCTGACCCAGAGTAAACATGAGTCTGGCATGTTTCCAAATCCAAGGCGCTTGGACATGGTGCCAACCACATCCAAAAGCACGTGGACTTAGTGGGCAGTCAATCTAAAATAACAATGAGTCAGACATGTTTGCTAAGACCCAAGTGCCTTGCTTACTAGCCTGTTAGTGCCTGACTGGTTCTTTTTTCTTCTTCTTCTTTTTCTTTCTTTTTTTCTTTTTTCTTTTTTTTTAAATTTTTAGTTTTTAAAAAATTAATGCATTATTTATGTATACTTTTTTTCAAATAGATTTTTGCTTTATGTTTAGGTAGGTATGATTCATCCGTGGTTTTTTTCCTTAAATTTATATAGATTCATTTTTTAATATTAATTTTTTTTATAAGATTTTTCATACTTGTAGCTTTGCATTGGTTTTTTTTTAATTATTGTTTAATAAATTTTATGTGTTACGTGTAGCCTTGCATTGTTTTTTTTTTTTTAAATATAATATTGTTCAATAAATTTTATGTGTGTGTCAGTTTCTATTATAAATTTTATGTGTTTTTCTATTACAAATTTTTTATTTTTACAGAGGAATTATTATACATGACCATGTAAATTACTTGTGTTGCAATGTTAGATATCTTGATCTTCATTTTTCGCTTGATTTTCTCAATATCATTTTGTTTATTGTTGATGAATTTTTTTTCATTACTTTACATAATGGTTATTGAGTTGTTTAATTAGATGCATGTATAAGTTTTTAATTTACATCCAAGAGTTTTATACACACACACATATATGGAGAATCTGGTAGAGGAAACAAACTATTTGGTCAATTATTGCCTAAAAAAGTTTAAATGCTTTAGGTGCTTTTATGTTACTTTCTCTTGGGGGAAAAATTTACCTTTGAAGGGGAGTGTTTGAGGGATGTACCATACTCATTTTATATATTAGGTCCAAACACATAAATGGTTACATAAAATATTTTTACAAGCACTTAACTAAGTTATTCAGGTCTTTGCAGTAACAAGAAGTTGGCAAGCATTTGTTACTCTTTACTTGCTAACAATTGTTGAAACTTTACTTTTCATTCAAAACTTGGGTTTTCATACTCTTTTTGTTCATCATGCCACCTTTTGTTTCAAGTTATTCAAATAATGCTTATATTAGATTAATATCGTTTTAGATTTTACAATTTAATTTTTATATGAAATTCGAGACAGTTTAAATAAGTTTTTTACATGTTAATTATATGTTGCTTGAAAACCAAATCATATAAAAATAGTGAAGATAAAATCATGCCCTTGAGGGGAGGAATATGCATGTGTTGAGGGGCTTTTATGTCCCTTTCTTTTATTGAAACAATTCAAATACAAAATTATCCTTGGGTTTCAACAAAAACAAAGTTGTATGTAGGTTGTTTTGTCGTTTTTATATGGTTTTATATAAAATATCATGTGGGGTTATGAGTAATTAGGTTTTGTATGTATTATAAATTATTATTTATATTTAAAAATAGTTAATGCGTACTAAGCATACGCTAGCAAGTGGGCGCTGCCCGCGCCCTTTGGGTGGCACTTGTGGTCCTCAAAATAGAATAGAGCGTCACCTTATGGGGAGACATTCGATGCACCTCACCACCTTAGGCATAATGACGAGTCGCGTGTGTCGAGGCAGCCCATGAAAAAGCTTCGATCGGGGGTTTTTCCTTTCCTCCCTCTCTCTTATTCTAGAAAATCATGCTGACCATTGCAAAAAATCAAGAGGTCTAGATATTTGAATGCTAAGTTAAATTTGGTTCTTATTCTTTTGATTATAGTGTATTTGGCCTTCATTTTTTTGTTAAGTTAATTTTTTCTCAATTTCATCCCTTCACAATTGATTTTTGTATTAGATTTGATCCTCTTTCTTTTAAGTAAACGTAAGTCAGGCATGTTTGTCAAACCCAAGTAATGTGGGTCTGGAATGTTTGCTAGACCTAAGGTGTCTGGTCATGGCGTTGGCCATATTCAAAGTGCGTGGACATTCTTACCAGACCCAAGTAAAGCAACATGGATTTGACATGCTTACCAGACCCAAGTAAACATGGGTTTGATATGTTTGTCACACCCAAATAACATGGGTAGGCATGTTTGTCATGCCCAAGGCACCAAAACTTGGCACCAGCCATGTTCAAAGTGCTTGGATTTGGCGTACAACCAAGTCCAAAGTAAAGTGAGTCTATCATATTTGTTAGACCAAGGCGTCTAAACTTAACGCCATCTAAGTCCAAAGAGCGTGGACGTGGCGATCAGCCAAGTCTAAAGTAATATGGATCTAGCATATTAGACTCGGCCAGTACCAAGTCCAAAGTGTGTGGACATGGCGATCAACCATGTCTAAATAAATATGGGTCAGGCATGATTATCAGACCCAAGTAAATATAGGTCAAACATGTTTTCCAAACCTAAGAAGTATGGGTTAGGCATGTTTGTTAGACACAAAGCTCCTAGACTCAGCGTCAACCACGTCCAAAATGCATGGACCTCGCAGTCAACCATGTCTAAAAAAAATAGGTTTGACATGATTGCCAAACCCAAGTAAACATGGGTTAAGCATTTTTGTTACACCCAAGCAACATGGGTGTGGCATGTTTTCCAAACCCAAGGCACCTGGATGTGGTGCTAGCCATGTCCATAGTGCGTAGACCTGACGGTCATCCACATTCAAAGCAACATGGGTCTAATATGATTGTCATACCCAAGTAAATATGAGTCAACAATAATTGCCAAACTGAAGTAAACGTGGGTCAGATATATTTGTCACACCCAAGTAACGTGGATTTGACATGTTTGCTAGACCTAAAGATCTTGGACTCGGCTCCAGCCATGTCTAAAATATATGGACTAAGTATACAACGAAGTCCAAAGTAAAGTAGGTCTAATATATTTGTCAAACCTAAAACACCTAGACTCGGATCATCCAAGTCCAAAAAACATGGACGTGACGGTCAACTAAGTCTAAAGTAATGTAGGTTTGGCAAACATGGGTTTGACATGTTTACCAGACGCAAAGCGCCTAGACTTGGCTAGCGTCAAGTTCAAAGTGAAGGGACGTGATGGTGAGTCATGTCTAAAGTAAATGTAGGTCAGACATATTTGCCAGACCCAAGTAACGTGGGTCTAGCATGTTTGCCAAATACAAGGCACTTGAACTTGGTAGCAACCATGTTTAAAGAGTGTGGACCTGACAGTTAGCCAAGTTCAAAGTAACGTGGGTTTGGCACGATGGCCACAACCAAGTGAACATGGGTTTGACATGTTTGTCAGACCTAAAACGCTTGGATTTGGCTCCAACCAAGTCCAAATTATAAGGATGTGGCAGTCAGCCAGGTCCAAAGTAAAGTGGGTCTGACATGTTTTCAGATCCAAAGCATTTGGATATAGTGTCAGCCATGTCCAAAGTACATGAACTTGGCGGACAGCTAAGTCCAAAGTGATGTGGGTCAAACATGTTTTTTAGACCCAAGTAAACGTGGGTCAGACATGTTTTCCAAACCTAAGGCACCTGGACTTGGCACCAGCGAAGTCCACAAAGCGTGGTCATGAAGATCATCCAAGTCCAAAGTAACATGAGTCAAGTATGTTTGCTAAACCTAAGTAAACACGGGTAAGACATATTTGCTAAACCAAAGTAACGTGGGTCTGGCATATTTGTTATACCTAAGACGCCTAATCTTGGCAATCAGCCAGGTCCAAATTAAAATGGGTTTGGAATGTTTACTAGACCTAAGTAAACATAGGTTGGGCGTGTTTATTAGACCTAAGATGCCTAGACATGGTGTCAGTCACGTTTAAAGTGTGTGGACCTAACGATCAGCCATGTCCAAAGTAACGTGGGTCTGGCATGTTTGTGATACCCAATGTTCCTGGACCTGGCACCAACCAAGTCCAAATAGTATGGATGTGACAGTCAACCAAGTTCAAAGTAATGTAAGGATGACATGTTTGTTAGACTTAGGGGTCTGGACGTGGTGTCAACCAATTCCAAAGTAAATGGACATGGCAATCAACCATCTCCAAAGTAACATGACTCTAACATGTTTGTCAGACCCAAGGTGACTAGACTTAGCATTAGCAAAGTCTGAAGAGCTTGGATATGGCGGTCAGCTAAGTCCAAAGTAATATATGTCTGACATGTTTGCCATACCTAAGTAAACATGGTCAGACATGTTTTCCAGACCCAAGTAAACATATATCTGGCATGTTTGCTAGATCCAAGGCGCTTGGACATGGCAGTAACCAAGTCCAAAGTAAAGCGAGTCTAGCATGTTTGCCAGACCTAAAACGCTTGTACATGGTGCTAGCCAAGTCTAAAGTGTGTGGATGTAATGGTCAACCATATCCAAAGTAATGTGGTTTTGACATGTTTGTCAAATCCAAGGTGACTGGACTTGGTACTAGCTAAGTCCAAAGAGCGTGGACATGACAATTAACCAAGTCCATAGTAACGTGGGCTTGATATGTTTGTCATACCCAAGTAAACATATGTTAGACACATTTTCCAAACCCAAATAAACGTGGGTCTGATATGTTTTCCAGACTTAAGGCGTTTGGACATGGTTAGCGTCAAGTTTAGAATGTGTGGATATAGTGGCAGCCAAGTCCAAAGTAAAGTGGGTTTTACATTTTTGCCAAACCCAAGTAAATATAAGTCAAGCATGTTTACCAAACCCAAGACACCTAGACTTAGCGTCAACCAAGTCTAAAGTGCATGGACTTGGCTGACCGCCAAATTCAAAGGAACGTGGGTCTAACATGTTTGCCATATCCAAGTAAATGAAGGTTAGACATGATTACCAGATCCAAGGTGCCTGGACTTGACACCAGTCAAGTCCAAAAAGTGTGTACATGGTGACAACCAAGTCCAAAGTAACGTAGGTCAAATATGTTTGCCAGACCCAAATAAACGTGGGTCATATATGTTTACGAGACTCGAGTAAACCTATGTGGATGTGGTGGCAATCAAATCCAAAGTAAAGTCGATCTTGCATGTTTGCCAGACCCAAGTAAATATAGGTCAAGCATGTTTGCTATACCTAAGGCGCCTAAACTTGGCATCAGCCAAGTCTAAAGTGCGTGGACTTGGCTAACCACCAAGTTCAAAGGAACGTGAGTCTGGCATGTTTATCAAACCTAAGTAAACATGGGTCAGACATGATTGTTAAACCTAAGACGCCTGTACTTGACACCAATCAAGTTAAAAGAGCATGGACGTGGTGTCAACCAAGTCTAAAGTAACATGGGTTAGGCATGTTTGTCAAACTTAAGTAAACCTGGCTCAGACATATTTGTGAGACCTAAGTAAATATAGGCCTGGCATGTTTGCCAAACTCAAGGCACCTAGACTTTGCTAGCACCATGTCTAGAGTGTGTGGACAACATGGTCAACCAAATCCAAAGTAAAGAAAACATAGGTTTGGTATGTTCGGCACACCCAATACATCTGAATTTGGCTCTAACTAAGTTTAAATTGAGTGGATGTGGCGGTAAGCCAAGTCCAAAGTAAAGTAGGCCTGACATGTTTGCCTGACCCAGAGTAAACATGGGTCTGGCATGTTTCCAAATCCAAGGCGCTTGGACATGGCGCCAACCACATCCAAAGTACGTGGACTTAGTGGGCAGTCAAGTCTAAAATAACATGAGTCAGACATGTTTGCTAGACCCAAGTGCCTTGCTTACTAGCCTGTTAGTGCCTGACGTGGTTCTTTCTTCTTCTTCTTCTTCTTTCTTTCTTTTTTTTTTTTTTTTTTTAAATTTTTCAGTTTTTAAAAAATTAATGCATTATTTATGTATATTTTTTCAAATAGATTTTTGCTTTATGTTTAGGTAGGTATGATTCATCCGTGGTTTTTTTCCTTAAATTTATATAGATTCATTTTTTTAATATTAATTTTTTTATAAGATTTTTCATACTTGTAGCTTTGCATTGGTTTTTTTTTAATTATTGTTTAATAAATTTTATGTGTTACGTGTAGCCTTGCATTGGTTTTTTTTTTTTTAAATATAATATTGTTCAATAAATTTTATGTGTGTGTCAGTTTCTATTATAAATTTTATGTGTTTTTCTATAACAAATTTATTTTTACAGAGGAATTTATTATACATGACCATGTAAATTACTTGTGTTGCAATGTTAGATATCTTGATCTTCATTTTTCGCTTGATTTTCTCAATATCATTTTGTTTATTGTTGATGAATTTTTTTTCATTACTTTACATAATGGTTATTGAGTTGTTTAATTAGATGCATGTATAAGTTTTTTAATTTACATCCAAGAGTTTTATACACACACACATATATGGAGAATCTGGTAGAGGAAACAAACTATTTGGTCAATTATTGCCTAAAAAAGTTTAAATGCTTTAGGTGCTTTTATGTTACTTTCTCTTGGGGGGAAATTTACCTTTGAAGGGGAGTGTTTGAGGGATGTACCATACTCATTTTATATATTAGGTCCAAACACATAAATGGTTACATAAAATATTTTTACAAGCACTTAACTAAGTTATTCAGGTCCTTGCAGTAACAAGAAGTTGGCAAGCATTTGTTACTCTTTACTTGCTAACAATTGTTGAAACTTTACTTTTCATTCAAAACTTGGGTTTTCATACTCTTTTTGTTCATCGTGCCACCTTTTGTTTCAAGTTATTCAAATAATGCTTATATTAGATTAATATTCTTTTAGATTTTACAATTTAATTCTTATATGAAATTCTAGACAGTTTAAATAAGTTATTTACATGTTAATTATATGTTGCTTGAAAGTCAAATCATATAACTTTTAATACTATCAATTCTTGATTGCATGTTTTAAAAAATATATATTTTTAATTATATTATAATTTAAACTGTAAGTATTTTTAAAAGTAGCTTGTAGCAATACGCGAAAATCTTATCTAGTTATGTGCAATTTACTTTTAAAATTACTCTTAATTATTTTTAAAATTACTTTCAATCCTAAGTCGTTATTCAAAAGAATAAAAAAAGTAAAAAGGATAATCATTTGAGTTTTTACTTTTCTTTTCTTTTGAATAAAAAAATTAAATTCCCTTTTTAATGACACAAGTAACGCTATAGTGATGTCATAGTTGACTTGGCATTGATGGTTTGGTTTCCGCTGCTAGTTTCTAACTGGGCCATATTGAAATTATTGATTAAGAGAATATTAAAGTGTCTGAATTTTTTTTTATTATATTTTATTTTCATGATTAGATATCTGATTTTTTTATATATATTTTTTTTAGCAATCGAGTTAAGGCATAATCAAGTTGAATGGCCTCTCCTCCCCTTGTTTTTCGTCCTTTTGTTAGTTTTAATTTTTAAAATTATTTTATATCTTAAAATAAATCAAATTAATTTTTTTAATATGTTTTTTTATTGTATTAATAAGTTAATATTTAAAATTAAAAAAAATTATTTTTAAAATATTTTTAATTAAAAACACTTTTGAAAAACATCTTATATTATATTTCTAAACACATTAAATCATGACATTTCCTCAAATTTAAAAAAAAAACTGCAACTTTTTTTTTATTATATTAAAGAGAGATCTTTCTCTTTATATTTAATAGAATTTTATTAACAAGTTATTTATAACTAAGTTTTTAGTGTAATTGAATTAAATTATAATATTTAATTTGAATTCAATTAATAAATAAGTTAAATTTATATATTTAAAAAAATAAAATAAAATTTATTTTTTTTATATTATCGCCACTACCTTTATTTTATTTCTTTAAAAATTTCTAAAAAAATATATAAACATTTTAGGAAGCTAGTTTTAATGTGTGTATATATATATTATTTTTAGAGAAATAAATAAGATAAGTTGATTTTAAAATTATTTTTAAAGATTAAATTTTATTTTATAAAAATTTTAAATTAAATCCAAGATCATTCTTAGATTTTTTTTGAAAGTATTTTTATGTTTATATAATCATTTTAACTGTCATCGATTAAAGACACTTGATTATCAATTGATGAACAATATAATTAATAAAAAAATAAAAATTGAGATACTTAAATATAAAAATAAAAAATATTAACCCTGAGGATGTAACATGCAATTAATTATATATATATATATATATATATATATATTTTAAAAAAAAATAATTACTTTGATAATTATAAATTTTAAAATTATTAAAGATTTATATTATTATTAATTTTAAAATTTATAAAATTAATCGAGATAAATATATTAATTTAAAAAATTATATTAAAAAAAAAAAAATGTTGATACACTTGGAATGAAAGAACCATAGTTTTGAAACCCGACCGGTCATTGACCCGGTCAAGTGATCGGGTCACGGGTCAGGTGGGTTGACCCGGGTTAACCCGGGTCAACCCAAAAAAACTATATAATAAAAAAAAAAACAATTAGTATTTGCTTAAAAAACATTATCTTCATAAGAATGAATCCATTTCCCAACATCAACAGAACCCGAACGAGCACAAATAGGCAGAACAGTAACTACGGTTGCCTCATCCGGCTTAAATCCCCAATCCAGCATATCATGAAAAAGTCCTAAAGCTTCACTATCCCGCAGACTTTGTGCTAGGCAAGAAATCATGATATTCCACGAAACAACACTCCACTTTCTCATCTGTGTAAACAAACACAACCCCATGTCATCATCCCCTCTCTTACAAAACCCACGAATCATCAAATTCCAAACAATCACATCTCTTTGATACATTTCATCAAACACTTTCTCAGCATCTTCCATTACCCCACAAGAACTATACAACTCTATAACCCCAATTCTTATTGAGCTAAAACCCTCGAACCCAACAACAAGAACCTCCTTGTGTATACATTTCCCAAGTTGAAGCACACCAAGACTTGAACACGCCTTAAGCAAAGGCGCGAGCGTGTACTCATCCGGCCAAATACCTCAATTTTTCATTGAAGAAAACAAACGGAAAGACTCTTCAAAGGGTCCATTTAAAGAATACCCTTTAATCATTGCATTGAATAGGATTATAGTGGGGTTCTGGGTTTGCTTAAAAATTCAATTCGCATAGGCCATTTTGTGCGGAATCTTCTCCTGGCATCACCAATCTAAGCTCGATGATTGCACTATATGCCAATGATGTTCTTTGTCGGGTTGCGCTGGGAAGGATTTCTCTGGAGGAGGAGAGTATGATCGGCACGGGTTCCAAAAGATGCTTGACAATTTTCAAGCATTGCTTGGAGGATTCAGTCTTGGAGACTATTTTCCTTCGATGGAGTTTGTGCACAGTCTAACTGGAATGAAATTGAAACTCCAGTACACAATAAATTGACCGGGTCTCACCCGGGTTTGGCCGGGTCGACCGGTTCCCGGGTTGACCCACCGGGTCAACCGGGTTTGACCGGGCCAATTCCCAAGCGGGTTTTGGCCTCCACCCGGACCGGTCCCGTGCCCGGGTCGGCCGGGTCCCGGGTCGACCCGCCGGGCCGGTCCGGGTTTTAAAACTATGGAAAGAACCCTTTCGAGCAGATTAGGTAAAATATGGTAAGAAACGTAACATCGAAGCTGTCCTCCGGTTAACATTCTTTCAATTCTACTACTGCATTCCCTGACTCTCTCCCTCCCTCCCTCTCTCTAATTTCTGCTGCCAAATTTTTAAACCTAAATCCATCTCTCACTGTTGAAGGAAACACAGGCAGACGACAGGCAGACAGATGCAGAAATTTATAAGAGGAACGAAGCCTGAGTGATAAAGAATAGTTTTTGTTTTTCTTATCGCTCGGTCGACGAGATGTCGTTTTCATTCTTCAAAGCGTCACGGCCAAAAACACCACAAGAAGTGGTGAAAGCAATGAAAGATAGCCTCGTGGCTCTTGATACCAAAACCGTTGTTGAAGTTAAAGCCCTTGAGAAGGTCTCTCACCCTCTCCCTCTCATTTATTTATTTATTTTAATTTCATGATTTTTTTGCTTGGTATTTGGTTTATGTATGATGAATCGCATATTAATTTACATCTAAATTACTGTTTTGTTGATGTAATTATGAGAAAGGTGCATATAAAATCTGTTGTTTGTCAGTATATTTTGATGTGATTAAGTATGATGCTATTGAAATGCAATTGGTTCATGGATTGCTTTTCAGTGATACTGGAAGGATTGTTATATAATCGATTGATTGATACTTTGAAAGTTATAACAGGCATTGGAAGAAGTAGAGAAGAATTTTGTGTCATTGAGATGTATGCTGTGTGGAGATGGGGAGGTTGAACCAAATACGGATCAAGTTTCCCAATTAGCACTTGAAGTTTGCAAAGAGGATGTTCTCGCTCTTATGATTCACAAGTTACCTAATTTGGGATGGGAAGTAAGTGCCACTGCTACCCCATTCCTATCACTCACTCGTGCATGTATTTAATATTTTTCGTTGCGCAGATTATGACTTTATTTTTTCAATGTAGGCAAGAAAGGATTTAGTCCATTGTTGGTCTATATTGTTGAAGCAAAAGGTTGACTCAAGATACTGCTCTGTAGAATACATAGAGAACCATTTTGAATTGCTAGACTTTCTTGTTGTATGGTAAGCATATAATTCTTGTTTTTATGCTTGGATTAAGAAATGATATTGGTGTGTCTTGTGCACGTTTGAGTTATACGTCTTTGGTTTATTGTGATTATCTCTTTATTGTATGGGTTTCTAATCTCTTTGTAGCCTTCTTGAGTACTACCATGTGAATGCATTTTCTGCTTAAGAAGGAAACAGGGTTCTTTCATCTAAAAGAACTGTAGCTTTGTATGTATTACAAAAAATGTAATTCTAAATGGTATTATTCAAAGAGAAAGAAAGAAAGAAGAGAATAACTGATGTCAAATGTCCTTCTAAAACTTTGTTACAAGGGTGTCGTAAGAGAATGCTACCACAGTCAGTGATGTGTCAAAATTGGCATGCCTAAAGAACCATAAGAGGTGTGTGTTATTTTTGTGCCTTAAGTTGTTTGTTTCATGATTATTTTCTCTGTCAGAAAACATAAATCATACTCATTATTTAATGGCTGGAACAAGGGTTTTGAGTTGTTGGAAATTGTAGAAAATATTAGAGAGACACTAGCAGGGTGTTTTTAGGAGTTGCAACCAGAGGATGGAAAGCCAAAATTTCACCCCTAGTAGGGTTCTTAATTTTTCTTAATCTGGAAATGACAGCTGCAAAAATTCATTATTTTTTATTCTTTTGTTTTCTGCATGCCCTTTTCATGTGGAGTCACTGTGAATACAAATTTCACTAGGGTGATTTTGTATGAGATTTAATGTTTTCCCCTTTGAACAGCTATGATAACAAGGAAATTGCCTTGAATTGTGGACTTATGCTAAGGGAATGCATAAAGTTTCCGATGCTTGCAAAGTAAGACATTCAAGCTCTTTTTTATTTCTTTCATGGCCTATGTGCTATAGCTAAAGCACTATATATATATATATATTTTTTTTTATTTTTTTTATTTTTTTTTTGTTTATCAGTGCACAAAAGGAGTATTATTAAAAAATGGAAATAGTGGCCCTTGTGTGCTTGTTTTTGGCTTAAATGTAATGCTTTGACACTCTCGTGTGTTTGTAGTTATGATCATCAGTCCATTATCATGATGACCTTTGACTCCATTAGATTACAATCACACTCATAGGAGACCTTTCTTGAAGGGAGACTTCAGATGGGCTTTTCATAGCATTTATGTGACCTATAAGTGTGAGACAACAAGGGTTTAAGTTTTCATGAACAGTTCCCTGTATAGCAACCATTTCTCATGCACAACGAGAAACTGTCACCTTCTCATGGGAGAGAAGTTCTATAATGTTTCTGTAAGCTTGAGGAGTTGCATATCCTTTGGTTCGTGAAGAAATACAAGCAGAGTTTTATGCCTGTGAAGTTGTGAATTTTTTGATGCATTATTTGGTAGAATCTCATATGTTTTCTTGTATTGATATTTGATTTTTATTTCCCAAAGCCTTTTTCTAAAGTTCATGTAAGAGCTTCCCTGGAAAATAGGAAAAAAATAACTGTCTGGGTACCTGTGACGACCCGGGGGTGGTTAGAACTTAGTTTTATTTGCTATACTTTTTAGTGCAAGTAGGGCTACTCTGTTTTTTTTTTTTTAGTTTCTTTTAATCTAGATCAGTTGCCTATTGAAAAAACTTAAGCCTTTCTACCATAACCACCCATGCCATTTTGGGGTTTTCCTTTATTTTGAGCCTCTTGTTGATTTCACAGGGATCTGTTTTGTCATTTTTTATATTTTCATAAAAACTCCTTTGTGATATCATCTCCATCAATGGAGAAAGGACTGTTCATGCGTGACCTGGGTTTCAATGTGATTTGTTTTATGTGCTCATTGGCTATTGCCATTACCCTGGTCCTTGGGATCTTTAGCCAATTATGGCAACTTGAGCTTCGTTCTCTGCTGCTAAAGCTATTTAATTCCAAAAGTTGACTGCTTTGGCACTGCATAATACTTGGTAGATTAACGTATTTAGCATAGAGATGAATGCCCCTCACTTGATGTATATCAATCCAGGAAATGGGCTGGCTGGACCAGCTTAATGGAAATTGATAATTGATAGTATATTGCTTACCGAGACTTGAAATTTCTGTCAGTTTCAATTCAATCACTCAAAGTTTAAAATGGTTGTTAATGCTGCTTTTGACATCTGATTTTGATGCCTAATTTCTTTATGACATGCAAGTTTTAAGTTTTCACACAGTTAATTTTTGTAGTGATGTTTCAGATATATATTAGAGTCTGCAAGCTTTGAGTTGTTCTTCAAATTTGTGGAATTGCCTAACTTTGATGTTGCTTCTGATGCTTTCTCCACTTTCAAGGTCAGAGTTATAAGGTTGTAAGTTCTTGTGTTTCTTTTTTTTTAATCTGTTCAAATTTTTGCGCTTCCAGTTATTCCTACTTCTTATATGTTTTGATATGCTTGCCAGGATTTACTGACTAAACATGGCACTGTGGTTGCGGAGTATCTTACTGCACATTATGATGAGGTACACTTGCTTGCCAATTCTTGATATGATTCTAGACAGATCTAGGCAGACCAATCTTGGCTAAAATGTTGCTTAAAATTTGCTGTTGTCCTTATGCTGGTAAAAGAATATCGAAATACAGGATCTACTTTGGACAAGAACCTTTTTTTGTGATGATTAATGAATTATATAACAATGTGTAAGTTGCAGCAACCATGTAGTCTCACTGGATTCTGAACTCCTAATATTTGTCTAGACTGTCCACCTCATCTACTACCATAACAACTCCTTTTCACAATTATCTTTAACTTTTATCTTGCTTGAGTAAGAAGTGTCTCCTAGCTAATCTTAAAGCTCTACTGTTCCAGTTCTTTGATCAATATGAAAAACTCTTGACATCTTCTAATTATGTGACGAGAAGGCAATCATTGAAGGTTAGTTTCCACTGTACTTTTTCAGATATCACTCTGCTGTTGCTTTGATCAATAAGTTAACAGTATTGTGTTGATATAGCTTCTCTCGGAATTCCTTTTGGAACCTCCGAGCTCTCATATAATGAAGCGCTACATTCAAGAAGTTCGGTACTTGAAAGTCATGATGACTTTGCTGAAGGTATCAAGTCTTTTCTTTTCCACTTTTTATCCTTGTATGTCAATCTTGATGTTATTTGGTTTGAATGTCTAATTGAATATGCTGTGCAGTCTGAAGAAAACATATGCTTTTAATTGGCAATGCTACTTTATCACAACCTAAAAGCTACTAAGCAAGTAAAAATCCTCTGAATGGTAGAAAAGCCCTGAAAGACATGGTATTACTCACCTATAATACCTGGCAACAAGAGGCCACTTCGGTATCAAAGCTTTGAAGTTCTGATCACTGTTAGTGAGAACAAAATTCATTTCATGTTACTGAAATGTAACTCAAATATGAGTTTTAGAATCACTTTGTTTCACCATGCTTCTGTCTACTGGAAGTCTGGAATGCTTCTCTCATTGGTGATTATTACCATTTGATGCCAATCTAGCTCAGAACCAATGAATGGTTTAACTGTCTTGCCTTGCTTATCCTTAGGGAAACAGTTAAGAAGGGCTTGTCTACTCACAGTACGATGGGTTGTGGATGCAGAGAGGCCTCTGTTTCTATGAACTGAAACTTTTTTTTTTTTTTAATTTGGCTGCCTAGGTTATCAGATTATTATTTTTTGGTGTTTGAGGGGGGCCGTTGGTCTGTTCAACCTGGAATATAGGATATGCATTATAGCCACCAGAGCTTCACGCTTTTATGTGGCTGTCTGATAAGTGATAAAGAGTAGTTTTGATTTAATAAGGGATTTCCTATACTATATTATAGATGGGTATTCTTTGTTAGATTTATTTTTGACACCCTCCATCTTTTTCACAAGTTTTCATTGTATTTGACCTTTCTCTGCTTGTTTTTTCTTTCATTTGTCTGGGCAGGACTCGAGCAAAAATATTCAGATCTCTGCTTTCCACATTTTCAAGGTTTTCCTTGCCTTCTCTTATTCTTTAGTGTATGTATTTTTTTTCTCACCTGGTTGTGCTCTAGGCTTGGTCATATATGCAAGAACGCTGATTACCCCATGCTAACTTGTTGTAATTCAATCCCCTGGCCTTCAAGTTGTTCCAATACCTTTAGAACCAAGGAAATTGCTAATGTAGAATATGCATAACATTGGCTAATTTTTCTAACCCCTTCCAAAGACTAAATTGGTCAGGTTATAGAGGAGGCAGTCAACTGTACTTGCTGTCTGATATGCATCATCTCTTGCAGAAATTTCCTTTCATGTTAAGTTTTTCGGTGACATGATATGGGCCATTAGGTTGTGTTTTATCAGCACTACCCTCGAACACATGTATCTAAGGTTATTTCATACTGTTCTTTTTGGTGTGCTTAGTCTTATGATAAACACAAACAGTCACGTATATACTACATCCTTTTAGACTTTAAGTTCACTTACTTTTTGTGAAACTTTCGATGGTTGTTTGATGTCTGCGTGAAATGCAATCATCTATATAATTTCCATTGGAAGAAAAGAGTCCTAGACAATGCAAGCAACTTCTACAATGTGTTAGACTTTTAGGATATCTATCTGAATGTTTTTGCTTGCAATCTGCATTCAAAATCATGTTTGATCAAGATGGTTACCACAGCTGTTCTTGTTTCTGTTGTGCCTTGTTTGCTTAGAAGCAGCATCCTAGACATCAAAGATTACAGTTGAATTGTATAAAAGGAAAAATAAAGGTGACTGTTGAGTGGACATGAGTAATAAACAGAAGACAGAATGGCATTGGCTGCTTTTGTGCAGATGGGTTGAAAATATTTTGCTTTCTCTACATTGGCCTGGTTAAGTTGCTACCTACAAGTACAGATTTTTCATACCTTTTCCTTGCTTTTCTTTATGCTTGTGAAACTCCCAGTTGATTGAGAGGTGATGATGCTGTCAAAATTATTTGATTGAGGTTGCACTTTAGCCTCTTCGGTTAGTCTGTTGGACTCTGCTGACAGCCAAATTTTGTTACACTGGCTCAGGTGCACCTTGGGCAGCATCACCAGTTAACTTTTTGTTAAATGCACGTCGACTATGGATCCTTTATTTGCCTTAGATAATGAAAGATTTTGGCACAAATGGTCCTTTATGGTTCCAAGTGTTAAATCCTGTCTTTGTTTATACGTGCAGGTCTTTGTTGCTAATCCTAACAAGCCACGAGAGGTGAAAGTGATTTTGGCCAAAAACCATGGAAAATTGCTGGAATTGCTTCACAATCTCTCAGCTGGAAAAGGTAATTATGCTTTCAAACTAGATTCACAAAGAGGACATGTAATTTTCTTTGAAATTTTGTTTATAAGAAACACTGCTCAAATTTTGAAATTCCTTCTGTGGACATCCATAACATACTGTCTCTTCAGGTGCTGAGGATGAACAGTTTGAAGAGGAAAAGGAATTGATCATCAAGGAAATCGATAGACTATCTCGCCTGTCAAATCCGGATCATTAGATCTTTATCCTAATTGCTGGGATTTCCTTTACTACTCGGATCCTGTGCCTGGTTCATTCTAATTCTGTGATGATTGATTTCCTGCAATTGATATTTTTGCGCAGAAGTCATGGTGTCAAAGCACCAGTAGGAAACAGTACAACTGAGAATTGCATGCGCTTGTAATATTTGTTGCGGCGGAAGTCTTACTCAAGTACATCATGCCATCTGGTCTTAGAAGTGTGTTTAGAGTATTGGTTTTGAGTGATCAAGGGCACTGGCTTGTATTATAAAGAAACCCAATACCCCCTATTGCCTTGTCCCAAGTGTAAACTTTGTTTTTACCATTGGTGTTTGCTTCCTCCACCTTCAAATTTGAAGAGTTTATGTCAAACTTGGTGGTGATTTTGAAAGCACTGGAGATGACTTCTTGATGCATTGTGATATAATCAATAATATGAGAATGCAAAGTGCTCTTTATTACATTAGCTATTCTTGATTGGCTCATGGTTTTTCAGATATGCCGGAGCCATCCAAGGCTTGTGCGATTGAGAGAAGCCAGTCACTGCAACAGAGCAGGTTTGTGCAAGCTGCAAGTACAGAAACAGGATTTTGTCCCAAAATTCTTTTGAAACCTTGACAAAAAGCTATGATTTGCAACTCTTTTTAAACCTATTTTTTAAAACCCCAGTTGTTTCAGTTTAATGGAATTAACAAAAACAACGCGAGTATAGATGCCGACCCCTTTGGTACACCACAGCATCTGTGAAGCTCATCAACCATTCTAAGCCATATGGTATAGAAACTTGGATCGAAATTTCGGAATTTGGACATGGTAGCAGTAGACAGCAAAGTTGAAGAACAAAAGAAACAAGGGCAATAGAAATGTGATGTGATTTCTGCCAAAATAATCAGCATCTATGAAATCTAACAACACCGTGACATCCAATTACTTGAGCAGGAAGATACAAATCGCAAAAATATAAACAATCACTTCACAGGCAAATCATCTTCGTCTTCAACTCTGCCTGTACCAGCACTTGCTGTTGCTCCCTGCAGCTCCGACCTTGCTCTCATCATTACTCCCAATGTCTTCAATCTCATCCCATCCAACATCTTCCTCTTCCTGAAACGAATAGCTCGAAACCACATCACCATCTTTACTCAATTTACCTTTCGACAAAACTCCATTACCCTCTTCCTCTTCACCATCAAAATCCCAACTCAGATCCTCCTCTTCATCACCGGAGATCGCCCGTTTAACAAGCAAAGCCCTCGCTTCCTCTGCTTGCTTTAACTTGAACATTCTATAAAAATACCGACTCCAACAACTTTGATTATCAACTTTACTAGGTGCAACCTCGTTATAAATCCCTTTAACAACCTCATTTTCCCTAATTAATCTCTTAATCTCTTCATTTTTCTCTTCAATCACGAGACCCTCTGATCTCCATTTCTCATAATCCTCCTTATCCACGGGTTCACAACAATAAGTATCCAAATCACATTGCAATGCACGCACTTGAGCATCGAAACGACTATATCTCACATTCAAAGACTCCCGTTTAATCAAACTACCAGTATCACCATCACGATCATGATCAACAGCTGAGAAAACCGAGTCACTACCGTGTGAGATGATCCGGGCCGTTGATTTCCAGAGGGTGGATCAAATATCGTCGATGGCTTGGCCGACAGACTCGAGGGACTCTTAAGCGACGGAGGCCCTGGTCTCAAACGAAGCGGGGAGGTCGTGGACGGCGCGTGAAGCGACATCACGGATGACGGCGGTTTCTTTCTTTAAACTGGATTTTAATTCTTCCAGGTCCTTTTTATAGGTTCCGATAATGGATTCTGATTTGGTTGCTATGGTTTTGATTAAAAAGCCAAACGACCATGTGGGTTCTAGGGTAGGCGGGTCAGGGTTGTCGGCGCTTGATTTGGGTGTGGGATCATCGGAGTCTGCGAAGGCGGAACTCAAGAGATTCATTGGGAATTTTGTGGAGGAGGAGAAGGAAACGTTTTAATATTTATAGGTTCTCTGTGAAGCGAAGAAGAGACTCCGGTTTTTTTGCACGGTTTTATTTATTTGTTTGTTTCTTTGGATAAAATGATTAATCCCTTAGGTCCCACTTCTAGTTCTAGATTTGCTTTTGGTAATTGCAGTCACCAACCAATCATGATTCACGGCTAGGTTTTGCATTTACTATAATTGCAACAAAATTTTTAAAGATCAACTCAAAATTTAATGCACAGGATTATATATATTAAAAATAAAATTGAAAAATCAATATGTACTAAGATATTTGATTTTATATTGGGGTGAGCCCTTTAATTTTTTTTATTTAATAACATGATATTTTTTTATAAAATAATAATAATTTAAATTTTATTGAAACAAATTAATTTGCTAGTATAATTCTTTATTTTTTATTAATATTTTAAATTTTGGTTAAAAAATCTAACTTTTTTTATATATCATTCATCAAATAAAAATATATATAAAAAATCAGTACTAAAAAAATTATTAACAATTTAAAATAAAAATAAAAAAGGATTCATCTCTAATTAAAACTCTTTGCAACATTAGCATGTTCAATTTCTTTAGGAAAACTTCAACAAAAAACAACATTAGTATGATTTTGATGTTAATATATTAAAAAATATAAAAATAAAACAACACTTATATGTTATTGCGAGAAATATTTTGGCAATGTCACTATACTCATCCTAGTAGGTGAGCATGGAGACCTCCTAATCTCACATCTTACTTCATCTAAAATTCAAATTAAATATTATGAAAGTTGATATTTTATGACTCAGTCAACTCAATAGTTTTTAAAGGTAACTTGCATGATCTTGTCAAAACTTGAATTGACTTAAAAAATTCAAAACGCTGCCGTTATTATTTTTAAAATATTAAGACAATGACATTTTGGATTGATATGGGCAACCCAAGTTAACCCACTGGATATGTGCCCCAACTTATAGACTTGACTTTGCTTAATAACTTTATTTTTTAAAAGTATTTTTTTATTGATTATATAGTAAGCAAAATGCTTGTATGAAATCCAAAAAATAATTTATTTAATAAAATAAAACCTAAGATATATTCTGAATTAATTTAAGGGATATATATTCTAAGGAAAATGAATTTAAATTGAAAAACAAAAGCTTGGTGTCCAGGCCTGAGTGGTCCAACATGTATGGACCATTATAAATTAGGTTAGGTGTGTGGGCTTGATAGCACAAGCCCGTATATTTTGGGTCTTTTGATATAAAAACAAATATAATGATAAGTTGTGTATTAGTTTAACTCTAGCCACCAACACCTCTGGTGGCCATAACATAGCATTGTCAAAAAATCAAGCCCTTACTTTTTGGAAAAAAAATTCAAGTATTTTTTTTAATCTAAAAACACTCAAGAAACACTCCATAAGCCTTAATGCCCATATGTAACCTTAAAACAATGTTTAATCGATCAAAAATTCAAATTTAGTTTTGATTTAAAAAACATTTATGAAACCAACATGTTTTTTCTAGCAAGATGATGGAAAAAAACATTTTGGTCAAATTTTTTTTTATAAAATGAAACATATTGACACCAATAATGATTTTTTTTGTCATTCAAACATGGTCAACTAATAACTTTCTCTCTTCTCACCTATTTTAAACATCTCTCTATCTCCCCCCCTCCACTCTCTCTCTCTCTCTCTCTCTCTCTCTCTCTCTATATATATATATATATATATATATATATATATATATATATCTTAGGCGTTAAAACATAAACAAAATAAAGTTTTAGATAAAACATGGACTAAAAATAAAAAGTTTTAACTAAAATACTTAAAAATAAGTACTAGCTACTGTAGAAAAAAAAGAAAAAAAGGCTAGAATCTTGTTTTAGTGTCAATTTTGGCCTCCAATGTTTTATTTATGTTTAATCAATAAAATTTAATTTAATTTTACTAAATTGAACATCAATTTAATGACAAAATCTATTTTTAATATTGTGAGAAATCCATAAAAATTAATTGAAACAAATTATCAAGTTTGAATTCCAAATAAACTAAATATAAAAGTATCAAATTGAAAAAAACAAATTCATAGACTAAAAAAGAAAACATTTGGCGAATCCAGAATGTTCTTCGCTCATAAGTACTTCATCATTGGTACTTTCCATTTTTTTTTTTTTATCATTTGGTGACACTGAATAATTTGAAAATATAGCCTAAGCTCTACCTCTTTTTAGGCATTAGGTAAAAAAAAAAATGTTTATCATCTTATAAAACAATATTCATTTTAATAATATTTTTTTTCTTCTAAATTTATGTTTTTTTCCTCATATTTCACCTTTCAATATTTGATTTATTGAAAATTAAGTTTCAATTTTTATTATGGTTTGCTTTATAAAGTGCTAGTCTCTTGACTAGTGTTGCGGGTTTAGTGGGTTAACCCGGTTGACTCAAGTTTTTTTAATCTTTTTTAATTGTTATTTTTTTCAATTTCATTATTCAATATTTGTTTAATTAGTAATTAAACTTCATGATTTATTTTGGTTTAGTTTCTATGAAGTTATCTCAGTCTTATGACTCGAGTCGCAGGTTTGATGGGTTGACATGTTGACTCAATTTTTTTTTTTGTCTTTTTTTAATTGATATTTTTTTTTCAATTTTATCCTTTAACATTATGTTATTTAGGAATTAGAGTTCATGATTTATTTTAGTTTGCTTTCTATGAGGTTATATGAATCTTATGTTCGGGTCACATGTTTTATAGGTTAACCCAGGTAAATTCATGTCATTTTCATTTTCTTTATTTGGGGTTATCATGGTCTCTTAGTCAGGGTCGTGGATTCAATAGGTTAACTCATGATGATTCAGGGGTGATCTAATATGTTGCCGTTTCAATTTTTTTTTTTTAATGTTTTCTTGAATTTTTACGAGTCAAATTATATTTTTATTAGTCGTTCAGGTTGTCTTTGGACCCATTAACTCAATTAAGTCATATCAAGTTAATCTATATTGTTTAAATTGCATCAAGTTAACTTCTACACTATTTAAAAAAAAAATTCTAATAAAAAAATGCATGTTCAAAGAATATTTAATTTGATCCGTGATTTAGTATCATGTTCTCAGTATATTTTCAATACGATGCATGTGGCGTCAGCATTCCTTAATTCAAATGACATCACTTTATTGTAAAAGGTTCCCCAAGGTATGATAAAGATAGTTTTCTCCTTATCTTCCTCTGCCATTATAATTTGGTTATATCTCAAGAACCCATTTATGAATAAGTATGTGAAACTCTTCGTAGCATTGTTGACTAAGATCTCTATGTGGAGTAAAGGAAAGTCATCATTCAGGCTTGCCTTGTTCAATTCTTTGTAACCCATATACACATACCCTGATCCTACAATCTTTTTTAGGAACTAAAACTACATTAGCCACGTATTGAGGATAATTGACGACATCCAGGAATCTTGTATCCCACTATTTTTGTATTTTCGCCTTCACCTTAAGCAGTATATTCGAGTGTATTTTTTTGGTTTTTTGTTTAACAAGCTTACTTTCTTACACTAAAGAAATTCCGTGTGCTACTATGTTGGTGTCTAAATCAGGCATATTTGCATATGTCTAGGCAAAAACATTCACATATTCATGTAACAGAGATTATGTCATCTTTTTCCTCGACCATAATAAGAATACCAATCTTCATTTCTTTCTTTTCTTATTCAGTATCCAAATTTTTAACCTTTTTTTTTTTTTTTTTATCAAATGTAAGAAGTATATTAGATCAAAAAAAGCAAGACGAGCTTGCAATACAAGCTGGAAACCAGCAGAGTTCAGAATATATACATACAAGCAAAGAGGGAGTAAACTCCCTATAGACACAAAAACTAAAAATCAACGGAATACAAACTGAAAACCAGAAAAAGGAAAAGACTCCCTTAAACGAAGAAAATAATAACAAAACAGCTCAACAGATTAGCTGACCATTTCCTCAGCAATCAGCACAACCAATGCCTAAGCTAACCATCTGAAGATCAACCCGAAAGCAATCATCAAAGCCAACAGCACAATCATCCTGCAAGGCAAGGAAGACGTGCACACCGCAGGAACGATCCAGCTTCAAGGAAGAGTAGATCCCAAGAGCCAGAGGCAGCCAGCTAGGAATTAATTCACCAGTTTGAAACAAAGAGCCATTATCCATGTAAGAGAGCCATGCAAGACATGTAGCTGAGCATAACAGAAATGATCCAGCTTCAAGGAAGAGCATAAACCAAGAGCAAGAGGCAGCCAACTAGGAATTAATTCACCAGCTTGAAACAAAGATTCATTATCCACGTAAGAAAGCTATGTAAGCCATGCAACTGAGCATAACTGCAAAGGAGCCAATGAAAAGCAGCCATTAATGAGCAGTTAAAGCAAACCAACAGCAACCATCCACGCGGGGAGGGGCCATAACAGCAATAGAGAGGAAGGAGCGAAGCAGCCAATTAGAATAACTCATAACAAAAATTCATGTGAAGGTGCATGCAAATTCCAGCAAAAACCAGGGCAGACCAACAAAATTAACAAGGGAGTTAATTATCCTCGCCATTAGAGATCAGCCATGATAGCAGCACAAACAGAAAGAAGAAGATCATTAGCCACATGTGACCATACGACCCAACCCACACATCCAGATCACCCAAAACAAAAGAAAGAAAATCATCAACCAATGTGAAGGGAGAAATGGTCATGCTCATGGAAATGGAAAACTGTGAAGAACAGGGTCTGGAACTTTCGGAAAAGAGAAGCAATAGAAGAGCAGGAGCCATCAAATATTCTTTTATTCCTCTCCTGCCAGATTATATAGACTATAATGCTAAGAGAAACTCGTCTCATTTTGCCTTCAGCACCACTTCCACTCTTACAAAGGCCCTAAACAGCACTGTGCAAAGTAGACATGCTTCTAGTGATACGCAGCCACTACAAGTGGAATCCGTTTGAAGAAAATGAAGCCTGTTTTTTGTACGTAGCCTACCCAAGATTGCCAACCATAAAATGAAGCTGAACCAAGGCAGCGACGAGGGCTCCCAAACGACTTTTCTCCAATGAACTGGGGGGCTACGAAATCTCAAGAAGTCATAGGCATTGGCTGAGAATGCACCTTTGGAGCTGCTCCATTGTGCCATCAAAGAGAGTGTCTGAGGTTGGCCACCACACAGATCACATAAGTTGTTTCGGAAGGAAATGATGGATTTCCATAGAGGTGAGGAGGTGGGATGTGCTGTGATGTCCCAAATGGAGGAATAAAGCAAATAATAATGATGAACCCATTTTATCCAAATGGAGTCGGTATTGAGATGTATATTCCAGATGAGTTTGGCAAGGAAGCTGTTGTTGCAAGATTTGATGTCAAAGAAACCCAACCCTCCTTCAGTTTTGGGGAGACAAACAGTGTGCCATTTCACCAGAGCAGATTTGCTCCTCAATGTATTGCCAGTCCAAAAGAAATTACGGCAAATACGGGTGACTTGCTTGATAACAATCTCAAGGAAAGAAAAAATGTTCAGCCAAAACTGAACCATGCCATAAAGGACTGACTTTAACAACTCAGCTCTCCTTGCATAACTTAGATTTGTCCCCATCCAACCATGGATAACCGACTCTAGCTTGTGGAGAAGAGGGGAAAATTGACTGGCAAGTAGCCTATGAGGGCTTAGTGGAACGCCAAGGTAGCGAAAGGGAAAAGACCTTTCAGTAAAGCTAGTGTCCTCGAGAATAACATGCTTGATGCTGTCCGAAACACCTCCAAAATAAATGGAAGATTTGTTGGCGTTGATATCTAGCCCCAAGGTCTTACCAAAGGTGACCAATTGCTAAAACAAGCAAAACACCGATTGCCTATCTCCTCTTGAAAGCAGGATTACATCATCAGCAAATGCGAGATGACAGAGCCCAAGAGAGTTGCACTTCGGGTGGAATCAAAATGCAGGAGATAGGGAAGCCTTGCGAAGCATTCTTGAAAAATATTCCATACAAACGAGAAAAAGATACGGGGAGAGCGGATCCCCTTGCCGAACTCCATTTTTCCCAGGAAAAAAACCGTAAATGCTTCCATTAACTGCAACTGAATAGGAGGCAGTTTCAACACACTGCATTACAAGCTGAACAAACCGACTTGGAAACCCAAGCAGAAGGAGAAGCTGGCGGAGAAAGGGCCATTGAACCAAGTCAAAGGCTTTTTTGAAGTCAATCTTCATCAGGCAGCGTGGAGAGGTGTGCTTCCTTTCATAATTGCGCAGGAGCTCTTGCAGTAAGTGAATATTATCCAACATCAATCTCCCTCCTAGAAATGCATTCTGCATTGGACTAATAATAGTCACAAAAGCCTGAGATAGTCGCACTGCAAAGAGCTTGACAATCACTTTATAAATGACATTACAGCAGGAGATTGGATGAAAATCTGAAGCAGATGAAGTATTGGCTGATTTGGGTATCAAGGCGATGATGGAATGATTTATTTGTTTAAGCATTGCACTCGACTGGAAGAAATCCCGAACAGCAAGGCAGAAATCCTCATGTATAACAGACCAAGATTTTTTGAAAAAGCAGGAGGAGTAGCCATCAGGACCAGGGGCTTTACCATCATCAATAGCAAATAAAGCATTCTTTATGTCCAAGTCAGAAACAGGTGCAAGTAGAGAAGCATGGGAAGCAACATCAAGACAAGGACTATGCTGAATAACGCCAATATCAAGAGGGAGAGTTTCTTTTGGAGTTCTCAGCAAATGGCAATAAAAATCCACAAAGACAGCCCCCACCTCAGCAGAAGAGGAAGTGAGAGTGCCATCACTGCATTGAATAGCAGGGATGCAATTCTGCCGATGCCTCCAGTTCATAAAAGTGAAAAAATGAAGTGCAAGTGTTGCATTCCTTCAAGAAGTTACTCTTCAGCTTTTGAGAAAAATACTGGCGTTCACATGCTTTAAGATGGAGTAGGCTCTGACGAAGATGCTTGTCAATAGCATGAAGTTGGACATTATTCATGTCAGAAGAGAGTATAGTCTGGTGCTCACTCAACGCAGCTTCAGCACGAGCAACCCGCTCAGAGATGTGGCTGAAATGGAGTTTGTTGAGTTCTCGCAAAGGCCCCCAAGGTGCTTGAGACGTTTACAAAGAGTAAACATGGGTGACCCATGAGCCACAAGCTGCCATGCTTCTGTAACCAGCTCCAAGAAGCGAGAATGATTAGTCCATATATTGAAAAATTTAAAGCATTTCTTACCCCTGAGCTGCTGTGAGTAAAATGAAACAGTGGCTGGAGAATGATCAGAGAATGCTCCCGGATTATCAAAATGGACGTGCACTAATGTATGAGAAAGAGACCAGAGAGGATTGGCTAGGACACGGTCAAGCTTGCTCCAAACACTGCCATTGGACCATGTGAAGTGGCTGCCAGAATAATTTAAGTCAGCAAGCCCTAGGTCAGAGCAACACTGCCTGAAATCAGCTGTCTCATACGTGGAAACAGGTTCCCCACGATGCTTGTTTGCCTGAGATAACAGAGAGTTAAAGTCCCCTAAAACGAGCCAAGGGGAATTTGGACTTCAGTTCCACAAATGATCCCACAAAGCTCTCCTAGCAATAATAATATTAAACCCATAGACAAAATTGGCATAAAACCTGGATTGATGAACCAAGCTAGAGATAAGAACATGAAGTCCTTGAGCTGAGTAACCAAACAAATCAATATTAACAGTCACTGGATTCCAAAAAACCACAATTCTTGTTGTAGACGTCGCTGCAGCATTAGACAAAACTTTCCAATTTTTCAACCGAAATTCCGCATTGAGGATACTTTAGAAGAAACTAATTTAGTTTCCAAAAGACTACAAACATCCAATTTATTCTTTCGCATGAGGTTTACAACCTCATGTTGCTTCAGAGGGCTGTTCAACCCTCTAACATTCCAACAACGAATTAACATCAAGAGGGGGTGGGAGGCAGCCCCTCGCCTCTGCCAGAAGCACCACCAGTGTGTGATTGAGCCTTTCTCCTTAAGGGTGCACTAGAAACCCCAGATGATGGAAGACCTGGAGCAACTGACACAACAACAGACTTGCCCTTGTCATACCGTGAGCCAGCCAAAACATTAGTATTTGGTCCTGTTTGGATGTGGGAACCAGAAGGTGGAGCTGGAAAACGGTGATCCCTTGAATCCACAAGAGCATGCACAGGTGTAGACTCTGGACCCGTGCAATGATCAACATGAGAGGGTCTAGCATTATGCTTGGGAGGGGAAGGCTTGCGCCTCATTCTTTTGCTCTGCACAATATTCCATCCGCTAGAGACAGGATCAACATCACCTCTTACAGACACAAGCTCAGATTCAACCAGGATAGGAGCAACTGGAGAGTCTTCTTGAGGTCCCAAATGGTCAAAAACAGATTATTTGACTGTGTTGGCATTTGGAGTAGGGGAAAAGACATGAGCCGCCTGTTTGCTACAATCAGTCAATGGAACTGATTTGGGACAAGTGGAGGTAAGATGGCCAAGAGTTCTGCAGTGCTTGCAAAACCGGGGGAGAGTTTCATAAATGACTTGCTGCTTGAGTAGGCTGCCATTCGGTAAATTGACATCAATAGAGTAAGGCAAATCAGATAATAAATTGACTTCAACCAACACCTTGGCGTAGGAGAGCCTTAACATAGTATGGGTAAGCATGTCACTCTGAACAGGTTTTCTAAGGACACTGGCGATCTTAGACAAACATTTAAGAGACCAGCACTGAAGTTGAAGGTTGGGGAACTTAACCCATACTGGAACCGTGTGCATATCAGAGGAAGAGAAATAAAAAAAATGATGGCATTGGTCTAAGAATTAAAGGCCATAAACTAGATAGGGACCCCCAGCTAATATGCTTAATTTATCAGCATCAGTAGCAAACTTGAAAATCAATCAGCCCGATTCATGTATTGTTAAAGATGCTTCACATTTCCATGAATTAACGATAATATTCTGCAAGGCCTTATAGCCAGGAGAACGTCTAGCAACATACCCAACAAGACACAATTTCCAGAAATCACATTTAGCATCTAAATCATCCCCAACCAAATCACATCTGTTTGTTTCAGTAAAGGCAGAGTAATGAATGAGCTTAGGGCAGGTAACAGTATTGTGATTAGATGCAAAAAGATTACGCCAATTTAGAAGGAGAAGACCCATGAGGGTTTTAATTCTTCACTAACGAGTTTCCAAGTTTTCTCATAATTTTCCACCAACCTAGTAAAATCTTTTATTTCCTCTTCTTTCCAATCTTCATTACTCATTGCAATTGTAGTATCAAAACTTGGCCAATTATTCTTAATGTAGTGGGTTCATGAATTGATGAAACTCTTAAGGTTCTTTTTTAACATAATAGGAGCACCCTCTATCTTTCAATTTTAGTACACCTCTCCCTTAACCAACTTCTTCACAAAGGCTTTTGTAGGGATGTTAGCAGCAGTGTGCACGTTTGTGACAACATCTCATCTTTTGCTTCGAACTTCACTTCCTCAATCTATTCCGTATCTTGACATTCAAAAGCACTAATGTGGAGGTATGTCATGCCAGATCTAATCACCTCCACAAACCCTGGAAAGGTTGTTTGGAGTGGTGGGATGGCAAACCCTTCCTCTTCTAGCACCTATCCATTAATCTTCATCATTCTAGCTTTCCTTTTGCAATTGACAACCTGCTTATAGTAATCTCTCTTGGGCTTATACTTGAGACGAAATCTATAGTCCGTACATTCCAATTTCATCAAATTGACTCGCTCAGGCATTCTAGTTTTAGTATCATACTAGAAAGGAACCCATGCTTCAAAAAGAAAGTGGCAGCCATCTTGGTAACTCTTAAAACTTTTAGATTTCTCAATATCGCACCCTTATGAACCCATTCAGTATTTCATGATTTTAAAAGTATGAATGCTCCCATCTCTATAATCTTTTACCTCAATGAATGGTACAACCACATTCATGTAGAACAAAGCTTGCATGACATGGTTAATTGGATTGACAGAGTATACAATGCTAGATAAAGAAAACCAAATCATGATAGGTTTTCTGCAATCTAAGATGGATGACTCTCGTACAAGAGTCAAAAAGAGATCTCATGACAGGTTTACAAAACCCTGGCAGCAAGCTCAATCCTTGTTAGAAAAAATCTCTGATTCCTCAGTATACAACTACAAGCTCCTTCAATTTAAATTAAGGTAAGAAATCATACAAATAAAAACAAGCACTTACTCATTTAGTAGACCAGCATCTATAACAATGTTTTAAACCCCGACCCGACAGGGCAACCCGGAACCCAGTTGATCCAAGGCTGGAACTAGGCCGGGTTGATGAAAAAACTAGCTAAGGATTTAGCCCGAGAAAACCCAGTGACACAGGTAAACCCAGAGACCCGATTATATATATATATATTAAACATCACCGTTTTATTTTTTGACTGTCAATTTATTGAACCCTTTGCATTGCAACGTGATGACAGAATCACAAACTCACAATTCATAGAAAACCTAATATCTTCAATCTTCAAAGTTCAAAGCCATACCAGGTAAATTCTCATCTCTCTTTTGATTATAATAACCAGAAGAGGCCCTCAACAAACTATAAATCCTTTTTTTGTTTCTCTTCAGTTTTCTTCTCTCTCAGATTTTTGTTCTTTACTGGTTGATTAAGCAAACCAGTAACTATATGTTTGGAGAACCGCGTTTTGCAAGTAAACTATATATCCTTTTCTTCATCATTTTTTTTTTATTGTGGTTTTTTGGCTTTTCTGGTTTCTAGGTTTTCTAATTTTTAATATGTTGTCATTTAATTACATTAGAAATTCATGTTTTCCTTTTTGTATTTGAAAATTAAGAAGGTGATCCACTGTACTGTTAGATGTTGATCAATACCTGTTTAAAATGAGTTTTTCTTTTTGTATTCTGGTTTCGTTTCTCTTCATGGTTGTAAGATAAGTTGTTTAACTGCTTGTTTTTATATGTCAATCCTTTGCACATTGCTTGCCCTATTTATATGTCAATCCTTTTTTATTCCTTGCGTTTTGCTTGAATTTGGTCTCTGTTTCTTGCCCTTGCCCACCTTTTGTTTCTGTTATCAACAGATCAAGAGAAAATTAAACTCTACCCATAAACAATAGATTTTTTTTTAGTTAACCTAAATTAATCCATCTGACCTGTGACCCGATCATCATATCGGATCGACCACGAGATCGGGTTTAAAAACTATAATTTGTAAAGCTCCAGAACCATTTTAAACGGGATAGTAAATCAAGAATCCGGTCATAGCAACAGAAGAAAGGTTAAGGAAGATAGAACCGGCTAAAAATGTGATTTTCTTGCACAAGAAAAAAAGAAACACATTTTCATGAATGGTATTTATAGTTATGAACACTCACGGAACGGTGACAATAACATGAATCCAATCACTTGAACATCTAAATGGAAGATACGATACAAAGACATATATCTCACAATGCACTGTAATGAAATAATAATTAACACATGAAAAATCACTTAACATGCACATCATCTTCGTCTTCAATATCCCAACTAAAAACATCCTCTTCCTCTGCAGCGCTCAACCGCTTCTGCAAGTCAACTTTACTTGTACCAGCACTCTTCCCGCTCCCCACAGCTTCCCCTTTGCTCTCATCAACACTCCCAATATCTTCAATCTCATCCCACTCAAGATCCTCCTCAGGCAACAACTGACTAGAAACCACAGAAACATCACTATCCTTGCATGATCCACCATTACCCCCCTTTCCCTCCACCACCTTCTCCTCCAACTTATCACTATCCTTGCATGATGTGCCATCACGCCCCTCTCCCTTCACCACCACAGCCTTCTCCTCCAACTTATCATTATCCTTGCACAATTCAGCAGTACTGCCCTTTCCCTCCACCACGACCACCACCTTCTCCTCCAACTTATCCTCACTTCTATCAACCCCAACCTTTTCCTTCCCTGCTACATTCTCATTAATCACCTCATCAACATTCTCCTTCTCTACCTTTGCATCTTTACTTGATTCACCTTTCGACAAAGACACATCACCCTCCTCCTTATCATCATCAAAATCCCAACTCAAATCCTCTTCATCACCAGAAATCACTCGTTTAACAAGCAAAGCCCTCGCCTCCTCAGCTTGTTTCAACTTGAGCATCCTATAAAAATACCTACTCCAGAAACTCTCATCATCAACTCTGTTCGGCACAACCTCATTATAAATATCCCTAATCACCCCATTCTCAGTAATTAACCGCTCGATCTCCTCTTTTTTCTCATCCATTACAAGACCCCCTAATTTCCATTTCTCATAATCAACCTTATCCTCTGGTTCGCTACAATAAGTATCCAAATCAGACTGAAATGCATGCACTTGAGCATCAAAACGACTGTATTTCACATCCAAAGACTGCTGTTTACTCAAATTACTTCTACTACCATCAGCATTAGATGAGAGTGAATCATGATCATGGTCAGCATCTAAAATGGAGTCTTTACCTTGAGAAATGATCTGGGCCGTTGATTTCCACACGGTGGATCCAATACCGTCGATGGTTTCTTGAGCGACGGCTGCGCTTGCCTCGAAGGAGGCGGGGAGATCATGGACGGCGCGTGAAGCGACATCACGAATAATGGCGGTTTCTTTTTTTAAGCCGGATCCGAATTCTTCAAGATCCTTTTTATAGATTTCCATAACGGATTCAGACTTGGTTGCTAAGGTCTGGATTAATGAACCAAGAGACCAGACCTGGTTTTGGGTTGTCGGGTTCGGGTCCTCGGAGGTGGAATTGTTAGGAGGGGAATGGGATTTGGGTGAATCGGGTGGTGTTGTGTCATCAGCGAAGACTGATTTGAAGAAATTCATTTGGGAAGGATTAATTGTTTTGATTTTGTAGTGAGAAAGACGAGGGATCGGTGACTTCTCTTTCATATAGTCATGGTGGAAGGAGAAGGAAGAAGGAGGAGGACTTGGGTTTTGGACTTCCTTTTTATCGATTGAAAATGACTGCCTAACCTTACCCTTCTTCCTATACAAATTAGCATCAATCATTTTGTCCATTTAACCACAATTATAATTATAAGTTATTTTCGAGGATTTTATAATTATAAGTTATTTTCAGGTTATCTGTTATTTTAAAATAAATATATCTACAATTCAGTCGTGAAGTAGAAAATCTTTCTGCTTAGATTGAAGTTATTTAAAACTTGTATAAGATTATATTAATATTTTTTTATTTTTAAAAAATTATTTTTAAAATCAACACATTAAAATTATTTAAAAACACCAAAAAAATATTAATTTAAAACAAAAAAAAACTTTTAAATTTTTTTAAAAGCGCTTTTAAAATAAAAAAACAAATAGGGCCAAGTAAAAAATATTTTGAAAAGTAATCGCAACTACATTCCAAAAACTAAAAGATATCAGAACATAAAAAAAAAAAAAAAAAACACAGCTCATTTCATTGTGTTCCTTTAGTTATTTAATTTTGATCCCTTTATGGTTTTTTTTCCCCTTAGAAGTTGTGTTTATTTGGAATTGGGTTTGCGTTCATTTAAGATTGGGTTTGATAGTTTGTTTTGGTAGACTATCTTATCAGATCTCAAGGCATAAAAAAAAGATATCGCACAATTGATACTTAGTTTGGTAAAATTAAATAAAAATTTATTGATTTAAGATAATTAAAGCTATGGGGACCAAACTTGAATAATAGGAAGTATTGAACCCCTTTTTCTTTAAAGAATCGAGGAATGAATTGAACAGGTAGGGGAAAGCTCCGCCCTATTTTTTGGTCACTTAATTTTATCTCTCTCTTTTTTTTTTCAATTTAATCATTTAAAGCCAAGTTTATTTAAGATTAAACTTACCAGTGCTTTCTAGTTGTCTAGAAATGAAGTTCATTTTTATTAGTCTAAAATGATTAAAGCTCGAGGGACCAAGTTTGAAACTGATAACAATTACATGGACAAGGGTAAACGGGCAATGAAAAAAAGGCTAGTGTGTGCATTGCACGTGCTAGCATGTGAAGAAAGTCGTTGCACCTGGTAGCATGTGTGGCTTTCTTCGATGTTGTAACATCGCCATCCTTGGTGGCTTTAAAAGCATCTTGGTGAGGTCATCCTAATGGTGCAATGTATTTTGTTAGTTAAGGCGCGTGTCAACTTATTTTTCTTCTTCTCTTTCCTCTCATCTCCTCAGTTTCCACACCCATTATTTTCAAAATAGCAAGGGGTCCTGTCATTTTATTTTTATGTCAAATTTAGTCATAATTAAATTCTTTATTCAATTATAACAATTACGACCTAAATGCAATGCGAAATTTTTAAGTAGTTTACTTCCCTTGATTTCTATTTGTTTTGTTTTGGATCCTTTTTTTAAATGATTTTTTTTTTAATTTCATCATCCATCATTTGGTTGATTGAGAATTGAGTTTCGTAATATTTTTTTGTTTACCTTCTATGGGGTAATTTCTGGCCTTATGGTCAAGGTCACGAGTTTGGAAGGTTAGTTTAGGTTAACTTTAATCTTTTTTAGGTCCTTTTTATAATTAATTTTGTTATCAATTTCATCATCTAACATTAGGTTCGTTCAAGATTGAGCTTCATCATCTTTTTTAACTTAATTTTCTATGAAATTATCTCGATCTCATGACCTAAAATGTAGATTTGTAGGGTTAACCAAGTTGACACAAAATTTTTTTGTTGTTTTCTTTTTTTTTGTGGATTTTTTTTTTCTTCAGATTTACCCTTCAACAATGGATTAGTTTGGGAACGATTTAGGAATCTCAATTCATAAACCACTTTTATATATATATATATATATATATATATATATATATATTATGAAATGGATTAGTTTACTTGTAAAGTTGACTAATGATAACAAGACATATCATTGTTAGCATAAGGTAAATGTTTAAGTGATGTGAATGGTAAGTTATCAAGAGTTGATATCTTAGCCTTGAAATAGAAGGGTTAAATGACACAAATGTTACCAAGTTCATAAAGTGTGCTTAAATGCTCTTATTGGCAATACATATAAATTCCATGAAACAATATGGGTGTGTGTGCATGCTTTTTTCATTATATGTAATCATGTTTTGTTCATAGGTTCCACACAGTCTCGCCCTGAATAAAGCGAAGGTAGCATATGACACTTTTTGTTTATCATAGGTTATAATGCATATATGTTTTCATTTAAGCATCATTAAGAATTATTTATTTTTATTGATATTTCTTAATGTTTGATGTGCCGTGAATGATTCGAAAATCAGTAACAATGATTCTACCGAAAATGGATGAAGGATGGGTATGGTTGTGTTGTCTTTATATATATATATATATATATATATAGGCTGAATTATAGTGATTTTAAGATAAATAAGATGGAGAATAGACTAGAATGATACTTTGATAAGTTGATCTGGACACCACAAAGATCAATTTAGGATTCCGACGCCACACTCTTTATGATTGAAGAGTGATAAGTCAGGTAGGGTTCTTCACAAAATCAATTTGGAAGAACAACTCTTAATTCTCTGAATTAAGTTTCAAATCTTGGCCAAAAGTGTTTATTACATATTCTGATAATATATTTATAATTGGAACATCCCTCCAAAGTTAGAAAAATTCAAAATAATAGAAGTTATGCCTAAAAACTAGGCTTTTAATAAAGTAATTAGATAAATTTAACTAGCACATGTTTTTTTTTTTAATCTTTTTGAAACATAAGCAAACCAAATTTAAAACAGCTATAACTTTTTACACAAAAGTCCAATGCAATCATGGTTAGACAATCTAGAAAGATCACGTTCTGAACTTGAATTTCACTTAAATAAGTCTTGTTATCACATGCAATGGATGACTTCAAATTCGAGTTCAAATTCATCTACTATTCTGACCGTAAACAGCATCAATTCATTCACTTATTTGCATTATTGAGGGTTTGGTTAACAAAGAGATGGGGGCTTAGATTGCACTTCTTTGGTGTTTTGGATGAAAATGGTTAGTGGCATTGGGAGATCATGGCAGGTTATAATTTATTGAGAAATTAGGAGTTCCTAAGAAGAAAAGAAAGAAAGATGAATACAATTGCATTTTTTTCCAGAGATGTTGATATAAGCTAATGATGTGATGATATATATTTTAATTGGAACAAGTTGTAACTAATAAGATATAACTAGTTATACTTTGATCGTTATAAAAGAACTTATCATCACCACCTACACCTCACATCTTGATATAGTAGAACACTAGATCCTTGACCTGCACTACGTTGTGAGTCAAATTATTTTTTAAAAAAAATATAAAAGACTTATATATAGGCATTGCTACTCCTTTAATAGACATGGACACTTGTAAAGTTGACTAATGATATCAAAACATATCACAGTCAACATAAGGTAAATGTTCATGTGATGTGAATGATATTGATATCTTAGCCTTGAAATAGAAGAGTTAAATGACACCAATGATACCGAGTTAATAAAGTGTGCTTAAATGCTCTTATTGGCAATACATATAAATTCCATGAAAGAATATGGGTGTACATGCATGCTTTATTCATTATATGTAATAATGTTTTGTACATAGGTTCAATATAGTCTCACCTTGAATAGAGTGAAGGCAGTATATGACACTTTTTGTATATTGTAAATTGTAATACATATACATTTTCTTTATTTTTGTAAACATACTTAAATGATGTATGCATGAGTACATATTCTGGTTGTGTAAATGAATATGTAACTTAGTTTATAAATGCTAGTTACACCATCATAATGTCAATGGATGTTAATATTTTGTATCTTGGTTATAACATACCTATACTAGTATCCTTTCCTCATGCTGTGTAGATTTTTAATGTGATATATTGGTTAGAATAAAGATTTGTTTGAGTAATTGCTTATCATCCACTTATAAGAGAAGCTGTAATTTTTCTTTATGTTGCATTTCTTAACTATTGAAATAAGGCACTTGGCAATGATGTGGGAGCATGAGAAAGTCCAGGATGAGTGGGATCATTATTGTTAAAATCACGAGTTAACTCTTAAGATCTTATGATTTTGCGAGTTTACATGTATTCAACGTGCTAAATTGGACTAAAAACTCAAAACCAGTAAAATCGAACTTATCTCATGCAAAATCAGTAAAATCAGTAAACTCGATTCGATTTTATGAATTTATAAAATTTGTGATATAAACCAATTCAGATCCAAATTTGACCTTAAAATATTTGCTGACTAGTTTTGCGAGATTGGACATATCTTTCAAACTGCATATTGGATAAAGCTGAAATTTTACATGAAAATATTAGATATATGAAAATATATTGTGGTAAATTTTCAATGGAATTAGGAAACATAACATTGCAGAAGATCAAAATTAGTAAACTAATATTATCAAATATGTTAAAGAAGACTTTCGTGTACTGTTTGGAACATATCTAGAGCTATCCGTGGAATTTTGCTTCGATTAAAGTTGGGATAAAAACTAAATATTTGAAACTTTTCAGCCATATATTATAGGCCCAATAATTCATGAAAACAAGAGAACAATATGTTTGAAATCAGGAGAAAACGACATGTTTGAAATCAGGACTCAAATCTGCCAAGAATATGCAAAAATTGGAGATTCGGGTTACATGGAGGAATTTTAACATGAAAACTTTTGTTGTTGTTATTATTATTATTATTATTTATTTTTAAATAATTATTTTTAATTTAATTTTTTTTTCTAACAGATTAGACATTGTTTAAGAGTTTATTTAATTTTTAAATTTATGTTAGTTAATTATTAATTTAAACTTATTAACTTGCAATCCAAAAGATGTTTATCATAACATATTGCGGTGAGAATAACAAGATTGTCACTAGGTTTATGCATGCTTCCTATCTTTTAATAATTTTCTTATATTGAGAAATTTTGTTATGAAACTTTATATTTCTCCATATCATTAATTTATTAATTCATATTATTTATTTAGATCAGTTCTTGATTATAATATTATTGACTCATTTTATTATATTTTAATATAATTTAATTTCTTATCTAAAATTATTAATTAAAAAAATTACATATAGTATTTTTCATGTCATGTAAAAAAAACATTTTTTTTTTGACAAGTGGCAGCATATGGAAGAATTTTAGTTAGCGAGGTAGGGGAATGCGCGCCTGAGAATTCTTGTCAGAGAAAACTGGACAAATCTTTTCAGGCAGCAAAAGGCAAAGCAACTGAAGTGGATAATAGTGCGAGGCCATGGCTAGGGCCAAGGTAATGAAGGTCCACGTATAATGCATAACAGAGTTAGGGAGTGAACAATCAAACCCATTACATCCATAACTTGTTAACAAGGAGGATATAGCAGAGGATTCAACAAAAATCCTCCCAGCTCATGATATAGCTTTGATGAGACATTCAAATTTCCTACAGACAAGTTTCTGGCAGCAACTGAATGTTTTTCACTCCAAAACAACAATTAGTATCAGCAGCAGCCACGATTTAGCGTGCGAAAGAAGTCCTGAGAAAGGCAATCCACCCAAGTAGAAGAAACCATAGAGTGGAAAACAATTCACACAGAATAATATTTTTACCACAGTTGATTAGGAAAACAGAACACCAAGGACTCTGCAAAGAGCAACCGCCCACTTAGGCACTAGCAGAGTACATTAATAACATATAACATCCGCAATTTCACAATGAATATCAGTTATTATCAAATATATAATTGCATGCTAACCCTGGCTGAAGAGATTATGCTGTACAACTAACTGTTTCTCTGGCTCATCACCCGCAGAATGGAAAGAAACAGGTTCAGAACGTCCAAATAGAGAGCAACAGAGGCCAAAATATACTCATCATATGAGAAGCGCTTGATCAGGTGGTCAGTGTCATAAACAATGTATCCACAGAAGATCAAAGCGCTAATTCCACCATAAACTGCAGTGGACGTTGAGCCAAGTGGGAAGAACACCTGCATAATACCAGAACATCCATAACATCAGAACTATATACTGGGAGAACACATAATAGCTCCGTGTTGCACAAGATAAAATATCCATGGGAGGGTGACTTGAAGAAAATGAGGCATCTGACCTGGATAAAACTAGTCAGGATGAGGATAATGAGGGAAGTGAAGAGAATTGGTCCCAGGAAGCTAAAGTCCTTGCCCTTCTTTGCAGCCCAGAAAGTGTACGCAGTTAGAGAGCAAACCACAGCGGAGGTCAGAATTAATGCCTCAAGCACAATTTTACCTGAAAATATTTGAATGCAAGACAATAATCAAATCATAATTATAAAAGCTGCACATGAAGTCGCCAACAATCAATGAACTATTAAAAGTCCAAACAGGATAAGATAAATACCTTCTATATTAGCGCAGCTTGCTCCAACCAAGAGGCTAAGCGAAACGGTGAAGAGGCCAAGAATAATTAGATTCACAGGGTGTTTCTGGTGATACACATGCAAGGGCCACAACACTGCAAGCAAAATTACCCTCATTAAAAGAACAAAATTTCAAGAAACAAGCAAATTCACAATCCTCTTGCAAGTGAATCCACTTGAGTTTCATGTGTCCCACTTGAGTTTCAAGAAACTTTTTTTCTATTTAAACTGTCTATGTCACGAGAAATTTATAAAAAATATATATTTTAAACTACAAATTCACAATCAAGTTTCAATCTTTAACCCAGAAAGACATCCTAAAACATGAGATTTAAACAACATAAAACCACAAACAAATCAAGAAGAAAGGAGAGATCTTGAATATTGAGTACTTACAAACAAAGGGGACAATTGATAGAAACAAAACGAACCCGAAACTTCCCTTGAGGAGATCAGTCATAGGAGTATAGAGAATCGTAACAGCAGAGACGATGGTGGTGAGGACAAGCTGAGCAGCCAAGATTCCATAAACTTTGCGAATCAAACCCCATCGTAATTGATTCTCTCCAAGACTCAAACCCGGGTACAAAGTCTCTCCATTTCCTGCCTCCAAATCAATCTCCTTTGCCCCATCCTTGTTGCTAACGCTTGCGTATCCGTACATCTCTGCTGATTCTTCTCCCTTCTCTCTTGTTTTCCTTTACTTAACGAGGAGGGACGGAGGACAGGAGGGAGATGACTTTTCCTTTTTATTTTATTGAGAGTCGGTGGTTGTTTTCTAAAATGACGGGTTATCAGGTTTCAGAAGTGTGACGGGCGAATGGGATAACAGGAAATGTAGAAATGGATGGAAGACAACGTTGGTGATACTGTTTAGGGCTGTGACTCTAGATGATTAATTTTTTTTTGGAATATAAGTTGTTACCAACAAGTCCTAAACTTGTTGTTTTTTTAAGTCGCGTTGCGGAGAGACCGATAGTTTTGTTATTTAAAAAAATAAATATATATATATATATATATATATATATATATTATTTTAATATTTTTAAATTGTTTTAATAAGTTAATATTAAAAATAAATTTTAAAAAATAAAAAAATATATATTATTTTAATATATTTTTAATTAAAAATACTTTAAAACACAATTTCTATTACATTCTCAAACAAATACTAAATTGATTCAATAGCCTCTTTAATATTTTATTATATAATTAATTGGTTGTTTTTAGAGGTTGTTTGTGTTAGTGATGTGATTATGTTTTTTTTTTTTAAATATATATTTTTTTAAATTAATTTTTTATATATATTTTTAAGATATAGAGTTGAAATTTGATATTAATTATAAAGGTGTTACATATTTTGAGTGCCCTAACTTCTTTTACCCTTTTGGAATGGATGGTCAAACATCCCTAAAAAATAAAAATCCTTACTAAAGATATATCTAGAAAGAATTATTTTATCTAATATTAAAAATTAAAGATGGATTAAAAAAAAATCGTGTCTAAGATGCTTTTTACAAGCCTATAGTTTTTTTTTTTAATTCATTTGGGTTTACTTTTTTTTTTTATTATTTAATATAGATTTTATATTTTATTTGGGCTGTTTAAAATAATCTGTAACTATATAAAAAGATCCAATTAGTCCTAATAAAAAGCTTAGTTTTTTTAAAAATAATAGCAAGATAATAATTTTATTTTATTAATTTTATATATATATATAATATATATCTTTTTCGATTTTTTTGACACAGACTATTTTACTTCTAAAATAAATAAAATTTAAAACCTGTGAACTCCCAGGGGTCATACACACACACACACATATAAACAGAAGAAGCAACAAGGACAAAAAACAATATAATAATAAGAACAACAACAATAATAATAAACTGAACAAGCAAATGGAGACGAGACGACGACCTCCTCCTCTTTCTCTCTCTTTCTCTAGCTTTTCAAAACCCACAAGCTTGATTTAGAGTCAGACCCCCTACAGAAGACGTAACATCCAAAAAAAACGAAGAAGAAGGATATGGTTTTCGATTCGACCCCCAGTCTCTTCAACAATACCAGAAGGTAATTAATCCCTCTGGGTTGGGTTTTTATTGAGTATTCTTTAAAGTTTAATCTGACTGATTGACTTGTTTACTTGTCGATTTCTCTTTGTTTCTATGATTTAATTTTTGGGAAATGATTTCACATGGAAAAGAAACAAACTATAGGAATTTTACAGGTCTTTGAATCACAAGCTTCGTGCTTTATTTATTTATTTGTTTAGTATTAGTCCAATTTAATCAAAGTGCATGATTGTTAAAAGTAATTGGTCCTACTGTAATTGCAGTTCAAGTAGTGATCCTTACAGCGAAGAATATGGGAATGCAATGATTGTAAGAGCACACCCACTAGGTATGGCAAGAGCCAACAACAATGTTAATGTAGAGGGTGCAAGGGGGCCTGGACTTGAGCCGTGTATAGGGTTAGAGTTTGATTCGGCAGATGATGGGCGTGAGTTTTACAGTGTGTATGCCACGCGTGTAGGATTCAGAACTAGGACTGGCCAACTATATCGATCGCGCACTGATGGCTCTGTTGCTTCGAGAAGGTTTGTGTGCTCGAAGGAGGGTTTTCAACTAAATTCAAGGACGGGTTGTCCTGCATTCATAAGGGTGCAAAGACGGGATTCTGGGAAATGGGTTGTTGATCAGATACACAAGGATCACAATCATGAACTTGGAGATGTTGAGGAAAGCCGTCCTCCAATTTTGCCGCAGAGAACTCCTACAGGTAGGAAATCATCAGCCAAGGTTTCTTCAAAGTCAAAATTGAAGTTTCTTGCAGAAGTCGATGATGGACAACCATGCTTTTCTCGATCCATTAGTTTCAAACGCATTAAAACAGGAGGAGATGGAGGACAAGCAAAAGCTGAACCATATGCTGGTCTAGTGTTTAGTTCAGTTGATGAAGCATTCCATTTTTATCTAAGGTATGCAGATGAAGCTGGATTTAAAACTCGGATTGGTCAGCTGTTTCGATCAAAGAATGATGGGTCAATTACATCCCGGCGATTTGTGTGCTCCAAGGAAGGATTTCAGCATCCTTCAAGAGTAGGCTGTGGGGCTTTTATGAGGATTAAGAGACAAGATTCTGGAACTTGGATGGTGGACCGTCTTCAGAAAGATCATAATCATGATCTTGAGCCGCAAACAAGAACTCATACGAAAAGTTCCACTGCTTCAAAGAAATTTATAGATGAGGTAAATGGTGGATTAGACACTTTGGATCTATCAGAGATTAACAATGGTGTACGTTCCAATATTAGTCAGGGTAACAACATTGGAAGTGAATGGTACCATTTGCTGCTTGACTATTTTCAAAGCAAGCAAGCTAAAGATACAGGATTCTTTTATTCGGTGCAAGTTGATAATGGTGTTTGCATGAGTGTTTTCTGGGCTGATGGAAGATCTAGATTTGCGTCCAGTCAATTTGGTGATGCTATTGTGGTTGATACTTCATACAGGAAGACTAATTATCTGGTGCCATTTGCAACGTTTGTTGGAGTTAACCACCACAAGCAGCCAGTGCTTCTTGGGTGTGCTCTAATTGCCAATGAGTCTAAGGAGTCTTTCATTTGGCTGTTTCAGACATGGCTTAGGGCAACATCTGGGTGCCGTCCAAAGTCAATTATAGCTGATCAAGACATGGCAATCCAACAAGCAATTGCCCATGTTTTTCCTGGGACTCGTCATCGTTTTTCAATGTGGCAGATCAGGGCAAAGGAAAGAGAGAATTTAAGGTCAATGTCCAATGAATTCAAATATGAATATGAAAAGTGCACCTATGATAGCCAGACTAATGCTGATTTTAATACCATGTGGAATGCCCTTGTCAACAAATATGGTCTGAAGGAGAATGTATGGCTCAAAGAAATGTACGAAAAGCGTGAAAGCTGGGTTCCATTGTACCTGCGAGGTACTTTTTTTGCTGGCATTCCCCTAAACGAAAGTATAGAATCATTGTTTGGTATATTCTTGAATGCTGAAACACCACTTGTAGAGTTTATAGCACGATATGAGCAAGGTCTTGAGCAACGTCGTGAGGAGGAAAGAAAAGAGGATTTTAACTGTTCTAATTTGCAGGCTTTTCTACAAACAAAAGAACCAATAGAAGAACAATGCAGAAGGCTTTATACACTCACTGTTTTCCAAATAGTTCAAAAGGAACTTCTGCAATGTTATAATTATCTTGGAATAAAGATTTATGAAGAAGGTACCATCAGCAGATATTCAGTGCGAAGATGTGGGAATGACAGTGAGAAACATATGGTTACTTTTAGTGCATCCAACCTCAATGTAAGTTGCAGTTGTCAAATGTTTGAATTTGAAGGTGTGCTGTGTAGGCATGTTTTGAGAGTCTTCATCCTGTTGAACATGAGAGAAATTCCAACTCACTACCTCTTACATCGGTGGACGAGAAATGCTGAGCATGGCCTTGTTTGCGATGTTGACTCTGGGGTTAGCTGTCAAGAACTCAAGTCGTTAATGGTGTGGAGTTTGAGGGAAACAGCCTGTAAATACATAGAGTCTGGAACAGCATCTATTGAAAAATACAGGCTTGCCTGTGAGATTATGCGAGATGGTGCTAAAAAGTTTTGCCGACAAAGGTAAGCCCTGGATGGGACCAATGACATGCACGGCTAATTTTTGTACCTTGACCTTTTCTTTTTGTACCTTGTTTCTGGCCACCTTCACTGAAGACTGATAGCTTGGGAATAATGGCATTTCTCTGTATTTATCACATGTTGTGCATTCCCATTTGTTATAATACTAAATTACTAATCGATAAGACTTTCTGTAGTCCTTTAAGTGTAAATTCTATCACTAATTTCTCTCCATGATTTTTGCAGTTTTTCCTTCCCAGTTTTTTTTTTTTTTTAGTTTCATTTACAGACGGTTTAGCAAACCACATCATTATTTATTTTATTAAGCACTAGCTATGATGAGATGGAAAGAGAGATTTCCTGTTCTAACAACATGATGCATATAGACATAGATGAGGTTGCCAAAGAAGTAGGCAATTAGATTTCTGCTGCCCCCGACAGTGTCTGGGGTAAGCCCCATTATTGATAGCGGCAGACAAGAGTTGTCTGGATGGCTTTATATTTCTATAAGCCCTTTACAGTTCCTATATAGTGTCACCCACGAGAAACGATGTAGGATAAATGGTTTAGAAATGGAGCTGCTCTTTGTTCTCCAGACGGTACATAAGAAAGTAGATTTAACATACAGATCCTTTCAAACTGCATTGAAACTAACTTGGTGCAACCTGGTTGAGAATATGTGGAGTACTTTCTGCAGGTAGTGCAGAGAATTTCCATGTAATTTTGTTTCCTTTGAAGTATTCATTTGAGCCTGCCAATTTTGTTGAACAAACATACCTTTTAGTTCAGTGGATGCCTCTTTTCTGCTGTAGTAATTCAACAAAGGACATGGTACTGATTTAAAGTTTAAAATAAATAGCAGTGCATTAAAATGAACTTCAAAACAGAGAAATATACAATGGAAAGTGCTACCGCTAACTATCATTCGTCTTGAAACTCAATTCCAGATTTGATCCAAGATTATCTCTTTTCATTCGTTGCCCAGAAATCATTATGCATTTTGCGAAGGAACATTATCTATGAACTTTCGGTATCATCATGGACTCTTTGGTACAAGGATCGAATAGCAACAGTGTATAAAAGAGGTATGAAGAAAGCTGGCCAAGGTCATAACAGAAGAAACACATATTAAGCCACAAGATCCTATGAAAGTGTGAAATCATAAAAGCCTCTATTCTTCAATGAATAAGCAAGCTCTGCTGCTATGGCATCATTACGTGCTTCATGGTCTACAACAGTAGACTGAGTGATGATGAGGGGATGCGAGAATAAAAGTCTCTGCCTCAGGTGTTTAACATAATTGTCTGTTATTGCTGCATTGAAGTGCACTCTAATGAATTGTGGATCAGAAAATAGAGAGCACCAGGATTTGCGTAGGCATTTGAATGGCAAAAGAGACTTCACAGGTAGCCGTGAGAGTATTAAACCCTAATTTTAGACAGCTAGCCTTGAGAGTACTGGGGTTGGATCAAGCTCATGGTTTTGTACTGTCATCCTTATCATTTATAGGCAGGAATTTCACACTGCATATGCTCTGTACCAGTTGCTTTATGTGTTGCGACATTTCTTCATAGGTTGAGCAAAAACATAATTTTGTATTAGCAATCATTGAACCCTAATTTTAGACAGCTAGCCTTGAGAGTACTAGGGTTCTTACTAATTGATTGTTAAGGAAAAAATCTAATTGCAACTCTTTTCGAGGAATTTCATTGGTAGCATGTGGCAAGGGTGAAGGGAACAAGGGCTTTAAACCCACAAGATACTATGTTATCTGACCCGGTCGACCTTCGGGTTTAATAACTATGGTGTAGAGAAGTTCTCAGACCGATGCAGACAGTTTAAGGAATAAAAAACCAGGTTTTTATGCAAACAGAAGAATCAGTACAAGAGCAGTGTGCAAATCTTTATATGGTTTGAAAAAAATTAAAAAATCAATTAAACTAAAACATTTAGAAAAAATATAACTGAAAAAATTATACTGAAAAAAATTTAATTAAAATATTAAAAAAAATTAATTGATTTACTTTGATTTCATAAGTTTAAACTAAAAAACTAAAATAAACCGAAATTAATATCAAAAAAACCAAACCAAGCTTAGGTTTTGGTTTTTACTTTAGAATAACCAAACCAAATCAAAATTGATGAGTTTTAATATATTTTAATTTTTTAAAAAACACTTTAGTTCAATTATTTTTTTAGATAAAACCCAAACAAAAAATAATTACCCCTTGTACAGTCATTTTATTTCAAATATTTCTAATCAATATTATAATTATCTTAGAAGAAAGAGTAACGAGAAGGCCCGTTTGTTTCATGCCTTGAAACCATTTTTTTTATATTTATTTTTCATTAAAAAAATTAATTAATAAAAAAAATTTTAATTAAAAAATATTAACTTGGTTTTTACAATAACATTTTTAATTTGAATGAAATACATTTTTCACAAATTGCAAAAAATTTAAAAATATTTTTTTTTATTTTTTATTATATTAAATTTGATCATCATTATTTTAATTACTGTATATTTTTTTTGAATAATTTTTTTTTTTTTTTTTTCAATCTTGTTTATTAGAATTTGATTTAATTTTATTTTTATATCAATTTTAATCCTTATTTTTTTTTCTCTTATCCTTTTTTTTTTATATCAGATTTGATACTCATTTTTCTTCATTATTATTTGTTTTATTTAAAACAACTTCTGGAATTGATTTTTTTAAATTTCATCATTTTTAAAATTTTATTTGTAAATTTTGATTTCTTTTCTTTTGATTGTTAACTATTTTGAAATAATTTATAAAATTACATCTTTTTCTTCAATTTCATCATTCTTCAACTTTTTTACATCTATCAAATTTTATTTTTATTTTTTTAATAAACTTGAAAAAATAAATTAAAATATTAATAAATTATTTTCTAACTTATTTTTCATATTTTTTTAATTATTATAATATTAGCTGGAGATAGTTTGGTATTTGATCAAATATAAAAAAATAAATAAATAATTAAAATGCACAGTAAAACAACAAAAATACCTCAAAAGCAAAACTTCTAAACCTAGAGTCATAGGGCATTCTAGTCTTTTCGCAATGAATTTGTATAATTTTAAGGTCAACTTAGAAGTACTTTGGTATTTAATTAAAGAAAAAAAAATGTGCACATATGTTGCACCTAGGGGCCTATGGAAGGTGCCCGCACTCTTCAGACGATGTGTGCGGCGCCTCTTGGCATCCAAAAAAGGCCGCCCATCATGTTGTTGGAAATGTTGTTATATTCTCTTCTTGTTGGTGCAGCGTGTGTCTTTGGTGATGGTTCGGTTTATTGTCAATGAGCCTTTCCACTTTTTTTCCCCTTATTCTCTTTCTCCCTCTATAAATTTATAGCTTAATCTTCTTGGCTTTTAGTATCTCAGCTTTGAGTCCTTATTTTTTTAATTTTTAATTTTTTATCTTGATCTTTTTAGCCTTTTTTTGAATAATGATTATTTTTTAATTATATTAGGTGTATTTAATTTTTTTATAGGTTAGTATGATTCATTTGTATGTTTTATATATTTTATATAGATTAAATATTTATTTTTATAATATTTTTAATATGTGCAACCTTGTATAATATTTTTTTCTTTTTATTTTATTCAATAAATTTTATGTGGGTGTCAATCTCTATTACAAAATGATTTTCATAAACAAATTCATTAAACTTAACCAAGTAAATAACCTGTGTTGCGATACTAAATATTTTGATCTATATTAATATTTTGATTTTTCTAATTATGTTTTTATTTATTATTAATTATTTTTTTCATTTATTCACACAACAGTTCATGATTTATTTAATTGGATGCATTCATAAGTTTTTGAATTTTCATTTATAATTTTTTATGTAAAAGAATATGTTGAAAAATTCTACATATTCAAGTTTTTTTTTTTTTTTTTTATCATGTATTGATGTTTTCAATTTGATCTTTATTCTTATGATTTTTTTTTAAAAACTCTTTTATAAAAGTTTTATTATTTTTAATCTCACCATTCAATTCAAGTTGATAATTTATTATTTTAGTTATTTATTTTGATCCTCATTAATCATTGTTTTATTTATAGAGAGAGCAAACAAAAAAACATATATATATAGAAAACATACAAAGCAAATAAAATATATATATATATACACACACACACATGTGTGTGTGTTTGTATGTTTTCTCATTTGCTCCCCCCATATATTTCAAATAAAGCCAACTTATTTAGTTTATTAGGACTATAACGGACTTTTTTTTAAAAAAAAAAATAATAATATGATAGTGATGTCTAAATATTTTACTAAAAAAATAATACGGACTCACAACATAGACATTTACCAAACCTAGTATTGTCTAAATCTATGTGTTTTTAAATTGTATTTTTTACGGTCAATTTGCTAGTAAATAGAATATAAGAATATGGATATGCAATCATTAAAGGAATCATCATAGTTGTTGTTAATGATGTTAGTTTAAAAGCTAGTTTGTTTTTATATTTTAAAAATATTTTTTTAAAAAATTAATTTTAATTTTAATTTTTGCTTTAAATTATATTTTTTTAATGTTATAATATTATTATGATGTGCTGATGTCAACAATAAAAAAAAAAAAATTGATGCATTTCTAAGCGGAAATAACTTTGAAAAACAATCATTACTATAATACCAAACAAGCTCTAAATACATTATTTAACAATTTAGTTGTGTGAATATTATACATATACTAAAAGAAAATAGTCTTTTCCTATAGAAATGATATAATTATAAATTTCATTTTTTTTTAATTGTAATAGTGGCAAAATTATAATTGTTTTTTTAGAAAAATAAGTTTTTCTTATAATTTTTTTTTTTTTATATTTGATATTTTTATTATTTTATGCTTGGTCTATTTATCACTATGTTTTTCATTTATTTTGTAATTTTTTAGTCTTTCCTTACACTTTTTTGTGGAAAAAATATTATTTTTTATTTTTTCACTTTTTCTATACATTCGATACTTGGCCTATTTATATAATTTTTTTTGTTCTTATATTCATTCTTTTTATAATTTGGTTTTTATTTTTTCCTTTACACTTTTTTTTTTATGAAAAATTATTATACAAACACTAAGAAAATAATATTTCACTGTAACAAGTACAACATTATTCCATTCTTCTGCTATATTAAAAATTTGCTTGAGATTTTTACATGTTTTTATTAACATATATGATCTTTATTATATTTTATTATATGTAAACTTTGACTTTTTGATTCACATGTTATATTTTTTACTTGACGCAAGCAAAAATGTTAATAACACTTATACATTAATTATTCTGCGTTATAAAAAGAATATTCAACTTGTATCGAGACAAGTTGAATAGAAGCATTAAAACTTTGTTTTTTTTTTTTTTTTATTAACAAAAATAATTCTCAATTTATTTAATTAAATACATTCATAAACTTTTTAATTTATAATTAGATTTAAAAAAATATATATCTAAAAAGTTTACATAATTATTTTTTTTTGCTAAAAAAAATTTACCAAGCGGAATTCAAATAACTAACACGTATTTATATTCACAGGTAAAACATAAGTAATTATTTGCTTGACGAACTCAATCCTCATACATAAACAAATATCTGCATGGATTTGGCCATCTGAATCATCTGTTTAACGAGATCTTAGCCCATGAACCGATTGCTATCATGAGAAAACATAACCCCGTGTTTGGGGATTAAGAGCATGAAGGCATCCAGAAGCTGATCAATGCTTAACAGCATTGAAAAACAGCAAGAGAAAAAATCTGTCGTCCTTGTTATGCTGTTCAAGAAGAGAGTCATATATATGCAAGAAGTTGATCAATGCTTATCCAGAAATTATGAAATGCGTTGTCTTATTTTGAAGAAATGCCTTCAATTCCTTACCATTGAGGGGGAAATAATCAAAACCCAAGAGTAAAAAGGTCCAAAACAGTGATGGTTTGAAAATCAAAATAAATTACCCAGAACTCACCATGAAGAATGTCTTCAATCTAAGAGGCCATTTTACAATATTAGACATGAATCCACATCAGGGTCCTTATTTACAAGGATCTTTCCAGAAGAATTATGAGAAAAGTTTCCCATGTGCAGGCCATCTAGATCCAAGTGATGCTCCCTGAGTCTCTTCAGGTTTTCTTCAACCAACAGATATCAGACATTCATAGACAGCTTCTGAGCCGCAAGAGCTTCAGCCTCGAGTGTTGGTTCATACAAGATTGTAGTCTCAGCCAGCAGCGAGGTCACGACATAAGGGTCCATGTTTGAGGCTGGACGCCTATCCTCCAAGTAACCTAATAATGACAAATAAAAAGGAAAAAAAAAAACAAAAAAAGATCAGTAAACTGATGAACAATGCAGATGTTGATTCCAGCGACAGATCCAAAGCACAGAACAATAATATTAGCAAAAACAGGAAATAACTCGGTCCTGTGCAAAAACAGGATTTACAACACTCGAGAACAATCGGGTGGTCTACCTTTTCCTTGCTTCTCAGTTTCACGTCCCACCCGGATGGAGCAACCACGATTAGCCACTCCCTGCGTATCAACAATTGAAAAAACTATAAGAACTTCATGGCAAAGAAAAACCCCTTCTGATTTATTTGTTTTTTAGTTATTCAGAATTTCATGTATCTTAGGAGCATACCCAGGAAAATGTGTCAATGCTTGCTGTCTCATGCTTTCCTGTCAACCTTCTCTCATTTCCTTCACCATAGGCACTAATGTGTTCCTTATGGCGAAGTGACAGATTTAGGATTGCCTTCTTTATTGCTTCAAACCCTCCTTCCTCCCTCATGGTCTTTGTGCTGTCAGACAAATAGTAGTACATAACTATCAGTATTCTCTTACATTTGCTCTGCCTTGATATAATAATGCATTAATATTCACAGTAAAACAAGGATGCTATTACCTGTAATTGGTGTGGCATCCAGCACCATTCCAATCACCCTATCGACACGGCGAGAGATTATATGCATTCATGTGATTTAAGAGAGCCGGAAAAACCGTGTTCTGAAAATCATAATAAAACTAAATGCCAACATGTATTAATTACCTCTATTGGTTTTGGATCGAGTGAGAGCACAACACCAGCTTGTTCAGTGATTCTCTGTCAAAACAGAGGAAAAGAAATACAGAAAGTACTTTAATGTTAAAACACGCTCGCATCCTCCCCATTTCCAATCTTCAGTTTTACCTATCTCTGATTTGAGAGTGTGGTTGCTGTTGTTTTTTAAAATGCTTTTCACTCACAAAAACATGTCAATAATATTTTTTTATTTTTTAAAAATTATTTTTGAGATCAGCACATCAAAATGATTTGAAAACATAGAAAACATACTAATTCAAAGTAAAAAAAAAAAATTAAAATTTTTGAAAAATACTTTTCTACCGCACTACCAAACGGCGCTAAAAATACATGCCGGTCTTGTAAATGATAGAAGCATAAAGCGCAGCACAAAACTATTGGAGGAAAGAAGAGAGCTAAGTGTATGAAGAAAAAATAAGCAAATCTTTCACAAGGATGCTGATAGAATTACAACAATGGTGTTCTTTCCATCTACCACCTTTCTCCTTAGAGTTTATTTCTTTTCATTTAAATTATGAATGTCATGGTGAATTACCTCTAGAATGTATCTCGAAATCCAGATATGGTCTCCAGCATCAATGCCCACACTGGGACCCACCTGATACTCCCACTGCATAACAGCAAAAACATCATGTAGTGATTAAAGAGAGTTACACTGTAATGACACATCATTGAAGGGCAAATGCCAAGGGTAAGAGGCAGACCTGGCCTGGCATAACCTCTCCATTGGTGCCACTAATGTTAATTCCAGCATACAGACAAGCCTTGTAATGTGCATCTGATATGTCACGACCAAAGGACTTATCAGCTCCAGCACCGCAATAATAAGGACCCTGAAATAAACAGAAATCACCAATGAACATCAAAATCCCATGTCATATAAGGTGATGCTAAAACTAAACTGGGATTTTTACAAGCAGACTATATCACCTGAGGACCAGGATAGCCTCCGACAGGCCAGCCCAAAGGCCACTTCACGTTTGTTTGAAGTAAGGTGTACTCTTGCTCTATCCCAAACCTATGTTAGATCACAGAATATTAGCACATCTACTCCTAATCACATGTTTATCACAAAGCATTCCAACTCTATCTCAAAACCTGCGCATTTTGATTGTTAGAGGGAAAAAACACTAACGTAAGACTATAACGTGCTGAAACAAGTATGAAAGAAAAACCAAGAGACCTTAAAAAGACATACCATGGAACTTCATCTATAACCTTCTTGTTACTGAAAATCTCAGCAGCCCGATGGCGTTTGTTTGTAGGGATGGGCTCACCTTGTGGCGTGTATGTATCACACATAACCTTTGTAGAATGAACAAAACAATGTCAATGATGTGATTTATGCAGCTCAGCTTTCCCTAAGAATTCAATACCTCAGAACCATAATTGCTGGTTGCTTGTCTTAAACAACACTCACCAAGATGTTGTTACCTCCACGGAATGGATCCTTGAAAATTGCCTGGGGACTGGGATAAGGTGTTGAGTCAATACTATAGCTTCAAAATAGAAAGAAATACAGAATGTTATCAGATTTCTCACGAGATCTTACTATAGAATAACCTCGCTATCCTCTCCTGGTGCTTGTCCAGTACTTGATCCATCATAGTTCCACTTGGGAAGCTCAGATGGATGCTCTATAGGCTTTGAAATTGTCTACAAAAATTAAGCAATGAAAAAGGAAAGGGGGTGAGAAAATCTAAATCCTTAACGAAAAGGCATGCAATTCATTTTCACTATTTAATATCATCAACATTTTATTACCCTTGACTTGCTACGAAGATCAATGCCGGATCCTCCAATCCTGTATCCAAATGAATAATATCATGAGTGATCCAAGTCTGCTTGCTGAAATGTCGAAAGATCATTGGTATAACCTTACTGATATAGCCAACTTAATATTTACTGTTCCAAGTGAAACTGAAAACTCAATCCGGAAAACACAAATTACCATAGCTATTCTAACTGACCGGACAGAAAACTGATTAAATTTGCTCATGTGGAAGAAATATCTTAGCATAGATGTTTGTACCAGATGTACTCAGCAATGAACTTGTCAGTGTACGGAGTGAGGTCCAAATTTAGAAGATCCTCCATCCTATTGATAGTGCTGTTCTCAGACTTGAGGGCAAACACTCTAAATTTAGCAGAGCTTTTAGCTATTCCTTTCTTGTTCTGCTTCAAAACTAGAGAACTCCACATCTTTGCAGTCATGGGACATGCAGGCGCTGAATTCTTTGCTATTCTCATCTGCCATTGTGAAGAGGGCGCCAGAATCTGTGCCATTTTCACCTACTCCTCCCTGGAAAACCAGAACAAATATAACTAACAACAATTTAGAAATCAACATACGGAAAATTATAAACACAGTAGTCTGGCTAAAAGGCTGTAACCATGTCTACTATGACACGCAAATCATACAAGAGAAAATCTATTAGCAACTGTTAAAACCAAAAGATAATCGTAATTGATCAAGAAACAGACTCTCTAAGAAAAAAGGTCAAGTGAAACAAGATAATTCTGAACTTGGTTCCTTTCTCTTTCATGTTACTGTGATTAACTTCAAAAACAAATAAGAACTACTTGTGAACCCTTCTATCAAATTTTCATTTTGGTTATAACATAGGCTAAAAGATTTCAATTCTCACTTTCAAGATGGTCCAAGACGTGTTCCTTCACTTAAAAGGACATGTTAAGAAGGGCAGATCAGTTTTCAAAAATCTAACATAAAATAACGTCTCCCCTGAAAGGGGAAAATCAATCAAGTGAGGAACTTTAACGGACACAGTGATAGACCACACTGGTTAGTAGGTTGGCTTACTCTCTAACCATCCCTCATGTGCGGACCAGAGATCATTGAGTGGCATAAATAAAGTTCATAAAGTGCATCTTTTATATTCTTCAAATGACCAAAAGAACCCCGACCAGCCTCAAGTTGGCTGGTCGCATCCTAACCAAAATCTACTGTAGCAGGAGGAAACTACCACCAATGCCATCATGATATTGTAAAAAGAAGAAGAAGAAGAAGAAGGCTTTGTAAGATGATCGCTTCAAATTCCATACAGTAACAACATCAAGATTGGGAAAAGAATGAATGATATGCTCAAAGTGGCCGTAAAATATAGTAACAGAAGAGCCTAGGATCGCATTTCATATATATCTAGGAGTCGATAGATATGTGAGAAAAACGTGCTTGCCTAATAGCAAAAGTCATGAGGTCATTATAGAAAGTTATCACTGTCAAGGGAACCGCTAAAAAGACTTGGCAGCGAAGTAAAAAAGCTACTTAATTACCTGGGATTGCCTGAAAAGGGCTGGAAGTGAAACTGGAATGCGGGTTTTGCAGCAGTTGCCTCAGCAGAGAGGAAGAGAGAGGGGGGTAGATCTGCGTCTGGTGCAGAAGAAGTATATTTTAGTATAAAATACTGAGAGGTATCGATGACCAACACAAAAAGGTCTCTTGGCTTTTCCAGAGCAGATAGGGATGTGCTATGAGTGGTGGAAAATAGTTTTTGTTCTCTTAATTATTAAAGATAAGGTTCTCTCAATCTATCAGGGGTTTCAGCTCTCTCTTTTTGCCGGGAAATTATAATTCATATAAATTTACATGCAAGATTAAAGTAAGCTGATGATGATGATGATGATGATGACTGAAATATTTTAAGGTTTTGGTAGTTGATGTGCCATATTATTATATGCTTCTTCTAGTAACGTCAATAGACACGGGTGGAGAAAAACTAGCACTAAACCTCCCTTCCTTACAATTTGTTTACTCTTCCTAGGTTTCAAACACTAGTCGAAAACAAATTGTTTTAATCGTAGTGTTAGAGAATTAATAATAAAAAAATAAAAAAATAAAAACAAAAACCGTTTTACCAGCCCTACTCAAATACTCTAATCTTTTAGATTAAGTTGACTTTTTTTTTTATATGATATATAAATAGAAAACAAATTCTCAACTGCTTAATATATATATATATATATATATATATATATATATATATATAAACTAAGGAAGAATATCTCCAAATCACTAGGATAATAATCAAAATTTCTAGTCTGGAAGGTCCAAATTGTAGCACTCCTTGCCTTCGCTAGAATTGAGAAAAAATATCTCCAAATAGTACAAGACATCATACGTATAAAGCCATGACTCCAAAACAGTCTTGTCTCTAACCAGCTTATCTGACTCAACATCTCCTGCCATTTCCTTAGGAGACGATAACGAAGATGACTGCTTCGGCATTTTGTCACCCATAAAGAGACATTACAAAAAAAGTATTTTCAAAAAGAATATTTTCATGCTCATTTGTTTAGAGCACATATCTTTTTAGCTTAATGTTTTGAGTCCTTTTATTTTGGTCCATAGTTTTCGGCCTTTTCCTACAAATATTATCTGTAATTATAAATAGACAAACAAGGTGTCGGTGGCAAGAAGATAACCAAGGAAGCTCCCACAAAAAACATGGGCGATTTCCATTTTGTCGTCACCCAATTATAGCAGGCAATACCATATAGGTTCTGAAGGAACCTCCAGACTTTTTAAAAGCCATTTTGGCCTTTTCCGTGGCAACTCATCTATAAAAGAGGACTCCTGAATCCTTAGAAGGCAGACTATCATTCTCTTGAGAAAACTTTACTCTCCCTTATAACTCATATCTATAACCCATATCTATTCTCTTTTGTAACCAATATCTCCTGTATTGATTTACATTACAAATTTAAGTAAGATTCTATTTTCATTATTTATATTCTTGTTATATTTTATGTACTTTTAAGTATGCTCTGTGTTTGATCAAGGATCCTGACACTGTTGGTCTTGCCTTGTTCATTCGCATCAGAAATCTATTTATATTTACTTGCATTTATTTCTTTGTTCTTTTCATAAAATCAGTATATAAGCTGAAAACCTGTGACCCAATCTTTTAGATCATTCTTAGGTATAATAATGCCATGTACTAAGGTTTTCTCTTCTGTGTCTTATCTTTATGTCATCATGATTGTATTATCTCCAAAATCAATAGCATCAAACTCATTTTCTGACATGATCAAAAGATTAATGTCTTATCCCAAGTGCAGGAGTGTCGAAGTAATAAATAACCCGGTAAAACCGGGGTCGAATCACAGGGAAGTTAACTATATAAATTATAAATAATAATGATGATGATGTTGTAAAGAGGAATTTGAGATGTAAGATTAATGTGAAGATTAAACAAGGATAAAATAATTGTTAAGGTTAGAGGATCCATTAATAGTATTAGAAATAAGTATAGTATAAACTCTTTTTATTAATCAACTAGAAACCACATACAAAGGACGTTCCAATCAGATGATTTATCCTTAATAATTTATTATAAATTTTTAACATGATTATATTAATTATCTTATTTAAGTAACACCAAACTTTTAAATATTATCAGGAATTCATGATGCTAACTTATGTTAATAACAAATCATGTTCTTTTCATAGCACATGTGTAGGTTATACCATACGGTTGGGCTATGAAAGTGCCAGACATTTGTTGTACCAAGTGTTATACAACACAAATCTAGATTAACCATTTAACAAGCAAAGTATTAAGAGTGAATAAGATAAAAAATACAAAACATGTTAGTATCAAACATTAAAGTCCATGTTGAGTTTACACTATACCTATTCTTACATCATTAGTGTAACCTTTTTACCTTAACATAATAAATTTAGCTAAACATAATGAAAGAGAGAAACATAAATAAACAAAATAAGATACAAGTTAACTAAGTAAAGGAAAGGAAATGAAAAGCATAAACAAGATATTAATGAAAGAAAACTTAAGACTTACAAAAAATATAAAGAGAGAGAAAAAGAGCAGGTTCATGATCTGAACAACCAAGCCCCAAAATATATGGCAAATGCCTCCTTTCATAGGCCAAAATTTAGAACTATTGATTTGATGACTAATTGTTGAGTGGGTGGCCAACTCTTGACTTGGTTTTAAATATTTATCTTCTTGTCTAAACAAAAAGTCATTGATAACGTCCGAATTTGAACCACCTGTACTCATGAAAGTTTTAGGAAATTGTCTCATCTTTCCAGGAAAAACAATTGAGGTCATTTGGACCTCTAAAACTTGAGATATGGGCTGAACACTGAACAGTGTCTGGGCTGCAGGACATTATGGTTATATATATATATATAGTTCACCTCCTTATTGTTCGACCTTAGTCTTGTCGAATTATTTATTACTTCGACACTCCTACACTTGGGATAAGAATCAATCTTTTGGTCATATCAGCAGCTCCTTTCTTTCCTTTCACAGCCGGTACCGTGAGGCACCGACTATTTCTTTTGGACTGAGGCAACAAAAAATGTGATCTGCAACTCCAAAAATACAGCGAGAGGATAAAGGAAACTAGGAGGAAGTTGCAAATAAAATAAAAGAATCAGATAGGGAGAGTTGTGTAGGAAAAAAAAAAAGAAATCAGATGGGATAGTTGTACAGAGAATAAGGGAAGAAATGCAGATGGGGAGGGGTTGTTCTCAAAATGATAATGAACAATACCATGCTAATTAATTCCTATGAGGCTGTTTCATATGCAGTATGGTTTGTAAAAATGAAAGATTGCACAACATTGTTTGAAGAAGCAAAAATATCCCCCTACAAACTTGGGCTGGAATCCTTCTCACGACAAGATTCTCTATTTTCAACGCTAGATATTCAAACGGAAATATCTTGAGCCTATGATACTAAAATCAAGCGATTTAAAAGCCCAAACTCATCAGCACATACATGACTAAAACTTCTATGAAGGGTTTAAAGTGAAATAAAATCGTTTTAAAGAACAGAATTGTAACAAAACTCGGCTGGAAACCTTCTCGCAGCAGGATTCTCTACTTTCATGCTAGATATTCAAAAAGGAATATCTTGAGCTTCTATTATCAAAATCAAATGATTAAAAAATCCAAATTCATCTACACATATAAGACTACAACTTTCATAAAGGATCCAAAGTGAGATAAAGTCGTTTTGAATAACAGAATATGGCCGCAATATTCTTGGTCAAAAGGATCTCATCTGATTCGGAAAATGACAATGTTGAGCATCCCAAACTGATTGAGAGTTTGACATAAGAATAGTGAGCAACATAATTATAACAACAACAAAATTAGTTTTTAGTGCAAAAACTTAGGTTGGAATCCTTCTCGTGGTAGGAGTCTCTACTTTCACATTAGATATTCAAACGGGAATATCTTAGGCTTCTAATATTAAAATCAGGAGATTCAAAAACCTAAATTCATCTACACGTACTAGTCTATAACTTTTAAGAAGGATTCAAAATGTGATAAATTCGTTTTGAAGAATAAAATCTAGCCGCAACCTGGTTGATCAAAACGGATCTCCTGATCTGATTTCGAAAAACTAACAATGCCAAACATCCCAATTGATTAGTACTTAAAAGTGCATATTTATCAAGGTTTTATATCATCATTTTGCACTTAAAGTATCAATAACTCCTTAACTAAAGCATATTTTATAATAACAAGTGTGATACTATAAAATGCCTTAATATATGGTAAATGTTCATCTTAAATGCAGGCCTATCACATAAATCAAAGGATTGATTGATGAATTCAACTACTGAAATTTTGAAGATAAAGAGGGGTGAAGCTTAGAAAAGAGATGTTGGTGTAGTCCAAACTGGAACACTATTTGGTAATTAGGTCATATATCGCATTCTAGATGTCCAAATGATCTCACATTTTTACACAGGTTCAATAAGACATAGGCCTACAACTTTCATGTGGACACCAAGATCTAAGAAGACCGTTTTCAAGTCCAAATTATAACAACAATGGAGAAGTCCGAAACTGTCCTGCAACCTAGACACTGTTCAGTGTTCAGCCCATATCTTGAGTTCTAGAAGTCCAAATGACCTCAACTTTTTTTTTTCTAGAAAGCTAAGAGAATTTCCTAGAACTTTCATGATTTCATATGATTCCAGTTCTGATGTTAGAAATTACGTTTTATTCAGACAAGAAGATAAGGATTTTCACCTAGTCAAGATATGGCTACCCACTCAACAATTATTCATCAAATCAATTGTTTCAAATTTTGGTCTATAAAAGGAGGCATTTTCCATGCATTTAGGCATCTTGGTGTTCAGATCAAGATCATGCTCTTGCTCTTTTTCTTTATATTTTGTAATGTTTAAGTTTTATTTGATGTTATATTAATCTCTTGTTTATGCTCTTCATTTCCTTTCCTTTATTTGTATAATTATGTTCCTATCTTGTTTATTTATGTTTCTTTTTTTCATTATGTTTAGCTAAATTTATTATGTCAAGGTGAAAAGGTTACACTAATGGTGTAAGAATAAGTATAGTATAAACTCAACATGGACTTTAATGTTTGATATTAACATGTTTTATATTTATTATCTTGCTTACTCTTAATACCTTTCTTGTTAAATGGTTAATCAAGATTTGTGTTGAACAACCCTTGGTACAACAAATGCTTGGAACTATTATAGCCCAAACGTATGGTATAACCTACACCCGTGCTATGAAATGAAATTGATTTGTTGTTAACATAAGTTATCACCATGAATACCTGATAATATTTACAAGTATTGGCATTACTCGAATAAGATAATTAATGTAACCATGTTAACAATTATAATCTAATTGGAACCTCCTTTGTGTGTGGTTTCCAGTTGAATAATAAGAGTTTATACTATACTTATTTGAAGTACCATTAGTGGATCCTCTAACCTTGACATTTGTTTTTATCATTATTTATTCCTTATAGTAATCTTCTATCTCAAAATTCTCATTAACTTCTTCCTCTTCTCTTTTTTACTACTACTACTACTGCTGCTATTATTATTATTTACATTCTTGTTATATTTTATGTACGTTAAGTATGCTCTGTGTTTGATCAAGGATCCTGACATTATTGGTCTTGCCTTGTTCATTCGCATCAGAAATCTGTTTATATTATATAATATATCTCTTTGATCTTTTCATAGACTCAGTATATAGGCTGGAAACCTGTGATCCAAACTTTTAGATCATTTTCAGGTATAACAACGCCACGTACTGAGTATTATTACTATTATTATTATTATTATTGTTGTTGTTGTTGTTGTTGTTGTTGTTGTTGTTGTATTGTTATTTATAATTTATACAATTAACCTCTCTGTGGTTCAACCCCAGTCTTGCCAGGTTATTTATTACTTCGACACTCCTGCACTTGGGAGAAGACATCAAGCTTTTGGTCGTGTCACCAATCTAACTTAGAATCTGTCATATGAACGGCAAGCCAGGGACCTAATAGAAATGTATGTCAATTCTTTAACATGACATAAGTGATAGAATATAGCTGGGATAGTCAGTTATTGCATGAAACTAAGTCAGAATCAAAGCCTAAATTAGAACAAAAATTACGACAGCAGCAAAATTAGTTTTTTTCAGTGTAATTTTTTAGGGATTTATCCAATCTTAAAGACCAGATAAAGAAGGAACAAATTTAGCATTATGAAGACTCTTAATCAATCTAGAAAAGCTAGAGATTTTGACAGCAAAGGGGGAGGATAAAGAGGGCAGAAAACAGCTTAAATAGGGTTCGAAAAACATTTTTTTATTCTCTACTTTTGTCAATCTTCCAACAAACATAGGCTAAACTCCTACACTCGGTTCAAAAAAGGTACACACCGTCTTCAGCAAGTGAGGTCCAAAAATAAGTAACACCAATATTTATATTGGTGATTCTATCAAGGAGTCCATCAATTTTATGAGGTGTTTGGGAGTATAATAGTGGTTGTTTTTCAAAGTATTTTTCATTTGGAAATGCATCAAAATAAATTTTTTTATTTTTTAAAAATCATTTTTGACATCAGCATATCAAAATAATTTGAAAATATCAAAAAAAATATTAATTTGAAATAAAGAAAAAAATAAAAAAAATCAATGTTTTTCAAAAACATTTTTAAAATCCAAAAATAAAAATGGTATTCCATGCTATTATTCCATCAATAATATTTACAAACATATTGGTTGACAACCTTTTTTACATGAATATTCTGTTGATATTTAAATCATTGATTAAGTTATCAATGAATCTAAAATTCTCGATAAGACACTTGTTGATTACAAATTCCTATCAATAAATCCATAGCTTATACACCGACGAAAGTGTCTCTTTCTATTCTTTATAATTCGTCCAGTTTTTTTCACTAAAGATGGTTTTCATCGCCATGCTTATAATTAAGATAGTCGTATGGTGGAGATCGGTCCGAAGACAGTACTATTATTTTCCTTTTATAGTTTTGAGGAAACACCTCAACCAAACACCAAATATTTGATCATTGACGGGAGTCATAATGAGTGCCTCAGCTGGATTTCAGAGTTACATCTAAATCAAATGTCAATAGTAAAGGGATCACTTTAATGGGTTTCTATATATATATATATATATATATATATATATATATATAAAAGTATAGTTTTGAAACCGGGCCGGCTCGATGGTTGATCTAGGACCCGGTCGATTCGAGGTTGAAACTGGGCCAGGTTGAAGAAAAAATAGAGTAAAAAAAACCCGGTGTGATTCGATTGATCTGACAAGTTGACCTAGCAAGATTCAGTCAAAAACTCGGTTGCAACCCATTGTCTTTTTTTTAAAAAAAACCTAAAATGACATCGTTTTTATTTTTTTAAAAAAGAATTGATATGGCCAACTCGGTGACCTGGTCAAAACCCAGAACCCGAATTTTAGACCGAGTTAGCTATTGGGTCGGGTCTAAAAAGTATATATAAAACCATAAAATTTTACGAGAAGATAGCCGTGCACTCACTATATTTTTTTTGCTGGTTAATGAAAAGAGCTTGTTTGGTAATGTAGTTATAGTTGTTATTTAAATAATTTTTTATTTTAAAATATATATTAATAATTTTTTTTTTATTTTCGCTGATCAACAGTACATTACATGATTTATTATAAAAGATGAAGCATTTTTTATAAGGTGGGTGTTCCTTCAAATCAGATCATGTCAATTGTTGTAAAAAAGGCATGTTGTCTTTGTTATTGCATTAATTGACCTCGTATTCTATTACTCACTACCTTCCATACTGGTTGGTTGCCTTTGAAACCCACCAGACCTTTTCGACCTTTGCGCTCTTCCCACTTCAAGAAAGCCTCTCTTTAGATCAATTTTATATGTTCAAGAATCTGCCCTTCCACTTGATCTTGCATTTTATTTGTGATTTTAAAGTATAATATCCATTAGCCAAGCACACCAGGCTTGAGTTCTAGACAAGCAAGGGTTGCGTGGTAAAGGTTTGGTGCTGGGTTGTTTTTTCTTGCTGTGACAAAACTTCTTTGAATAGGTTTTTTCTTGCGTAGCCCTTTGCATGTTCCTCCTGGTTGAAAATATAAAGATACATCCGAGGGATGTTCCTTCTTTTCTTCTTCCTAAATATATGGCTCCATATCGATGGATTTTTTGGTTTAGAATATTCCTTCTACGATTGGATTACTCGCATCATCTATGAAATAACAACAATGTCGTTTTTGTATAAAGAAATAAAATAACATATAATGCCTTTATGTCCTAAAGTAATTGACCATAAAAAAACAATTGACATAAGAATAACAAAGTTAAAAACAAGAAATATCTCATGGTCAATCTCAAATTCTCCCCAAATTTTTTTTGTTTATTCCACATACTTTTTTCTTACTTTTGCATTTCCTTTAGTTTTTGAAATTTCAAATTTAATCTAAAAGCTTATTTTCTCAACATTTCAGTCCTTGACTTAAAAAAATAGAAAGAGAGCTGCTTGAAAATAAAAGAAAAAAGATAAAGTTGTCGATTTGGTCACTATATGGCAATAAAAATAGCTAATTTTAGTGTTAATGAATTTCATTTGAAGATAGGAGCTCAATGATAATAGTTTTTTTTTTCCCTATAAACATGTCTAAAAAGGTAGATCAAGCTTCATTTAGATTTTTTTTTTTTATTTGGTTGATTTTGTTTAAGTGATTTTAGGGGTGCTTTGGGCTTGGTAAATGGTTTATGAAGGTTTTTATGGTGTTTAATAGGTTTTCTTGGGTGAAAATAGATTAAAAAATGAGTTTTTAGGCAAAAAACACCTCCCTAATTTTCTAGCCACCAAGGTGATGATCGTATTCTAAGAAGCAACATGCAATATATTAAAAGTGCTAGGTACTTTAATGTAGTAATCCACAATAACAATGAGCTTTTTTTTTTTTTAATTTTATCCTCAAGCTATTTTTTTTTTCATTTATAGCCTTGTATGTCCAAATTAATGATCAATTTATTAAATTTTGTTAAAGAATGAAAAATTGAACAAAAAAAGATCAAAGTGTAAAAACAAGAAGAAATCATTTGGTCAATTTAGTCCACCTGCTTTTCTTTTGTTTTAGTTTTTTGCAATTTCAAACCTAGTAAAATAATTTATTTTATTAATATTTCAATCCCTAACTTCAAAAGAGTCGTTGGAAAATGGCAAATTAAATAGAAATTTATCGGTTTAACTATAATATGGTTATAAAAATGATCAATCTTGGTGTCAAAAAGCTCTATTCAAAGAGATAGATTCAATGCTGATGATTCTTTTTTACTATAAACATGTTTGAAAAATAATTTTTTTTATTTTGTTAATTTTTTAATTGATTTTAGGGTTTGTTTAGTGATTTTTAAAGGTTTTTATAGTGTTCGTAATGCGTTTTTGGGTGAAAATTTTTAAAAATAAATTTTTAGGGCAAAACACTACTCCCCTGATTTCTTAGACAATATAATAATGGTCGGGTTCTAGGTAGTAACATACAATGTATTAAAAGGGCTAGGTATTTTATTGTAATTATCCACAATAATCATTTCTCTTTTTTTTTTCCTAGTATTATCCTTAAATATATATTTTTCTAATTGTAGCCTTTTATGCCCAAGTAAATGAATAATTTATTAAATTTTGTTAAAGAAAGAAAAAAATCAACAAAAGAGACCCAAGTGTAAAACAATAAAAAATCCCATGACCAACATCAAATTCACCAGAAAAAAAAAAAATTATGTAAGTCCATCTACTTTCTTTTCCTTACTCTTCAATTCCTTTAGTTTTCACAATTTCAAATTTAGTCTAAAAATTCTTTTTCTTAATATTTTAGTTTTTAACTTTTAAGAAAAAAGAGAGAGAGTCGCTTGAAAATAGTAAATGAGAAAGAAAGTTACCATATGGCCACAATATGGCAATAAAAATAGATGATTTTGGAGTCAAAAAGTTTTGTTCAATGATGATTTCTTTTTCTATAAACATACTTGAAAAAGTAAATTGGGTTCTGTTTAAATTTTCTCATTCCATTGATTTTCAATTTTTTTGAGTGAATTTGAGGTTGGTAAATGGTTTATGGTATTTATTAGGGTTTTTTTTTTTTTTTTTTTTGTGAAAATGGGTTTAAAATTGGATTTTAGGCAAAAAAATCATCACCCCTCTGATTTTCCAACCATAACAGCGGTGGTTAGATTCTTGGCAACACTAGGTGACATGTCATGTTGCTTGTTGTATTTTCTTTTTCAAAAAAAGTAGGGTGGACTGCCCTTAATAAAAGAAAAAAGATGGCCAAACATAAGAGTTTGCTCTAGACTTGCGCACTTACTTTATTTTTTTTTATTTTTTTTTTAATTTTATTCTTCAGCATTGAATTTTTATTAACTCTTTTTTTTCTAATTACATTTGGTTGCTTTTGAATTGAGCTTTTATAATTTATTTTGTAATTTGTTTTTATTTTTGCGATCATATAATTAAATAAAAAACAGTTTCACCAAAAAAAAAATATTAAATTAAGCAGAGTTTATGATCTAGTTTGTGGATTTGATATGTTAACTTCAAGCCGATCTTATATGTCGTTCTCTCAATATTTTTTTTTAAGATGCCATCTTGATTTTTTTTTTTTAAAAGCTAAACCATGTTTTAATCAATTGTTTGAATGTTTTAAGACAGGTCAAGCCTATTGAATCACATTAAAAAAAGTTTCAGACGGTTTGATTTGAAATCCAAGTTAAGTAAAAAAAAATCATGCTAATAAATTTTAAAATTAATCTGTTAGACCGAGTTTAATATTATTATTTAAGAGTTTCCCATGACATTTTTGTATGCATCACATTGTTTTATTTAAATTTTGTATACATCACATTTTTTTATTTTTAAAAAAATTACCACAATTATTTGACTGTTAAAGTTTAAGATCTTTTTCAAGTACAACTATTATCCCACGTCAATTATAGAAGATGCAAATTCTCAACGAATGCTCTCTTAAAAAAACACTAACTTTATGGCCGCTTCGCATGTATGCACTTACGAATCTATGCTTATACTTTTGACCCACATACTTTCTTTGTGTTCAAGATCTAAAAATATTGATCATGGATGTGAGCTCCTTGGGCTTTAAAGCCTAATCAGATCGAACAAAACCCCTTTACTATCAACTTTTTTTTTTTTTTTTTGGAAAGTCGTATTAAAAGTGATTAAATTAATGAATTATTCGAAATATTAGTAAAAACCAACCCGAAATACTTGTTTTTCAAACTTATTGGATATTTTGGGTTAAAAAAGTAAGAAAAAGAATTGGTTTGGTTCATTTTAGGTTTTAAATTTTAAAAAGTGAAAAAACTAAACAAGCACAATTCAAATCAAACTAAACTAAAAAAATAATTATAAACTAAAAGTCATTAAATAAAAACCTATATAAAATAGCTTATTAAAGACCAATTTATTTTTAGTGGATTCAAAAATTTTGAATAAAAAAGAGAGGATTTGGGTTGGTTGGTTTTTTTATATTTTAAAAATATTTTTTAAAAAAATTAATTTTTTTTATTTTAAATTAATTTTTTTTAATATTTTTAGGTTATTTTGATATGATGATATTAAAATTAATTTTTTAAAAAATAAAAAAATTAATTTTAATATATTTATAAGTAAAAAACATTTTAAAAAATAATAACAGATGTTATGCCCCTGAAAATTCCACACATGAATCCATTCACACACGTAAGAAGAGGAGCCAGCCAGTAGCCGAGAGAGACAAGAAGCATGGGTTTGCAGAAGCCAACCACCTCCTGCACACCGAAACACGAATAGAAAGAAACCGAACAGCTTACAATAACAAGTTAATAAATAAGAAACAAGAAAAACGAAGCCCTCTCCTCCTCTGCCTTCCATCTCTCTCTCTCTCTCTCTCTATCTTTTATTTTTCCCCGATACAGAAACAGATACACGACATAAAACAGATACACATACTGTTCTGTCTTCCTCTTGTTACTCTCTGTCTCTGTCTCTGTCTCTCGCTCTCTCTCTCTCTCTCTCTGTGTTTTTTTAGCAATACAAAAAAGCTTTTAACTTTATTATAGCAGTAATAAGAGAGATCGAAGTTACAGTTTCGAATCTCTATGGAGCAACTTGTTAACTTTATTATACGGCCTCCCAGGTATTAAATCTCTCTTCTTCCCTTCAAATTTGATTGGTTTTTATCTGGATTTTGGTTTGTTTGGTTGATGATTAGAAGTGGGAAAAGAGAAGGATTTCGTTTTGAATCTTGGTCGTTTCCTATCTGGCTTTTGATGAAAATTGGAAACCCTTTTCTCCAAAGTCTTAATTTTTATATTTCTTTTGTCTACTCATTAAAATAAAATAATAAACAGCATGAGATTCAAATTTGATTTTAGTTCCTTTCTATCAGTTTGCTTGGCAACCAAAAGGAGTTTTGATTTATTAGTGGGATTCAAATAATATAACTTTGACTCTTTACTTTGCTCGTGTGATTTGTTCAGAATCCAAGATCTTTCTGTGCTAATTTATGTTTATTTTTTGTTGTTGTGATATTCTTGTTTATAATCCCATGGATTGATTACTCACTTTCGATCTTTAGATTCCAACCCGTGTATTGTATCAGGTAGTTTTCATTTTTATATATGAAATCGTATTATGGTGCATAGCAGATAGTCTATATTGTCACTATTTCTCATATTCTTTTGAAAGTTGAAGGGTGCTAATCGATGTTTCTGTATGCGCTGTGTTAAATTTCAGTAGTTGTTTTTACTGGTTGGCATGTGGGGATCAGGACCTTTTAGTTCTTTTGCTTTTATTAACTTGATTTTTCTACTTTTGGGGTGTTTCACGTGGTATTGAAAGCATAGACTGCAAATGAACTTTCTGGGAGTCATTAAATTGGCAGTTTAATTGGATATAATTGATACTAGATGCTGAACCATTTCGATGAGAATCAGATGAAGTTCCTAAATTTATAGACACTGAACTATTACAGGTCAAATGTCTGTTTAAAGTCAATCTCGCACTGTCAATGTCAAACACTGAGTTCGGTCATCAAAGACATCTTGTAGATCAGATGCATCCTCTTGTGAGCTGATGTATGTTTGATATCTAAAAAATTTCGCATCATTGGCTCCATATATGTTCTTATTTTCATTATTTAAGAATTGGTTCCTTAGAAGAAGAAGAAAAAAATGTTGCATCGGTCTCTTTAAGAACATGAGGGCATTAGTGTATGTTGCATGCTGAAGTGATGCGATTATGCACTGCACTTCTTATATAACTGGTATATTGCAATAAGTGCAGGCAATTAAAATCTTTGCTGACTAGATACCTGTCAAATGTATTGGACATTTTCTTTGTTTATATTTTTTTCATGATTCTGTCCATTTTTGGTCTGTAGAGCTGAATACAATCCAAAACATGATTTGTTGGATCAAGAGTTCATGTTGAAAGGAAAATGGTACCAAAGAAAGGATATGGAGGTAAGTGCCACTCTATATGTGTGGAAAGGTCTTTTTTTTTTTATGTTTGATTGTACTTGGTTTATGTCTTCCTCTCTGTTAGGCAAGTATCTCAAGCAGTAACTTGCTAAAAACCTCTGATATGTTAGTTGTCCTGTCTTCTATTGTCATCAGCTAGATATATATAAAAACAGTCTAGTAAAACAAGTAACCCTAGCAATTGCACATACTTATCAAGCCTAATATAGATTTGCTGAAGTTTTCATCAAGATTTCCGAATCTTTGATACTTTGCAACTCGTCATCCATGTTACAATTTTTAGGTGAATTTTTTAAATCGGAGGTCCTACAATATACCCATATAGCATAATTTTTTGCTGGGTTAGGCGACCAATTGTTTTCTTTACACTCTTTCTTACCGGGATAATGGAATATATAGGACTGGGCACTGCAGTAGCAACCTAGTCATGGTCCACACACCCAGTTACTCATGGACATTTCCACATTTCACATGCACAAGAGATTAGAAACATTGTTAAAATTATTTGATCCTTCCTTTCTCATGATTTCCCATTGAAAACATTGCAAGTGATGCAATTGAAAAATGACTTATAATTGTAAAAGAGGATTAAAGATTTATTTCTTCCATGCACTTTTTTCTGCAAGGAATTGACAACTATGGACCTTCTGTTAGTAAATCATTGATGTCTTCTTTATGCCTGCTTGGAAACTTGACAAATTTGAAGTGATCGTTGGCTTATGTGTAAGGTGCTTTCAATGTTCGCAGGTTCAAAATGGTAGGGGAGATGCTCTTCAATGTAGTCATTACATGCCCATTGTTAATCCCCAAGAAAAGCCTCTGCCATGTGTAATATATTGTCATGGAAACAGGTAACTGGTTAATCAGGGTTTATTGTAATGTAGCTTGCTGTCTGTAGCACCTTACAGATGGAGTCTTCTAGTGTTCTTAGGAACCCAAAATTTTGGATGATGAAGAATGAGAAAACAGATTAAATTGAAAGAGAATTTTCTATAGTCAACAAGCGTATTATATGCCAATATAAAGTTCCTTTTGTTTACCCTTGTGAAAATGGAGTAGCGAGTGGAGTGACTTGCAGCTTTATAGAATGATCAACTTAGTTAAGATTTTGCATTGATTTCTTCAATCTTGTGTTTCACAGAACTGATTGTTACTAATTGGTATTGTATCTTTATTTTTTCAGTGGGTGCAGGGTTGATGCTAGTGAAGCTGCTATTATATTGTTGCCTTCAAATATTACTGTTTTCACCCTTGATTTCTCAGGATCCGGACTTTCTGGAGGAGATCATGTCACTCTAGGATGGAATGAAGTAAGTTCTGGCAATTTATCAAAAACATTTGATGGAAGTTGGATGCTCATTGAGTAACTGCATCTTTTTTTCCATTGATTGTCAAAACATTTGTTAATCTCCTAGAGAAATTGTTTATACACCACATGACCATTTATTGTTATATTGGCAATTGCTGTTCTTCAATGTTGAAAATCACCATCTGAAATTCTTTGGTTGTTTTCTAGAAAGATGATCTCATGGCTGTCGTTAATTATTTGCGGGAAGATGGAAATGTCTCTTTGATTGGCTTATGGGGCCGTTCAATGGGTGCTGTCACTAGGTTCTGTTCATTCACCTCTATTTTTCCTTTCTTTTCCTTTCCTTTTTGTATCTTTTTTTTTTTCGCTGTGTAATTAGTCTAGGTTTATGCTCACGTGGACCTGTAGCAGTGTTAAGGCCTTCCCATTTACTTATCTACCATTGATTTCACAGCCTGATGTATGGAGCTGAGGATCCCTCAATAGCTGGAATGGTTCTTGACAGTCCCTTTTCTGATTTGGTTGACCTAATGATGGAACTTGTGGAAACTTACAAATTCCGTTTACCCAAGTTCACTGTAAGTTGATACATTCAGCCACATTATGAGAATTACATCATTCATTGATTCACATCGTTGGTGTATTTTGTACAATGATTTATAATAACAGGAAATAAAAGAGCATACAAGCATGTTTATTATGACAGTTTTTCAATTAATTGCATAATTTTCCTGAAATGTTAATAATTGGAAACTACATTAATGATATTTTCCCCGGAATCACCACTACTGGCTCAAGTAAGGTTTACAGGATTTTTACTTGCATGGAGAACTCTTTCCTCTTGATTTTTTACTGTGATATCATTGTGCTTAGATCTTCTTCTTCTTTTGGGCTTTTATTGGAATTTGGATGGTTCATTGGAAACAGCTCTTCTACCCTGTAATTTTTTCATCATCTTGGTCTTAATAAAATCGAATTTTACTTGCACCTAGATGATGGCAGTAATTTAGTTTACTTGGAAACAGCTCAACTACCCTGTAATTTTTTCATCATCTTGGTCTTAATAAAATCTAGTTTTACTTGCACCTAGATGATGGCAGTAATTTATTTTACTTGGAAACAGCTCTACTACCCTGTAATTTTTCCATCATCTTGGTCTTAATAAAATCTAATTCTACTTGCACCTAGATGATGTCAGTAGTTTATTTTACCATTAACATTTATTGTCTAGCAACTTTGGTGCATAGCCATGTTTAATGTTTCTGGCATTCTACTGTTCCCGTCATGAATCTTAATTTTATCTTCTTTACACATTAGCTCTTTATTGTTGCATTATTTTAGCAGGTCAGTTTTGTTGTTGTTGGGGTAAGTGTTAACCTTCCATTGTGTATTGAAGGTTCTTTCACTCTTCATTGTTTTTTCCCTAATCTCAACCACCAGACTCCTTTAATCATGCACATGTAATGATGAGTGCACAAATGTTCTTCTAGTCATGGCTGTCGTGTTGTCTCACTATGTTTATTTTTGTTGCTTGTTCTAGGTGAAATTTGCTATCCAATACATGCGTAAATCTATTCAGAAAAAGGCAAAGTTTGACATAATGGACCTGAACACCATCAAGGTTCTCTCTCCCCTGCAGCTTTACTTACTTTATTGTGTGTTGCAAGTTGAAGCTTCTGGATGATAACTATAAGTCAATTATTAACCTGTTCATAGTTGTCCCATCCGACATGTCTTCTGGTTTTTTTTTATCAGTTTCATGTATTTATGGTATGGGATAACCACTTGGTCAAAATGGAAAGCTAATATGTAGTTTAAAGAATAATAGCTAATTTGTTAATTGAAATTACAGTCACTATTAGATGAGCTAGTGTGTGACTCTCCACTGTATTTTTACCTATATGCGTGACATCTTCATCACGCTGATGATAGTTGTAGGTTGGTTTTGGGCGGTTACTGGTGGATTTTATACAAGTGTTTAACAAAGAGATGTCAAAGAAGTTGCAAACAATTTTTTTAGTGAATGAAAAACTTGCATGGTGTTTCATTGAACTGCTTTTTGTGTTAAATTTTATCATATTACCTGGTATTCAAGAATGTAATTCCTTTATACTTTTTTGTATTACAGGTGGCAAAATCATGTTTTGTTCCTGTTTTATTTGGGCATGCCATTGATGATGATTTCATACGCCCTCATCACTCACAAAGTATATTTGAAGCTTACATGGTAAGTTTCTTTCATTTAGTGGCGAAAATTCAGAAGTAGTTGTGGTCTATTGCAGATAGAAATTTACTGTGCTTAAAATTTGCTCTAATGCTGGCGTTTTGTTAAGTTTGTAATCATGGTAAACTTAATTGTTTTCAGTTTTAACAAATGATAAGTGAAATCTGTTCTACTCTGGTCATATGCACTCCAAGCCTCAGCCTGAGGTTAATTTGGAAGCTACCTGAATACAATTGACAGCTGCTTCTTGGCCAGTGATTTCATATTTGAGTTCTGAGTGCTCCTAGTCATGCTAAACATTAAATATATGTTCTGTATATCTTCAAAATCTCTTTATTGGAGGAACGACTCCCAAAGATCCTTTACAATGATTTTTTTTGAAATCTCATCAAATGTGATGTGTATGCTACTCTTTTCTGTTTTTTGAAACTCTTGCATTTGGTTTGTTGATTTCTGTTGCCTGGCACTTAGTATATATAAGATTTTTAATGCACAAATTTTGCAGGGAGACAAGAACATTATCAAGTTTGAGGGAGATCACAACTCTCCACGCCCACAATTCTATTTTGATTCAATAAATATATTTTTTCACAATGTTTTACAACCTCCTGAGGATGAGGTGGGGGGAACATACTTTGAAACAATGCATGATTACTTTGGTAAGGTAAATTGAACTGCATTCATCTGGTTGTAGCCCTGAAATTTTTGGAAGTGCTAGATTTCATATCTCCTATTTGTTTTGCCAATTGATGATTGTTTTTACCTGCAGGATAGTTGGAGCTCTTTGCATAAAGTTGGCCATAACCCAGAATCTTCAGTTGTGCATAAAGGTATGAGTCATTTACCTTGTGCTGCTTAGCATCTTACTGATGATTTCTGTCTAAACTTTATTTGCCAACTTTTTTTCATTATCTTATTTATTTGTTGTTTGTTGTAGAACCATCATCAAGCAGTACAGCAGATGCCATTGAACAAGTTCGGTCCAAAACACCTATGAGTCGGATGGAGGTCAGTGATTATATGCTGTGTTTTTGGCTTGAAATGTTAAAATAATCCCTAAAAAAAAGAACCCTTAGTGTAAAGGGTAAAGGTATGTATGGTGCAGCATATGTTTAATTAACTGTTCCATAAAGTAAGGATTGATCTGTTTAATGGGTATCAATAATTTTTATGGTCCTCTTCTTTCCACTCCCCATGCACTTCTGCTGAAGGGGGAGGAGGACAAATGCTGCCTGCACTTTATGGGGATAAAGCTGTGCAAGGAATTAAGCTAATTTCATAAACCGGGAAGGAGTAGTGGTTTGGATTATTTTTTCTGTATTATGTTGAACTTCTTACAATTTCCATGGAGCTTCTGCTCATTATCACTTTGATTCTGCTCAGGTTCCTATGGATATTCAACATAAAGACCTTCAATCTGAAGTCGAGGTATCCTCTTGCCCTTTGCAACAGAATGCTCTAGTGACAGATTAGCACAATTGTCAGCTGGTTCACTCTATGAATCATATGACTCGAGCTGTGTTCTACCTCATCTCTTTCCTAGGGGCTGGAGTTAATATTTTTTTATAACTCGTAACACTCTGGCATGCTTTGCTGCAGCATGAAGAAATTGGTGATGATCATTTGCCATCATCGTCCAAAATGATTAGCTTTGAATTATCCAACGGTCATCCTTGTGGCCCACATGTTCCAACAACAATGGATGACAATCAATATGTGGAATACCAGCTGGAGGACTTGGCAGGTTTTCCATGTGATATAGAGGAGGAAGAAAGGGTGAGTCCTGAACATTGTGTGTGCAAAATGTTCATCTATTTGAAACTTGACATGCTGCATATTTCAGATGTTCATGGAAGCAGTAATTGAGTCATTAAAGGACTTGGAGATGCGACACCCTAATGCAGAGGGACAACCGGCCAGTGTCAGTCCAGCTTCTGTTAAATATTCACAAAAAGATAGCGGTGATGCATCTTCAATTGTAGAACATGGCAATCCTTTGAATACACCAACTTCTACTTCAGTAAAGCAAAAGACAGAATCGACTTCCTCTTTAGCTGTCAATGACCAAAATTTAGCAACTGAAGGTCCTTCTCCCGCTACAAGTGCAGCATCTGTAGGAACTACATTTGACACTCCGTCATCCATAATGGGGTCAGAAAGCACAACTACCTCTTCTCGAAGTGATACTTCAGGAGGTGTCCACAGCTCAACAGGTAGTGACTTGTCAGGTAATACAAAAGCCACATTGACTGTAGAACGGAATCCAGCAGGCCACGTTATGGATGGTTTGCTGCGTCGTTGGGATTTCAACTTGTTCCGAAATGGTAGGTGAAAACCAAAATCATATTTTTATGTTTCAAGAATGCCATGATATTTTGTTTTGTATTTAAGATAGTGCCACGATTCAGTGCTGTAAAATATGCAAAAACAAAAGCAAGAAAATAGATTCCGTGTTTAAAGTTGATTGTGTTGGTTCTACAGACTGTAATGATTCTTTTTACTCCCGATCAGGGAAACACATCTGTTAATATAATTTAAATAAAGAGTCGGATTTGGTAGGTGATAAGCTGAAACTGAAATGTGGTTCAACATTTGCTCCTGTTCTCCGCTCGGCTTCACAGCTTCTTAGCAAGAGTACAAGTTGGGCATCTCGATTCAATCTCCTTGTTGTGTTATCCAACTTGAATCTTTAATCTTTATAAACATCATGTAACTGAAAAAACCTCTTCTGGTTTCTACTTGCATTATGGCATCGAACTTGGAAATTGTCCCAGTCTGATTGGTATAAAATGGATGCATTATAACTTGCTAGTCTAACCAAGAGCCCATTCCCCCTTTTTTTGGTTTTTTTAAAGGTAAAGAGTACAAGGAGTGAAACTAGGGAATTATAGTCGCTCACTGTAACTTGACAGCAAGCTGAAAGGATCACTTGCTTCAAGGTTTGCCTGCTTTATTAATGATCATGTCCAATCTCTGGGAAAAACAGAAAGATCATCTGATTAACGGGGGGGCCTCCCTATTACATTAGCGTTTTTCAAGTACGTATGAGAATCCCTTAGAAGTCAGAGCTATAGTTCCTCTTTTATCGTACATCTCGAGTAGTAAGTAGAGTTTTTTTCTAGATTAACGCAGTTCCATAAAGTATTGCCTGAGCTAACATAGTTGGGAGAATGTAATATATGCATGTTCTATTGATATGCGCTGTACTACATGTGCAATCTCTGTACGCGCATGCAGTATAATGTGCAACCTATGCAGTCGTGCTTATACGACATGCACGACCCATGTAGTTTACACGTAGTATATGCACGACGTATACATTCGCACATGTACTACATGCATGACCAAGGAAAACAAAGTGTCTATGCATTTCTCAACCCTCTGCCAATGAGAAACACAATTTAAGAAACAATTAGCCTTTTGATGAGCTTGTACCATCAGAACCATAAGCTTATCATCGTCTTGTATGATAATTAATCTTATTTGTAGTGTCTAAATGCTTAGCATTCCCAACCTTATCAAAGTGAAGAACGACACGATAAAAACCAAGTATTAAATATGTTGTGCTCAACATCGTTAGTAGCATCACGAACTGTGGCAGCAACTCTTTGACCCTCATGTATTGAAAGATTTATCTAATATATAACAAAATAATATATCATCATTTATTTTTTTTATATGTTACGAAAAAAACTAATCTATACCAATTTATTATCTCTAAATGCACGAAACTCATAATTATCCATATTATGTGTTGGTAAATGTGAAGGATCATGTAGATCTCTTAGAATATGCTCCTATAATAGTGTGATGAATTTTCCTGTTATGTTCATGTATCAATAACATATAAACATCTAACTCGATAGATGAATATCTTTTTGTAAATATGTGATATTTTTTTGATGCCAAACCTATCTCACATGTCAAACAATTAATTTATTTAATTTCTTGATTAAAAAATTATATTTGTAACGTGTTAAAATAATTATTATCGATCTCCAATTAGGAGTCTTCTTGTAAACCAATTAAACTTGTTTCTCCAAACATCTGGAAGGTCAATGTGGAGATGCTCACACAACCATAATTACATATTTATAATTTAAAATATTATAAAATATTTAAAATAAAAATCTGGTTATAAAATATAATATCAAATTAAACTTGGAGGAGCAATAAACATCTGCTGATTCTGACATTCATGCTTGACATAGCTGGCTGTACAAATAAGCAAGCATTGCCGTGCCCCAACTATAAGCACAAATGACAGCAAAGTTTCTTGGGTTTTCTTTGTTTTTTTGATATTTTTTTGGATTTTCAAAAACATGGGGTAGCAATAAATATCAGTAACTTGATTCTTTATTTGCAAAACATATACAAATGCATAAATATCATGTAGAGAAAAAAGAATCTCCTAAACTTGGCGCTTTCATATTCACACGACAACTTGTTTGGAACTTTCTGCTGCACAATTTTACCTGTCTTCCAGCAACTGCAATGCAGTTTCAACAAGTGAGTGAATAGTTGTGCTGTGGCGACTCAGCCCAGAAGTGCCTGAGAATATGTTGAAGCTTTCAACTTCAGCCGTGGATTCTAAAACCCCCTCCAATTCCTTCTCCAACCCCAGGTCCTTGAAAGTACGTACATTCGCCGTGTTATTCCGCATCATCCAAATCGCCAACTCTATGGAAAACCTTCTTATTCTTGGAACCTTGACTGGTGGATTTTCGTAGTTTTTGAGAATCTGGAGTATTTTGTTGGCTAGTTCAGCCTCTTTTATACCAGTTCTTTCAAACATGATGTTGGATTCTTGAGGAGTCATGAATTTAAAAGCTTCGGCAGCTAGTCCTACCATTACTTCTTGTAGTTTGTTCTCTTCAGACATAACTGCCTCCAGCACCTGCAACACGAGGGGAAAGAGTTGAAAACTAAGTTTCTGTTCAGAAGTACTTACAGTTTAGATCAGACTACAAAACGAAATCCTGTTTCCCATGCCTTTTCTAAACATAGAAACATAATTTATAGAGAACTAGAAAGCACTTACCGTGGGTACAGCAGCTGCTACGCCCTTCAACTGGTCGAAGCAATCTACTCCCGTATAGGTGCACAAGTTCCGTAGAATTCTTGCAGCATTTACCCTGAGCAATGGGACCTCCAGTGCTCCAACTAGCCTTTCCAGTACTTTTAATTTCAAAATGCGAAGACAATTCCTTCTGCTTTCCAAGGCCAGCATTGCTAGAGCATCTCCTGCAGCCATTCTTGCATGATTCTGATTTTCGGGAATTCCTTGGCTGAAGAAAATGTGGAATAATTCCTTAAGAACTCCACCCGTGCCCCCAATCCTCTCCTTTGCATCCTCTTCTAGTGCAAGACTGGTTAATATCTCTATGCTGAGTTTTTGTAGCATTGGGTGTTTTTCGCCATGCCGTAGAATATCTCTAATATTGCTGATGGTGAAAACTATCTCTGAGATTTCTCTTCGAAGATTATTACCAGTTGTGCCTGTTGTACTTGCCAGCATCATCACCAGTTGCAGAGAACGTTTCACTGTCAAAATCTGAGATGGTGTTACATTTTCATCTTTCAGCAACCTCTCTTCTACATGTGTGAAATCAATGATCTTCGGTAGGAGGCCCCTTGTATTTCCAATCTTCCCACAGTTATCATGGTCACGAGCGAGCTTCTTCAGGATAAGAAGTCCTAAATGATTAAATGTCCAGAATCCATAATGTGCATGATCACAGATGATTGTCTTTTCACCAATTTCATCAGCTGTGGTGCTGCAACTTCTATTGGTTTGTAGCAGAGATGAAATTGACTTCAATGCGCCAGGTATTCCAGCAACCCGAAGGGAGTTTTGCTTCTTGCCGGCTAGTTTTGATAGTATCTCTGCAGCTGACCTCCTGATCTCTTCTTCCTGCGGGTCTTTCCAGTTCAATACCTCCACTAATCGGTCTATCATTGATATATTTGTCCCAATGTTTTTGAGAGTATCATCAGAAAACTGAGGATTCATCACAAATTGACGAAGAATTCTAGCTCCAATGAGCTGTTCATCAGGGGAATTGGAAGCCAATAGATCCATAGCAAAAGTAACCATGTTCATTTTTAGGCCATCAAAGATACTGCCTTCAAGACACCTAGAGTAGGCATCGTAGAAGAACCTTCTGATCGAAACCATGCCTGAAAGCCCCAAATCACACTCTTTGCTCACCTCTTCCAGCAGTTTACAGTAGCTTGCCTTCCACTCCCAGTAAGCTCTCTCCATCAGAAACAACAGAGCTTCTGCCAAAGCCAAAGAATAGAAAATATTCAGTGCAGATTGTCGGTTCCTCTTGTCAGTATCCCCTTTCTCAACCTCACCATAGTTATGTTTGATGAGTTTCATCAATGATAAAACCACACAGGCTGATGCAGATGCCAGCTGGAGCCAATAGAGAAGCTTGCTGACATTTCTTGAAAGAAAAAACCATTGAGCATATGGTAGAATAGGAACATCTGAACTTGTCCATGTCCGAGTTAGCTTCCTCTGGACTCCCCAGTTCCCAGAGATTTCTGCATCAGGATTCTTCCTTATTTCTCTGGTATGCAGACTCTGCTTGTGAACCCGTGTTATTGGCCTAAAAAGTGCTTTCACAGTTTCAATAATGAAGTGGGAGCTGGATCTCAATGCCCGGAAACTGTTAATCCCAGCATCAGTAATTGACCACGTGGCTTGGTGTTGCCATTCAAGCTCATGGCTCCTGCTGTAAATTCGAGTCCCTTCAATCAACAGAATAATGGTGATAAACCAGAAATCTGTTTTATCCAAAGTAATCGCAAACCCTCCGAGAAGAACAACAGTTGCCCAGATGAACCCGAGGGTTCCCAGGCAAGTAGCTGCCTTCTCAAAAATGGCAAGGCGAAGAGCAAAGAGTGTGAGTTTCTTCTCCGGTGCAGGTAATGTTGGAGAAACAGAATTTCCAGTGCTACTGTCTCTCTTTCCTATATCACTCTGAGGCTCAAAAATGGTTGCAGAGCCATAGGTTTCGCTAAGCCTGCGAAGCTCGTCAACCGGAAAACGAATGCTGCCATCTTCTTCCGATACGCCACGATCCATACTCACCGGATTAGACCAACCTTCAGTTGTGCAAAACTTGCCTTTGGAAATGCTAGAGTGGCTTGATTCTTGGACTATGGTGTTTGTGCAAGAAAAAAAAGAGAAACTAGGATTATAAAACGAAGAGAAAAACTAGCTTAGGGAGCACGTTTAATTTGTGAAAATGTAGAGAAACGTTAGAAGTTGCTCTCTATTTATGCAGTTTTTCCTAGGAAGTTTTGCTCAGCTATAAAACTTTGCCGGCAAGGGTTGTCCACTCTACTATCCCTCTCTCTGGTCATGTGATGGCTTATTAAAGTCGGTTGTCTCTCACCAATAAGTCTCCTCATGGGCCATCTAAACCAGCCGAAAGCTTCTTTTTCTCGCAAGCAAAACTAGAAAGTTAACAAACCCTTTATAAAGCTGGAGAAGTTGCTTGCACTTTTCCATGTCCTTTGCTCTTACAATATTTTACGGTTCAATCTGTTTTGTTTTCCTGTTCTTGGGGGTACAAGAACAGGACCATTGAGCGTGCTCTGGAATGCATCCAAGTAGCCTTTGATTAATCCTGTTTTTGTTCATGGGAACACGCAGGAATAATTGCCAACTCCAGATTCCCGAGACGATTCCTGTTTGAATGATTAAGATGATAGTGATGTACACTCCACCTTTTCATTTATTGCTTTATTATTGTTATGATTATTAACAGAACCAACCCATAATTCACAATGATTCAATGAGGATAAATGGGGTTTTTTTCATCAAGTTGTTGTCCTTATTTCCTTTAAGAGGGAGGGACACGGTTAATTTCTTTTTCTTTTTCTTTTTCTTTTTGACTCATTCCATTTCTGGATTCTTAAATTTGATGACTTAGTCAAGGTCTTTACTAGTGTGAATTTAGCAATTTGGCTGGTTATCCATGGCTTGCAGAAATAGATATACAGAAGGACTCTTCTCTTGTGTCAAGGCAAAGGCTCCTTTCAATGGGATGGGACCCACATTCCTCCTTATCCCTTAAACTACACGAACAGCTCGGCTTTGATGGAGACCTTGCTTTTGTCAGACCATAATTAATAAGGCATAAGCTAGGTTGGTTTGTAAATTGTAATGAACCGGATTGACGTCTCCCACACCATTCAGGAGCCTTGGCTTCCACTTGACGACGGTGCAAGATAGTCACTTTGCTTTGCGCGTGGTCTTCATTAGTATGGATACTTGACGGGGGAAACCAGTTCAAATCTTCGCCGGAATAGAAAACGGAAGATTGGGACAAGCAAAGTCTCAGGTAGGCCTGTGCAAAACAAAATTTTCAATAAATAAATAAACAGAGAGAGAGAACCAACAATAGTAGAGTGACTACCAATCGCTATTTCTTTCAACATCCAGCTTCCAATTCTTTTGTATTTTCCAATGGATTCTTCTTCGAAGAAATAGAGTTGATCCTTCAAACATCAAAATGCTTCTGCGAAGGAATAAGTCAGATTCAACTTAGCTGAGAGCTCCATCATCAGCTCACTGGGAATTCCAGCAATGGTCAATAGATCATTCCAACTACTTGAAATTTGAAGACGACATGCTGAATAGAAATGCTATCAAATTTAAGAGATTGAAATGGACACAACAACACTCCAGAAACAAGCAACTATAATAATCCAAGACCTTAAACAATCTTTATCCCCACTTGGATTGATCATGGTAAAACTCAATTTCTACAAGAGATCTTCAACAAAAAAAGAGTGTAAAAGTGGCATCAATGAACTTGAGGAGGAGGTTCCTTCTTGATGTACCGACATAAACTTTGAAATGTTAAAATAAGATTGTCCTATTCCTATGTTCTCCTCTCCCATTATTGCTCTATCCAACTACGCCTAAACCACAAACTAAGATGGGCTCCATTACACTTACACAGATCCATCCCCACCACCACTAGGTTGCTTCTCACAGATGGCAAACTTTGCAACTTCGATTCTGAATACGTGTCCATGTGCAAGATATCTCCTGGCTGCTAATTACCAGAGCCAAGTTTCTAAAGTAACTCAGTCACCATTTTTTTTGTACTTTTGTTGTCCCAGAAAAAAAAAACAATAGTACGAGTGGATGAAAATACAAATCATTGACAAGAAACTTCTTGCATGCATTTCCCATGATAAACCACCTAATTGCAAGGCAACAAAGACCAGACTTGGTTCAGGCATAGAGGAAGTTAGCAAAGGTAAGCATGCATTTCCCATGATAAACCACCTAATTGCAAGGCAACAAAGACCAGATTTGGTTCAGGCATAGAGGAAGTTAGCAAAGGTAAGTAACAGAATCCAAACAGAGAATTTCTTTGGAAAAATGGGTCTTTTCTTCCAGATTTATGAAACAAATTCAGAAACAATATCTGACTTCTGGTAGGTTAGTTACATCTTGGCTATGCAATTCTGTTTCACTTTTAACAAAATGCAATAAAAACTTAAGGACTAACAATTGTCTGATTGAAAAAAGAGTTTGTCAAAGAACACAGGTTTCTCCATGGCATTTCTTCTCATTGTATAAAGTTTGTGGTGCAAAGAAAACCAATTATCAGTTAGATGACCACTTCACTAAACTTTATCAGAATAACAGGTTGATCGAGTTTCACTAGAATCATTACAGTTAAAAACATTTCACTGAACAGTTGATCAATCCGCCACCTGCACAACCAATGACCTATCTTCTGGTATGCAACATTCAATGAGTTATAAGAATAGAGCATACAAAAAACAAAAAAAAAAACCTTCACAGATATAAGATGGCATTTCAGATCATCACGTCATATAACTCACAATGATAACTTTCAAATGCACACATTCTTTGAATTTCCGTTTTAACTTCTGTTATGCAACATTTAATCTGTTATGTGAGAAGTCAAAAGGAAAAAATAACTTCACAGAATTAAAATAATGCCTCTAAAAAAATGGCAAAAATGACAGGTGCTTGCCTGTTCCAAATGTACAAGGAGAGGTGATTGATATCTTATTGCAGAAAGTTCTTTCTGGTTACATAAAAGCACTAAAAATGAATGTGATTGTCCATGAAATAAAGGATGTGACCCATCCTTAACCAAACCAAAGCAAAATGCTTAGAAAGGCTTGCTGTTGTAAGACATAGGGACTCAAAGACTCAAGTGTGCAGTTATAAGACATCAGGATAGTCGTTACAGTTGCAATAAGAATGAGCTTAAAGATAACAGGAAAGAGAAATAAATAAAGCTGCCAGATTCGGACACCAACCTATGTACTCAAAGACTCAAGTGTGCAGTTACAAGACATCAGGATAGTCGTTACAGTTGCAATAGGAATGAACCTACAGATAACAGGAAAGAGAAATAAATAAAGCTGCCAGATTCGGACATCAACCTATGTACACATATGGAGATAGTACAAAAATTTAACTATAGAACAAGAATCTGCAAAACATTGTAATCTCTTCTAAACTGTAATCCAAATACACTCCTCTCTCTCGAACAATCAATTCAACTATTATGGAGCATTTTATGCAATACAATGCAGTTGCTATATTACACTGCCTCTTTTCCAATATAATAGACTCATCCATCCATCACCTATCTGCATACTCATAGCTGAACTCCTAGTTTGGGAACAAGGCTTTCTTGAGTTTGAGTGTATAATGAACAATTTAGTCTAGTTCCTAAGACAAGTCAATTAAAGTTGGGTCACTCCTACGCCTGGTTAGATGCACAGTGGACCTCTGTCAGTGTTTTATCGCATAACAAAGTAGAAAACCAACAAGATCATAAATTGAACATAACGAACTTTATCCAGTGCTGAACTTCTAACCTACGTTCAGATTCTCATGCCTTAAAATCCATAATTAAAACCTTCAAATGCAATCATATTATTCAATTCCACAAAAATAAAAACTTAGAAAAGCATAACCACTGAAAGCACTGCCCATACCTCAAAAACAATACTTTGAGCCCTCAACTAAATCACAGCCCTCCTTTGCTGGACCTTGGCCTTCTCAGCATCAATGATAGATTCCACCAGCTTAACTGCATTATCCAACTTCCCTTCACCATTCACAACCACATAATCAAAATCCCTAACATGTTTCACCTCCTCTCTCGCAGTCGCAATCCTCACAAGCAAAGCCTCGCTAGTCTCAGTCTTCCTATCAATCAACCTCTCCACAAGTTCCAACTCACTCTCCGCCACTAAATATATAAAGACAGCAGAAGTCCCCAAAATCTTCCTCAAAGTCTCAGCCCCTTGTACATCAACTCTTAAAACTATGTCATGCCCTTTTGCCATAAACTCCCTGATTTGCCTTTTTGGTATCCCTTTATAATCACCATAGAGAAGTGCATATTCTAACAATTCATTTCTCTCTACCATTGATAAAAATTCTTCCTCTGACACAAAGTAATAATCTTTACCATCAACCTCACCTTCTCTCGTTGGCCTACTAGTTGCAGTCACAACAAAATGCAAACTTTCTCTAACTTGTCTCAATTTCTTGATAACAGCATCTTTACCAACCCCACTTGGACCACTTATCACAATGATTAAAGGGTTTGGAGGGGGGCAAATTGGGCTAGTACTAAAAGAAGAACCCATCGAGAACTCAAGGGCACGTAGCATTTCAGGCTTCGAGGCTTTATCAGGAGGTGGAATAGTGAATTTAGGCTTCTGGCTATCGCTCATTTTGGTGTAAGAAGCAAAGAATCTTGGTGGGGTTGAAGTGAAACGTTCAGTGATAGAAGTGGGTTTGCTGTGATTTATGATAAGAGAGGTATATTGGTGGTGAAAGATCGGAGAAGAGAGAGTTGGGCTCGAGCGAGCGAGAGAGAAATAGAGTCTGCGAAACACGAGGGGATTACGGGTTTTGTACGTGGAGAAAGGAAGGAGAAGGGCAAAGTGGAGCTTGGATTTAGAATCCAAATTTTTATTTGTAATATTTGTTATTGTGTTTTAAAAATATTTTTAAAATAATTTAAAAAAATATTTTATTTTTTTATTTTTTATTATTTTATATTTTAAATTAATAATTTTTTATATTTTTAAATTTTTTTGATGTTTTAATATTAAAAATAATTTTAAAAAATAAAATATTATTTTAATATATTTTTAAATAAAAAATATTTTAAAAGATAACTGTAATTATATTTTTAAATATATCTTAAATAATATTAGTTTGGGCCTCGGGGTTTATGTTACAGTTGAGGTAATTTTTTGTGTTTTATTTATGAAAAAAAAATTATTCTACTCTACTTGAATTCTCGGATGAACATTGGTACTCGTTTTTTTTATATTTATATTTTATATGTTATTTATTGTGTATGTATATATCATGTTAAGTTGGGGTTGAATTTCAAGTCAACAATATCTATTATATTATATATATTGTGTATGAAATAAGATTGTAATATATATTAAAAGAGTCAGTGTTTTACTATGAAATCAGTAAAACACTGATGTTTAATATGTTTTTTTTTAGTTGTTTTTTTTTTTTGCCTTTCGGGATTGTTTTTTTTGCTTCTTTCTTTTAATAAATTTTTTTTATTTAATTTAGTTTATTAATGTTAATTTTTTTTATTTAGTTGTCAGACTTTTATTACATTTTTTAGGTTTAATGGGTTAACTTGATTTGAGTTAAACCATAAATTTATTTTTTTTGCTTTTTTTTTTTTAATTTTTTGTTTGTTTAGTTTAGTTTGTTCAATATTAAATTTCTTTCTATTTAGTTATTAGACTTTCATGACATATATCCTGAGTTTCACGAGTGAACCCAATTAATTATAGGTTGACCCGTCAATTTTATTTTATTTTTCATAAATTTTTTTTGTTTAATTTAGTTTGTTAATGTTAATTTTTTTTATTTATTTAGTTATCAAACTTTTATGACACAGAACCTAAGTTTAACAGGTTAACATGATTTGACGAGTTAACTCAGATTTCTTTTCTTTTTTTTTAATTAATTTTTTTGTTTAGTTCAGTTTTTTAATGTTTAATTTTTTTTATTTAGTTACCAGATATTTATGACACGGATCCGGGTTTAACGGGTTAACCTGGTTTGACAAGTTAACTTGAATTTTTTTTTTTTGCTTTTTTTTTTTAATTATTTTTCTTTTGTTGAGTTTAGTTTGTTAATGTTAAATTTCTTTCTATTTAGTTTTTTTTTTTTTTTTTTTACTTCTTAGAGGTTTTTTTTCTTTTTAATTAATTTAGTTTATTAATATTAAATTTTTTTCTATGTAGTTATCAGTTGATGCCTTTCAGTTTTTTATTTTATGCATTTGACTATGGACTGCACAGTACAGTCTACAGTGAAAAGGCTGATGCCTTTTGTTTTTGTTTTTTTTTTGTTTTTAATTAATTTTTTCATTTAATTTAAACTATTAATGTTAAATTTTTTTTCTATTTAGTTATCAAACTTTCATGACACAGATTCCGGGTTTGATGAGTTAACCTATTTTGACGAGTTAGCCTAGTTAATTCTAGGTTAACCTATTAATTTGTTTTTTCCTATTTAGTTATCAAACTTTTATGACGTGAATCTAAGGTTTGACGGGTTAACCCTTTTTTTTTTAAGCACCATAAAACTTTTTTCTCTTGCCACCATCGTTTCATCATCTTCATCCTTGTCATCTTCTTCCTTCTTCCACTTTTCTACATTTACCAATATCATTTCTCTAATTTTTTTAACCTTAATATCAACCTATAGTAAATACTAGATCATTGGCATGCATGATCAATTTATTTTAACTTTAAAAAAAAATATTCAAGCGTTGCTAATTTTTTTTTCTAATTGAAAAAAAAGTTGGAACCATGTGGAGGTTGATCTGATGTGACTCAATTGATTTAACGGGTCTGAAAGCAACTGAAATGGCCAATAAAAATATATTTTAACTAAAAAAGTTAAAAATGACATTATTTTTAAAAAATATTGAGAAGACAACTTATTGAATCGCCTCGAGTTATCTTGGGTTAATCTGTCAAATTCACAACTTGGATCATGATAACCTCATATAAAGAAAATCAAAAAATTATAAAACTCAATTTCCAACAATTCAATGTTGTAGAATGAAATTAAGAAAAAAAAATGAATTAAAAAAAATGTTAAAAAATAAAAACTTAATTTAACTTACCAATCCATGACTTAAGTCATGGGACCAACATTACCCCATAAAAATAAAGTTAAAATAAATTATGAAACTCAGTTTCTAATCAATCCAATGTTGAATAATGAAATTAAAAAAAAATCAATTAAGAAAAGATATAAAAATATAACTCGAGTCAACTTGGGTTAACTCATCAAACCCATAATCTGAATCTTGAGACTAGATAACCTCATAGAAAGCATATCGAGTAAACAACTTGGGTTAACTCATTAGATCCGCAACTCAGGTCATAAAAATGGGATGACCTCATATAAAACAAATCAAATAAATTATAAAGAATAATTCAAAGTTCAACCCCTAATTGAAGAATTAAATTTTAAAAAAAATTAATCTAAAAAAAAAAACAAAAAAAACAACTCAAGTAAACTAAGATAACCTGTAAATCTCATATTTTGAGTTATGAGACTGGGATAGCCTCATAAAAAGTAAACTCATGAAACTTAATTCATAGTTAACATACTGTTGAATGATAAAATTGAAAATAAATACCAATTAAAAAAGAAAGAAAGAAAACCTGAGTCAATTGGGTTAACTCGCTAAATCTACAAGACAAGTGATAAGACTATGATAATTACATAGAAAACATGCTACAACAAATCATGAAATTCAATATTTAATAAATCATTAGTGAAGGATAAAATAAAAAATATAGATCTAAAAAGAAAAAAAAATTTCAATAAATAGTGTTATGTAAGGTAATAGATAGTAAAAGCACTACCCTTTTTAGTTTTTGTTAATAAATAAACACTTAGATATCATATCGATCAAATTATTCCTCTTACCATGAACACAATATGAATCATTTTCTTCTCATTGCCATTGTTTTCACATTTGCAATTTTGTTGTTCATCACAAAATAATCAACATTCACTTTACTTCATAATAACAAATAATCATAGTATTGCCACTAGTATTATCATGAAAACTGTATAAACACTAAATTTTTGAGCTCTTCTTCTTCGTACTACCGCAAGTGTTGTCACCATTTTGACATGTTTCTTCTTCATAATAACAAAACCAATAATCATAAAAACATATACCTCCATCTTCGTTGTAACATTATCAACATGTCTTCATTTGCATCAAATATCAATAATACACAAGGTAGCAGCTAGGTGGACTAGAGTTTAAGAATATAAAGTGTAAGAAATATGAGGAAAAAAAAACTATAGGATATTAGAAATAAAAATAGTAAAAATAAGTTATTCTATATATGAGATGACAGATAATGTAATAATATTTTCATTGATTAGTATAAACCTATTAGTAAAATCAAAATCACTGCTGAAGGAGGTGTTAATGATGTTGAGCCAATGCTACATAAAATGAAGAAAATAAATGATGAATTAAATAGAGTTTGAATTAAGAATCATAATATAAAGGCTAGATTTACAAAAGTTAAGTACATGTTGGTAGCAAATTTAATATGTGTAGTGTTATTGTATCTAACTATTATATTGTTCATGTTTAACAAATGAAAAATGACATCAAACAAATGTATGAGATTTAAATGAACTAGGTTGCTCTAAAATAAACATCATTAGAAAAATAAAGTGTTTATCTAAATCATCCACTTAATACTACATAATTAAGTTCTTATGTAAAAGCAAAAGTAATTATCCAAATAGTCAACATAACAATACATCATTAAATTGGTAAGCAAACTAAAGTGTTTATCTAAAATAAACATCACTAATAAAACATCATTAACACCAATCTTCATTTCTCATTTAATGCAACTTGTTTGGGTTAAGTTGAGCTTAAACTCATCTTTTATAAGTATGTGAAGAATGATAAGTGAATATCATAATTATAATTTAAATTTAAAGTGAAATATTTTTTTGAGTCACTTGTTTTACACCACTATTTATATAACCTCTGACTCCTATCCAATCTCTAAATACCATATTTATAACAAATTGGACATTAACTTGTTTATCATTTACTATCCCATATGTGGCTTCCATATTTACAATATATTGAACATTAACTTGTTCATTACAATTACTTTGGCAAGTCCTCAAGTTATGGCTAAATAATTTGCATACATTACACCTAATTATCGAAATCTTTTTTTTCTTAGGGTCCACTTTTCTTTTCTTATTATTAATCATTTTATATTCTTTTAAGGTCTACCCATAAATATTTTAAAGGATAAAGGTTAAATAATTACCTCTCCTTCGTATGGATTAATATTAGCTTCTAGTAATAAGTGGACCACCTTATTATAAGTCCTCATAAAAGTCTTAATCTTGAAGAACTAATGATAATATTAATATAAATTCACCCTTTTAGGAGGTATATAAAAAATAATGTGTCTACATAGAATCCTTGTTAGTGTTCATGCACCACATGAGCAATGTCGTTTCTCTAATATAACTAAAAGTCTAGTATGTCCCTCGAACACTTGGTAATCATAAATAATTTTAGGAATCATTCTCAAGTTTCTTGAGTTTTTCATTGCCTTATCCAACAACTTGCTTACGTGAGGATTGATTTTAGTCTTCTAACTAGCAACTTAAGCAAACCTATCATAAAACCTAAACATCAACTTCAACCTAATCTTCTCAAGTAACATCACAATTGACATACTTTTATACTTGTCAACCCAATTATTAAATGATTTGGACATATTATTTGTTACATTTTTAACCTTCACTTTAGTGCCAAATAAATGTCTTGTCTAGGTCTTATAATGGATGTTCTTCAACCAATCATCAACACCATTTTCAATTCATCAATATCTTACATATGGTTGCAATGGTTGAGGTATGTAAATGATTTAGATGCACCTCAAAATCCAAGTTTAAGTTCTCATATATGGAATTTTATATATATATATATATTGACATAAATATATCTTTCACATTGTCTATGTGTTATCTTAAGAAAAATCACTACAACACTTTTAGGTGGACTTTGTAAAATGTTTTTAATAATTACATAAACACACAAATATATAGGCTAATTGAACCTTTTGTATATTAGATATTATGCAAAATAGCTTGTGACTTATTTTGGTTTTGATAAAGTCATACAAAACACACAACAATCATCTCCAAATGTCATTATTTTGAGCATCTACAACAACATATGTAATTGAAATAATCTTTATATGCATCTAGACCAACTACTGCTAATAATACTTAATTCATAAGGACCCTTGAAATAGAAATCATTAATTCCCATAAAATGTCTATAATCATTTACGAAGTCATCTTTCATGGATTTCACATAAATATAGATTGTTGAAACTTTTAAGGTAAATGAACATCAACATTAAAATTAGGGTTAAACATTTAGTAAACATCATAAATATGGATAAAATCTTTCAATAACTAAAAATATCTAATCAACTTCTTATATGATTGCCTTAAACAAATTTTCTAGTTTTAGTTTTAGCCCTCCACGACTATATTAGATGAAGTTTTATTATAAACTTATTATTTATGGTTTCAAGAGCATCATTGAATATGTTAAGGTCAATATTAAGTAGGGGCAATAGTTTTTTAGCTATCGATGTAAAGTTAACTTCCTTGATAGTGGATGATTTAATACAACTATATTTTCCTTTCAATAACTTTATCAAAATAGTTTTGGTACCAAGTAACAAATAAGCATAAATACTACATCTACAACCATTACCCAAACAATATGCACCTACCTATTCCTTTAATAGTTTTTTCTCTAGTTAATAATCATGCTTAACTTTATATTCCCTCAACATATCCTTGAAGTGAAACACACTACTAGATATTTGACAATCTTAAAATCTATGGACCTATTCATGATTGCTGAATTAAAGCTTTTATAAAGAATATGTTTGTTTTTGCATTTTAAAAATGCTTTAAAAAAATAGATTTTTTAAAAAATTTTGTTTTCTTTTGTTTTTATATCATTTTAATGTGTTGATGTCAAAATGAATTTTAAAAAAATAAAAAAAATATATTATTTTGATATATTTTCAAGTGAAAAATACTTTGAAAAACAATTGCTACCACAATACAGAATAAACTCAAAGCTTTGGATATAAGTTTACAAGAAAGGAAAATAAAAGTTTACAATGAAAAAATAAAAACATAAGTAAATAGCAATGATAGATGTCGCGGGGCGACATTGAACGATGTGTTTTAATGCCTTCTGGTGAGGTATTGTTGGGAAAGAAAAGAGTTTTAGGTTTAATCATAAAATCATGATTAAGGTTTAGAAGTCACTATCTAGTATTATGGTTACTAGAAAACCTAATGGTCTGTGAGAGTTTGGGTAAGGGACTAGTTGTGCATGGAAAAGATACATCACCTCTAGTACACCTTATCTAAGATAAGTTGCATTATTGTTTGATTTTTTATAGGTCAAGTTTCCATTTGTTGATCTTTTTTCTAAGGTCTAAGAAAAATCTTTTTTCATGAGAAAATATTTACTTTACTAGGTTAAATCTTAATTATTCTAGAGTCTAAATTTTAGCATCGTATTTATTTTGCACTTTATATATTTAATACCTAAGGGTATACTCTACTATGTAGTTTTGCAATCCTCAAATATTAAAGTCTGCATCTAAATCCTAATATAAAATGAACAAAATGATTGGTGAAGGATTTTTGATATTTTGACCAAACCTAACGGATAATCATAAATTAGTTATGATATTTATTTTTGCATTTCAAAACATGAGAAAGATGCTTTATATATATATATATATATATAAAAAAGTATGTGTAGAAAACTTTTAGGATTTGGCCATATGCATGTAAACAAAAAACAATTTGTAAGAGGAAATTAATTTTAAAATTTTGAGATTGTTTTTTGAATTTTTTTTAAAAAAATTAGAAATGTTTCGGAGAAAATGAGGTATTTTAATATCAGGTTTGTATCTTATAGTATAAATATACAACCTGATATTATACAAATTAGAAGAAAAACATGCAAGAAAATCAAAAGTATTTTTGAAAAGACTTCTAATTTTTTTTTTGAATTTTTTTATTTTTTAAAATATTATATAATATTATTATTATATTATTATATTGGGTTGGGCCTGACCCAACCAACCAAAGCGGGTTTGGTCGATTGGGGGGCCAATATGCCTGACCTTTTTTTTTACCGGGCTAGACTCGACGCAACCATATGGGTTGGATCTAGCCTAAGCTCGCATGGTCACCAGTTGAGTGACCATGTGGTAAATATTTATGGTTATTACATATAGAATGCAATGGATAAAGGGGGTTTGGGAGGAGAAAAGAGAGGGAAAACTCGCCTTGTAAGAGGAGGAAAGTTGTTGGTGGCATTCGTGGTGTTGCAGGGAAGACCGATAAGTAGTTGGTGGTGGCAACGATGGCTAAGATGTGGAGGAGGAAGGGGCCAAAGTGGTGGCCGAGAGGGTGTATAAAAAAACTGAGCAAATATGATTTTTTCTCAACTTGGCTTTCTTTTTCTTCTCCATTAGGCCATACAATCTACCCTTATTTTTTAGGGGATGGAAGAGGGATATTTTATCTTTAATGATGTCAAATCTTGGTCCTTGATTTGACCTAGAACGATCCTAACCACTGGTTTAAAGTTGTCATCATGGCCTGGAAGAATTACTGTAGAAAGAGGTTGTTTGGGTTGGCTACTATGAGATAGTGCCACAATTGTTATGATGTCAATTGGTCAGAAAGGACCACATTAGGTTGTAGTCAAATGTCAACCAATTGTTTGCATGCAAGTTTTGTCAAATTTGGTGGAGAAATGAAGCATTAAACATTTTGAAAAGAAGGTCACTCAAATAACTTTTTCTGACTTAATTGAAGAAGAAGATAAACAATTACCAGATGATGTGTCTTCTGATATTTTTTTTACTATTCAAAACAATGTCGTTTTGGCTCATAAAGTTTTAAATTAGGGTTTTAGTTGGTGTTCAATTTGGTCTCTTATCTTTTAATTTATTTCAATTGCACCTCTAATTGACCATAAACTTTTAATTTTATGTACTTTTGCCCCTGTTAAACTTCAATGTCAACCCCGAATTTCAACACGTTTTTCACTGTGGTTCTTGGTCTTTGATTTATACAATTTAATTCTTAATTGACCATTAAAATTTTAATTTTCTTTAATTTCACCTCTAATTTCGATCAATTGAGTTCTTATATTTTGACACTTTTTGCAAAATGGTTATTGACTGTGAATTTCTTCAATCTTACCTCTTATTTCAGTTGATTGACTCGGTAAAAATTAAATTTAATCTTGTAAAATTTCAATCTTCTCAATTAAGCTCAAATTGGGCACCTAAACTTAAGTTTCCACTAATTAAGCCCATAATAAAATTAATTTGACCCATTTAAAGTATAATTAAGTCTTTGCACCTAATTAAATATTTCAATAGGACCAAAAGTAATTCTTAAACATAATTAAACTTTAATTTGGCCCATGATTGGCTTATTAAAAATCTAATTATGCCTTTAGACTTAATTTTTATGCAAATTCATCTAATAATCATGTAATTTAACCTTGAATTTACATTGTCTCTTTAGTTTTTGGTAAAATAAGGTACAATTACACTCTTGATTCCATTCCAAAATTACAATTTGATTTTTTTTTTCTATATGTGAAATTCTCTTAACTTACTTCTGCCAAAATACTAGTCTTTATTTTATTTTTTATTTTAAAAAGAAAAAAGATGAATTTAGAGAATAACCTAAAAATGAGTTATAACAATAAAAAAGATGGAAATGCTTGATGATCTAGGAAGAAGAATTCTCAACAAGAGAAGAGCGGAAAACATGGAATTTACTTGTTGAAAAAGAATACTGTCATACTTATTTTATGATTATTTCATGTTCTTAAAAATAAAGAAATCTTTTTTAATGGAGTTACAAAATAGACAAAAATAAAAAAAATTGCATTGCTCTCTCTTATCCACTTGAATACAAAAAACACACACACACACACCACAACAAATACTTTTTTCATTGTCATGATCACAATCATGCTCACTTGTGTTACTAGAGCGTATTTGAAATTTGATAGAAATTGTTTTTAAAAATACTTTACACTTGAAAATGTATCAAAATAATAGTTTTTTTTTTTTAAAAAAATTTATTTTTAACAACAACACATCAAAAATGATAAAAAAACATAAAAAATTATTTTAAAGCTAATTGTTTTTTTTTCGAAAAGTGTGGTCCAACTGCAAAAACAAACATTGTTCTAATACTACATTACAAACATTTTTTTTAATTTTAATTTTTCTTTTAAAATAAAAGTTTTTATTGAAAGTATTATATAGTACTTCAATTCCAAGTTATTGTTTTTGTGAAACTAACACGACCAAAAGATTGATGTGTTGTTTCAAGTGCAGGAGTGTTGAAGTAATAAATAACCCGGCAAGACTAGGGTTGAACCACAAGAAGGTTAACTATATAAATTATAAATAATAATAATAATAATAATAAGTTAAAGAGGACTTTGAGATGTAAGATTAATGTGAGGATTCAGCAATGATAAAAATAAATGTCAAGGTTAGAGAATCTACTAATAGTATTAAAAATAAATATAGTATAAACTCTTTTTATTAATCAACTGGAAACCACACACAAAGGAGGTTCCAATCGGATAATTTATCCTTAATAGTTCATTATAAATTTTTAACATGATCATATTAATTATCTTATTTAAGTAACATCATACTTTTAAATATTGTTAGGAATTTATGATGCTAACTTATGTTAACAACAAAGCAAGTTCCTTTGATAGCACATGTGTAGGTTATATCATACGGTTGGCTATGAAAGTGCCAAACAGTTGTTGTACCAAGTGTTATACAACACAAATCTAGATTAACTATTTAACAAGCAAGGTATTAAGAATTAGTAAGATAAAAAAATAAGACATGTTAATAACAAACTTTCTTGAATATAAACATTGAAGTCCATATTGAGTTTATATTATAACTATTCTAACACCATTAGTGAAACCTTTTCACATTGACATAATAAACTTACCTAAACATAATGAAGAAGATAAACATAAAAAAACAACATACGAACATAAGTATAGTAAAGGAAATGAAAAGCATAAACAAGAGATTAAGGAAAATATAACATGAAATAAAACTTAAACATTACAAAAATATAAAGAAAGAAATAAAGAGCATGATCTTGATCTGAACAATCCAGATCCTAAACGCATGGCAAATGCCTCCTTTTATTGGCCAAAATTTGAAACTATTGATTTATGACTAATTGTTGAGTGGGTGGCTAACTTTTGACTTGATCAAAATCCTTATCTTTTTGTCTGAATAAAACATTATTGCTAGTATCAGAATTGGAACCACCTACATGAAAGTTATAGGAAATTGTCTTATCTTTCCAGGAAAAAAATTGAGGTCATTTGGACTTATAAAACTCGAGATATGGGTTGAACACTGAACAGTGTTTGGGCTGTAAGACAGATTCAGACTTCTCCGTTGTTGCTATAATTTGGACTTGAAAACAACCTTTTTAAATCTTGGACTCCACATAAAAGTTATAGGCCTATGTCATACCGAATCTGTCCAAACAATTAAGGTCATTTGAGCATTTAGAACTCGAGATATGACCCAATTATCGAACAGTGTTCCAGTTTGGACTGCACCAACATCTCTTTTCTAAGTTTGACCATCTTTTTGTCCTTTCAATTTTAATACTTAAACTCATTAATCAATCCTTTAATTTATATGATAGGTCTGCATTTAAGATAAACATTTACCATAAATTAAAGGTACCTTATATTATTAGGTATGTTATTATAAAGCATGTTTCAGTTAAGGAGTTATTGATATTTCAAGCGCAAAATGATGATATAAAACATTGATAAAAATACACTTTTAAGTACTAATCAGAAACCCCCGAATAAATCTACATGAAATGGTAAATAAATATTTGTCCGATGTAGTAAATTGAATATTTACCTTAACGGGAGGTGATATTGGATTTTTTATATTATTCAGGAAAATTAACTAGATTTTAATTAATGATATGTGGGCTACTTTTATATTGTTCTTGTTCATAAAGTATATATGATGGATGGATGGATTGTGTGATGTGTTGAGTAATGATTATAGAAGTAAATTCAGGATGTTTGGACCATGCAATGATGATGGTGGTGGTTTAGGTAATTATGAATTAGTTGATAACTTGGTATGATCTAAATACAAAGGAAACTCTGCTGAAATTTTGGTAGACTCCTTTCACATGGAAATGCAAATATGAAAATGTAAATATGATAAGTGTCAAGATGAATATGTTATAAAAGAAAAAAAGAAAATTTTTTTTTCCCTAAAGAAGTCATATTACTATGATTAATGAACTTAATGTGTCATGGAAGGTAGGTGTTACAGTTTCAAACTCAATACTAAAATTAAAATATTATTCTAATTTTCATATATTTATTTAATTTCAAATTTTAGAGAGTTTAACATGGTTAAAGATACTTGTTTCATATCTTAATTTTATAGGTTCAAACTTTAAAACCTTAAGACAAATATTCAAGAGAATTATAAAATATTTCTAAATATATGAGATTGATGTAGGAAATAAATTTTTAAAATACTAAAAAATAAAAAAAAAATCCTACACCACATTGAAACAATGGAAAGAATAGAATTACCATATATAACATTAATGATTAATCTAAAAAAAAGTACAATTTTATTTGGCATATATTAAAGTTTCTGTTTGTTTTTATAGTTAAAAAAATATTTTTTTTAATTAAAAAATATAATTTTTATATTTTTATATCATTTTAATGCGTTGATGTTAAAAATAAATTTTAAAAATAAAAAATATTATTTTAATATATTTTTAAATAAAAAATATTTTTAAAAAATAATAATAAACTTAAAAATATAATAAGAAATGCGACGATAAGTGTTATAGGTTATAAGGCCATGTTTGTTTCCTAGAAAATAGTTTCTAGGAAAACTATTTTCTAAATTTTCTTGTGTTTGTTTGCCACTAGAAAAGTTGGTCAACAGAAAATAGTTTTCAGTCAAAGAAAAAGTTAGCTTGGTTTTCTCTTTTACTGGAAAGTTTTTTCCATTTACCAACTTTTCTAATGACAAACAAACACAAGAAAGTTTGGAAAGTGATTTCCCGGAAATCACTTTCCGGAAAACAAATACAACTAAAGGGAAAACACTTTCCTGAAAACCAAGCCAAATTTTTCTTTGACTGGAATTATCTGGAAAATGTTTTTCGTTGACCGGAAAGTGTTTTCCGTTGACCAACTTTTCTAATAATAAACAAACACAAGAAAGCTTGGAAAATGGTTTCCTGAAAATTACTTTTCAGGAAATAAATATGGTTAAGATTCACTTGTGAGTCCTCCATTTTAATGGTTAATGATTGATTAATGTACTTTTTTTTCTTTGTTTTAATATAACTTAAGTTATTGAAATTTTGGTAGTGGCATATATGATAGTGTTTTTTCATGATTTTTTTTAATTATAGAATATGAAAACTTTGTTTATTCAAAATACAAATTATGCAACTTTTTGTAAATATTTAGTAGCTACTCCACCTCCACCACCACAAACTTTTTTTCTTCTTTTCACATCTTCCTATAAAAAAAAACACATCTAATCTTTTTTACCTGAAAAACCCTAATTGTCCGTAAAACACACATATCTCTCTCCAAATCCAAAATTGAATCAGACCCATTTCAATTCCCTCATCCATAACCCTGAAAACACGAAAACGCAGGATACCCAGATACCATTTTTATCAATAGTTGATGGGCACAATCAGGTTTTCTAGCAGAGACCTCCCAGCAGCACCTCCCACATCAAACCCATCATCATCAATTCCAACAAAAACAACATCATCTTCTATAACGGAAACCGTAAATGGGTCTCATGAATTCAAGATCGGTGGCTATTCTCTCTCGAAAGGCATGGGGGTAGGCAAATACATCGCATCGGATACTTTTTATATTGGTGGATATGCATGGGCTATATATTTCTACCCAGATGGCAAAAGCCCTGAAGATAATGCCACTTATGTCTCCTTATTCATTGCCCTTGCCAGCGAGGGGACGGATGTTAGGGCTTTGTTTGAATTGTCGTTGATGGATCAAAGTGGGAAAGAAAGGCATAAGGTTCATAGCCATTTTGGGAGAGCCCTTGAGAGCGGGCCCTATACGCTTAAGTATCGTGGCAGTATGTGGTGAGTTTTCTCTCTTTTTTTAGATCGAAATGTCTGAATTCTGAATTTTTAGGGTTGCGTATTCTAATTGATCAAAGTGCTTGTATGATTACGATTGATTGTTGTTTTTTGTCAGGTAGAATTTTTTTACTTTTGTTATGGCATGCTAATTTTGGGTTTTGTGTGTGGTTTAACAATAATTGTTTGATGTTTGGTGAGAATTTAGAATTTACTGAATTTATTTTTTAGAAATGATGGAAACTTGTAGTGTATATGGAAAAGAAATTAAGTATAGTTTTTTTTACTTTTTTTTTCGATTTTCAAGTTATATAGAGCACTTTTCACTTAGTTGAATGTCTGTTGTTATTATTCTATATTTCTGTATCTCACTATTTCATTTTTAATTGCATTCTTGAACTTTTTTTTTCCTCTTTTAAAATGTCAAAATGTCTGTTCCTATTTGTTGTTCATATACTGTGTGATTACAGATGTATTAATAGGCTTTACTATTAAGTGTCTTGTCATCTTAAGTACATCTTGATAGCGTCATTATTTATTGCTCCTTTGGATAATGCCATCCTTGCAGTGTGCAAGGATACTCCCTGGGAATCAGACATTTTTTTTTTCTCAAACCAGAAATTTTCACCTCCAACATTATTGAAGTATCTTTAAGCGTCTTGTCATCTTAAGTACGTATTAACAACTTCATTATTTAGTGCTCTTGGATTTGTCATCTGCAATGCCATCCTTGCAGTGTGCAAGGATACTCTCTGGGAATCAGACATTTTTTTTTTCGCAAACCAGAATTTTTCACCTCCAACATTATCAAAGTATCTTTAAGCGTCTTGTCATCTTAAGTACATATTAACAACATCATTATGTTCTCTTGGATTTTTCATTTGCAATGCCATCCTTGCAGCATGCAAGGATACTCTCTGGGAATCAACAATTTTTTTCTCAGACCAATTTTTTTCACCACCAGCATTATCCAAGTATCTTTTATTCATTCTTTAAGTTTCGGAAGTTTTTATTACTGGTGGATGTTGTGGTGGATGAAAAACACAATGTAATGGGTGCTGCTGTTGGATACTGCAGGGGTTATAAACGATTTTATAGAAGGAATCAATTAGAGACATCAGACTATCTTAAGGATGATACCCTACTAGTTCGCTGCTGTGTTGGTGTTGTTAAGTCTCACACCGAGGGGCCTAAGACCTACACCATTTCCGTGCCACCTTCCAATATTGGTCAGCATTTTGGAAAGCTTTTAGACAGTGGAAAGGGAACTGATGTAAATTTTGAAGTTGATGGAGAAACCTTTGCTTCTCACAAAATAGTTCTGGCAGCACGCTCACCAGTGTTCAGAGCACAGCTTTTTGGTCCAATGAAAGATCAAAACACTCAATGCATCAAAGTTGAAGACATGGAAGCCCCGGTATTTAAGGTCCCCCTTCTTGTTCTCGCTCTTGCTCTCACTCTCGCTCGCTCTCTCTTTTACATGCATGTGAGCATGCATGAATACACACACAGACAGAAACAAGCTGTGAAAACAAATCTGATAATATCTGACTGGAATGTTAATCTTAGTTGCAAAAGCCTTAATTCATTTTCTGCTGTCTGTTTTTATGGTTGTGCCTTGTTTCTTCCTGTTCAGATTGTTGAATGGAATATGCTGTCATATTTGCCCTTTTGTTTGATATGGTTACATTTTTAAAGTGTTTTGGGAAGCACAAGTAATGTGAGTGATTGTTAACTTTTAGTCGAGAAGCAGACAATCTATTACTGCAAGTTTGGAGATGTCAATATTGTTTTGAACCTAGCATGTGCAAGTTTTATGACATGCATTCTAATTCTAGATTTGTTGCCAAAGCCTTGATTGAAGGGTGTTTTTTTTTTTTTTTTCCTTTTCATGCTATAAAATAAAAGAGGAAAATAGTGGAAAGCATTACTTTCTGAAATGAGAACTCCTGAGTGAGGCACAATTAAGTATTGTGCTTGTTAAATGTATTTTAGATTGGAAAGGTGGAATTTATCTGAAGTGGTGAACTTGCCAAGTTATTGTAATGTCTTGGATGTAGCTGTAGCTGTAGCATATACTTGAGAGTACAGGTGGTCCTTATTGTTCAAGTATTGGTCTGCACTTAAAAGGTTTTAGTAATTTTAATGCATTAGTTATGAGATGTTATGCATTCCATGATAAGTTTCATGGGAAGAGGTAGCTTTATTGGCTGGTTGCCTTTGTTAGGTGAGCAATTGTGGTGTTGTGCAGGATATTTGTGGTGCCATACACAAATGTACATGTGGATTCATCTCCCAAGGCACTGCTCCTATCCTTATTCTTACTCACTCCGGTTAAGGTTTACTGTTTCTTGCTTCTCATCCTGCTTGTCCTGTTATATATGCAGTTTGTCCATTACTAGTCAAGTAGGCTGCATATTTCATTGCACCAGCTTGAGAGTATCCTTGCTTAATTGTACATAACACTCTAGTTGATTCACACCTCATAACTTCCTTTTGGCAAAAATTTTGAACTATGTTTCAGCCATGTTCTGGCTTGATAGATCAGGTGATAAAATTGCAGTAGGATAACTACACTGTACCGTTTCCATTCCTTGTAAAAAATGCATTGATGATTTTCTAAAACAAGTCAGTCTTATCTCGTCTCAGTTCTTGTTGGAATTCAATCGTTTTTAGGCTTCTAAGCATATGCTGTTGTGGACAAAATGACACCAAACAATTCTACTATGTTCAACTTAGTCACACAGATGATAGTAGTAACTGCATTTGCCCTAGGCGAAAATGGGCTGGACCTAAATAAGGAAATGACTTTGTTGTGAGGTTAAATGAAGAATGGCCTAATTGTGCTTCCCTTTCACTGTGAGGTTAAATGAAGAATGGCCTAATTGTGCTTCCCTTTCACCCTGTCATTACCCCTGCTTCTTTATTTTTATTTAGCATGTTGGCTTTCTATTTAGTGTTGGTAATGTTCTGTTAACTAGATTCTTCTTCTGATAATTGGATTGAAGCCAATATAAATCGTGATAAATGTTAAGGGTGCAAATGTTCCCAATTTAAAAACTTTTTAGAATTGAATGTTTATGGTGCCTGGATGTATAATGCAAATGGTGTATGTAATATTGGTGCAAAAGCTATGGAATATCGGGATGGCAGAGGTTGGTGACATCTTTATCACCATTTAACCTCCTATGAACCTAGCTCTGTTGGTTAGAAGGCACACTGGACAGGCTTAAAGGTGTCAAATGTTTCTGGAATAATATTTAAATCCCTTTAAACCTAAATCACACTCATCCTAAAGACTATAAACCAGGTTATTAGCTTACCTAGTACCTTAATGATCACAAGGCTAATAAATAATCTTTCAAACAAGAGGAAAGGTGAATAGGTTAGCTTGCACAAATATAACTTGTTCTTCTCTCATGTTTGTGTGTTTGCAGGCGTTAATCCATTTTATGTACTGGGATGCGTTACCAGACGTTGAGGAACTTGTTGGTTTGAACTCAAAATGGGTTTCTACACTGATGGCTCAGCATCTGCTTGCAGCAGCAGATCGCTATGCACTTGAGAGGCTCAGATTGCTCTGTGAGGCTAGACTTTGTGAAGATGTCTCAATAAACACTGTTGCAACAACACTAGCTCTAGCGGAGCAGCATCAGTGCATCCAACTAAAGTCCGTATGTCTCAAATTCATTGCTTTGCCTGAAAATTTGAAAGGTAAGACTTTCATCCCTGTGCCTCCATTTGGATTTTTGATATGTTGTAGAAAATTGTCTTTTTTGATAAATGAGTTACGGACATAGTGTTCAATGTACAAGTATTGGACATGCAAGCATAAAATTGCAGGTTCAAGTCTTGAAGTTGAAAACAGTTGATGCAAACGTGCTGTATGACATAGTGTTCAATGTACAAGTATTGGACATGCAAGCATAAAATTGCAGGTTCAAGTCTTGAAGTTGAAAACAGTTGATGCAAACGTGCTGTATGGTAGGATTGTCCTTAATCTCTCCCCAGCAACCCGCTTTGATGGAGTCATGACTTGCTAATGGCTTTTTTTACTTCACACGAAAAAAAAGAAAGAAAGAGCAATGGGCAAGCCAACCAACCACCCTTTCCCATTTTTTGCACTGTAGCTTTTGAATGGATTGATCCTCAAAAGATCCAGTGAGCAATTAACATTTTAAGATAGTTATTGATTGATGTGTTCACATGAAATTCAATATATTCACATTTATCACATTTAGAAAGGTTTTTTTTTTTTTTTTTTTCTTTTGTGTGTGTGTGTGTTTTATGTTGCTGCGTGCACTTGTTTTTAATTTTACTGCATTATAGTGCCCATGCCTTTTGTTGTTCGGAAACAGTGAACATAAGTCAACGAAAAGGTAATGCTGATTTATGCATGGCTTGATTAGGCTTTGACAGAGCTCAGTTTTTCATCTGTTTCCTCAGCCAACCCCCCTTGGTGTTTAAATTGTTTTCAAACAGTAATTGCATTAGTCAACTCTTTATCATTTGAATGTGGTGTATGTTCATGTAATCAGATGGCCTCCCAAACTACCAAAAAACAAAGCTTTGTGTCATATTTGGTTGCCCTCTACTCTCTCCTTTTGTTGGCCTAGTGTTATTGTTGGGGACGTATGGAAACTAATGAATGAACATTTTTCTATACACATGATTGTTGTCCACCTTGATTTTCCTGCATGCTGGTGTGTGCATGGTATTTTAAGTTTTGATAGTGACTGTTGGTTGGAGACTTTCTTTATGAATGCATAACTAATGACCGTGTGCTGGTGATTCGTTTCAGATGTGATGCAAACAGATGGGTTTGAATACTTAAAAGAAAGCTGCCCTTCTGTCATCACGGAACTACTGCAATATGTTGCCAAAAATGGTGAGCGTTCTGTCATCACTTGTACACATGGAAATGATACCTTAGATAGCGATATGAATGGAAGGCGGGTGAAGCAAAGGATACATTGATATGGAAAGAACAGATGAGTCCACTGGACAATAATCAGAGCTTGCTAGGCTTTAGACATTTTAGTGATTGTACTGACAGTTCACTGTAAGAGAAATTTAATACCAGCGGTTCATTTGTTGGTCTCGTGTTTTCTAGTACATAGGCTAGTTTGTTCTATAATTCTGGAAACTTTATTTTCTTGTCTGTTTAGTTGTTGTTGCATCATACCAACCAGACCCGTTTCTTCTGGCGCTTGTGTAGCTTTCTGGATGTACTTTGTTGTGTGCAAGTAAAGAACGTTTACGTGAATGTAATATAGAGGTCATTTGCAAGCATTTTGCCATAGCCACCGGCTCTATTGGAAATCAAACTGCCTATACGTTATATTTAGCTTGGCAGCTGCTAAAAAAACGTTCCATTTGCTTTTTGGGATGTTTGTTGTGTATAATATCTATTAATGTAAAGTCCATTTCCAGAGGAATTTTTTTTAGCTGATGAACCTCACATTTTTTCACCTACACTGTTGTCAAGCGATTTCAACTACCACACCACTGCCGCTTGCTACTTTTGCCCCCGCCGCCTAGCCATCACCATTATCAACATTTACCACTATTTTATTACCCCACCCTCATCATTCAATCACTACCGAACTTTTCACTTAGATTTCACTACGTAAATGGTGGATTCTCCTACCATTCTTTTGCTGAACTAATTAAGTTGTTTAGATTAATAATTTAATTTTAAATTTAAACTAGGTAAGAAATTGGGTTAATATATTTTTTTTTATTATTAATTTTATGTTTAAAATATTTTTTAACGGTCAGTTAGGTTGTTTAGAAAGAACCAAATTAATCAAATTATATTGAGATAACTTTTAAATAATTTAATTTTAAACTTGAACTAAATAGTAAATAAAATAAAGATGTTTACAGGTAAACCTACTTAATTATGTTTAACAATAATATCAAATAATTTTATATAATCAAAATATTTTTTTTTTAATATTGAATAAACTTTTGATTCGTCTCACAATATAGCGCAGGTATGTAAACTAGTTTTAGTACTCAGTATTTAAGAGGTAAAAAGAATATGGCCGAATAAATGGCAGAAGAAAATGAAGAAACATCTGACTCAAAAGAGAAGAAAAGTTAGGTTTTTTAGTTGAAGGTAGTTAGGAGTTAGTTGAGAGAACATCTCTCGTGTGTAAGGGCTACAATTCATAGCTTGACAATCAAGTAATCAATGAAACGGTCTTTTCTGTACAATGTGCTTCTATTCTTTCTTTCTTTCTTTCTACAATCTCTCTTCTATCTTTTCTCTACAACTTGAACTAAATAGTAAATAAAATAAAGATGTTTACAGGTAAACCTACTTAATTATGTTTAACAATAATATCAAATAATTTTATATAATCAAAATACTTTTTTTTTTTTTAATATTGAATAAACTTTTGATTCGTCTCACAATATAGCGCAGGTATGTAAACTAGTTTTAGTACTCAGTATTTAAGAGGTAAAAAGAATATGGCCGAATAAATGGCAGAAGAAAATGAAGAAACATCTGACTCAAAAGAGAAGAAAAGTTAGGTTTTTTAGTTGAAGGTAGTTAGGAGTTAGTTGAGAGAACATCTCTCGTGTGTAAGGGCTACAATTCATAGCTTGACAATCAAGTAATCAATGAAACGGTCTTTTCTGTACAATGTGCTTCTATTCTTTCTTTCTTTCTTTCTACAATCTCTCTTCTATCTTTTCTCTACAACTTGAACTAAATAGTAAATAAAATAAAGATGTTTACAGGTAAACCTACTTAATTATGTTTAACAATAATATCAAATAATTTTATATAATCAAAATACTTTTTTTTTTTAATATTGAATAAACTTTTGATTCGTCTCACAATATAGCGCAGGTATGTAAACTAGTTTTAGTACTCAGTATTTAAGAGGTAAAAAGAATATGGCCGAATAAATGGCAGAAGAAAATGAAGAAACATCTGACTCAAAAGAGAAGAAAAGTTAGGTTTTTTAGTTGAAGGTAGTTAGGAGTTAGTTGAGAGAACATCTCTCGTGTGTAAGGGCTACAATTCATAGCTTGACAATCAAGTAATCAATGAAACGGTCTTTTCTGTACAATGTGCTTCTATTCTTTCTTTCTTTCTTTCTACAATCTCTCTTCTATCTTTTCTCTACAACTCCAAAGATTAGGTTGTGCCCTTAACAAATTGGTATAAGAACCTTTAAAGACCCATCATTAATTCAATAATAGCATTCTTTGTCAGCAACGATAGTGAGAGAACAAGTGCAATGAATTCATGAGGAATTCCAAAAACAGCTACAACAGAGGCATGGGGATTCCCTGCAGAATCAGAAGTAGTGAGAGGAGCAGTTCAAGAAGAATGAACAATTCAAAACACAGCTAGGTTCCATATTGAATACATTGCAAACTATAGTTATCAATCAGAAGCTGAGAAAGAGGAAATGAGGAACCAAAACTCTAATGGAAAAACCGGACCCGTTGCAGATGGAATTTTACCACTTCCTAGAAACAACATTGTGCTGGAAGGATCAAATTCTTGGGACAGGCATAGAGGAAGTCACACTACACCTCTACTAAGAATAGAATTCACAACCTTCCAAGGAGAAAATCCTAAGAGTTGGATTAGGATAGGCAAAAGTATTTCAAGCTACACCTCATTCCAGTAAATCAATAGGTGGAAATTACCTCTATGTATCTGGAAGGGAGAGTAGAAGTATGGTTTGAAGGATTTATGGCAAGTAATGGGGAGATGTTAGTTGGGAAGAATTCACAAAAGGAATCTACCTACGGTTTGGAGCTAAGAAAGATGTGGTAAAGGAGTTTAATAAACTATCTCAAGAAAATGAAGTAAAAGACTGTATAGAAAGATTTGAGGAGCTCAGATCTTTAATGACTGTCACGAACCCTACACTACCATAATCTTATTATATCTCCAACTTCATTAGTTGATTGAAAGATGATGTGAAACTAATGCTAAAGATCCTTAAGCCTTCCTCATTAATGCAAGCCTTTGAAGAGGCAAAATGGCAAGAAGAATCTAATGCAAACTATGTTAAAAAGAAACAAAATAGCTGCTAAGCCAACTTTTACTACTAGGATCAGCAAACACGGGAGCAACCTTCCTTTCAAAATTAACAATCAAATGAAAAATGATGCACTGAAAGAGACTAAACAACCTGCAAAATCATTGTATGAAAAGAGGAGACGCTTTGGGCAGTGCTATAAGTGCGGGGAGCAATATAAACAAGGTCATCAATGCCATAATAAAGGTTTACATTTGATTAAGGGGATGGATGAAGACGATGAAGAATTCAAGGAAGCTGAAGAAGGAGATACTAATGGGATAGAGGTAGAATTTGAAACAATAGAAGAGTATATATGGTCTATCTCTTAATGTTATGGTAGTTAGATATGCACACAAAACCATAAGGATCAAAAGGAATTGTTAGGTAAGGATGATCATTTTCAATTTGGTTTGGTTTTTATCAGAAAAAAGTAACTAAACTGATTTTTTTTAAAAACCTGAAATCGGTTCAAAACAACTGGTTTCGGTTCGGTTCGGTTTTTTAGAACAAAAACTGGTTCAAACCGGTTTGGCTTGGTTTTTTCGGTTTGGACTGGTTTTTCCAGTTTGGCTCAATTTAGGCTCGGTTTTTTTCTGTTTGGATTCAGTTTGGTTTTTTCGGTTTCTAGCTTATAAAACCGAAACTCAACTGAATTGGTTGGTTTTTTTTAAAATTTTAATCGGTTTAATCGTTTTTTTTTTTCACAGTTCGATTTTTTTAGTTATTTTGTTTTGATTTTATCAGTTTAATCAGTTTTTTAATTTTTTTTCTCACCTTTTATTATTAGGGAAAGGACTTAATAGTTTTGATTGATAATGGCAGTACCCCCAACGTCATTGATGAAGCCATTGTCCAGGAAATTAAAGCTATTACTCAAAAGACTACCATTATTTTTATTTTTATTTTTTGTTATTTATTTCATCAAGATAAAGATTTCTTTCGAGAAGGGAGGCATGACTATATAGAGTTCAAGGGCATTGTAGAGCCAATATAATTGCAAATGATAACAACCACCAAAGTTTATAAGAGCTTAAAATAAGTTATCTCTGGTTTTGTGGGGCAACTGTTTTCTTTAACCACTTTTGAAGAAGTAGATGTTCACATTAAAAATGAGGAGACCAAAACATTGTTGAGGGAGTTTCAATTACTTTTTGAGGAACAAAAACAACTACCATCAGTTAGAAATTTGGATCATCAGATTTCCACTAATTCCATGGGCTAAACCAGTAAACATCAGGCTTTCCAAGAGCTCTTTTATTCACAAAAAAGAGATTGAAAGATTGGTGAGAGAAATGCTATCAAATGAAATCTTACAGCATCGCAACAATCCTTTTTCTCCACCAGTACTTTTGGTTAAAAAGTAGGATAATATATGGAGGTTATATGTCGATTACATATAATTAAATAATCTCGCCATTAAAAATATATTTTCGATTCCCCTTGTAAATGAACTAATGGATGAGCTTAACAAATCTAAATTCTTCTCACAACTTATTTAAGGAGATTTGTGTTAGTCTTCTTTGATTACATCTTAATATACAGCTCTTCTATAGAATCACATGTTGAGCATCTCAAATTGATCATGGAAACACTAAGAAATAACCAACTATTTGCTAAACTATCTAAGTGCACATTCTGTGAAGAAATTTGAATATTTTGACCAAATTGTCTTGGTAAAAGGAGTAGAAACTGATCTTGAAAAGACTGAGAGTTTTCCTTGGATTGACAAGCTATTGTAGAAAGCTTATTAGAGGGTTTGGAATCTTGAGTAAACCTCTAAATGAATTATTGAGGGAGAACAGTTTCAGGTGGAACCTAGAAGCTTAGAAAGCTTTTGATCGCCCTTAAAAGGCATTGTGTAAGGCTCTAGTATTAGCATCTCTAGATTTTCATAAAGTTTTTATCCTTGAAACTTATGCATGTGCTTTTAGGTTGGAGGCAATGCTTAGTCAAGAAGGAAAACCTTTGGCATTTGTTTGCAAGGCCTTAAGTTCTCATCACCTGAGATTGTCAATTTATAAGAAGGAGTTCATGGACATTTTCATGGCAATTGATAGATAATGACACTACTTGGAATATGTTCAGTTTATCATCAAAATTGATTATGAGAGCTTCGAATACCTATTGGAATAGAAAATTCACACCCTTTTGCAAAGAAAAGGACTAACAAAGTTGTCAGGGCTACAATATACCATTTAACATAGAAAAAGAATGGATAACTTGGTAGCAGATGCCTTGTTCATGAAGGTTTATCTGCAAGATATATAGCTTCATAGCAAAGAAAGGAGTAATCATAGACAATGTCAACTGCATTCATGCTATAACAATAATAATTAAAACGTGGTATGGAGAGATAAGCAAGTTCTATGAAAATGATCCACAACTAAAAGATATTGTGGCTAAGAAGTTACTCTATACTAACAGTTGGCTTGAGTCGACATTAGCTGATGGTGTACTAAGGTATATAAGAACATGGTTGTAATTGGTAGTAACGAGGAACTAAAGAAGAGACTGGTTGATGCTATTCATGATTCTTGTGTTGAGGGCCACATATGTATTCAAAATTCATATAAGAGAATTAAGTCATATTTTTATTGGCCATCAATAAAGCAAATTGTTAAACAAGTGGTGGAAGAATATGATACTTGCAATAAGGCAAAACCAAAAAGGGTGGCTTATCTAGGGTTGCTACAACCCTTTCCATTACTAGAAGGTATATGGAAGAATATTACAATGAATTTCATTGAAGCACTTTCTAAATCTGGCACTACACCATTAAATAGTTTTATTGATGGATTCATTTCACTGGTATGAGACACGCAAATCATTGGTAACATTTTTGCTGATGGCCTCACTAACGGAATTCATCCGTAGGAATATTGATCATCAGTAATTTCTCATTCCATCATCAATTCTGTCAGGAATTAAAAAAAAAGAAAAAAATTGACAGTATTGCAGACGGTGAAGCGCGCTAAAAAAAGCTTTTCCTGCAAGAATTTTACTGACGGAATCATTACATCTGTATTTTCAACGGTAATCACTGATGAAATATACATCGGTGATTGTGGCATGAACGGTAAATATTTCAGAATTCTCTATCAAATACCGATGGATATATTCCGTTGGTAATAGTAATGGTAAATATCGACGGAATATATCTTTCGATGATTGTTGCATGGGTGGTAATTTTTTTACAACTCTCGGTAAAATACCGACGACCTGGCTTCATTTAGAAGTCATAGAAAGATCTGGTATTTATAGAATTTGATCATCATTCCAATTTTATTTCTAGGAATTTTTTAACCGATATAGCTCCACATTCACAAAATCCATGAAAACCAAAGGCCTTCACTTATAAATTATATTCGTAATGAAATTACAAGTAGTTAAATGCAACAATAAAACCAATGTTATAATTCACATAACTATTTTTTCAACATATTAATAATCAAATGCATATTAATGTAATTGCAAAATAAAAATTTAATCCATGTTTTTTCTTATCATTTTATTAACATCAATTTCAACCATAATTTTCCATAAATACCTTTTAACATATTTTTTGGTTAAATCATAATTTTAACTATAATTTTAACCAAACATATATTTTAATAAAAATATATTTTGCTAAACTTTTTTTTTTTTTCCAACCACATGCATGGTAACAAACTCAGCAATGCTGCTATACAAAAACTACAAGAATTTACCAGCTTTCTGCATGAAAGAAACAGATAACGAACAGCCAGATAAAGTAGTGATAATGACAACAAATTTCATTGCATCCTAATTCTCCTTTTGATCAAGTTATGGCCAAATTTTCCAGTTGCTGAGACAAATATTCAAGACGAAAGAACAAGTATCCTTTTTCCGAATACAAAGTAACAAACAGATTGATACAACCTTCAGATTGAAAACCCCAAAAGTGGGGAAAGAAATCACTTATTTTTTTAAAAGAAAACAGTAAGACTTGGCTAGTCAACCAATCACTTTGCCTTCTCCACACTTGCGATATCAAACATTCTTTGTTATATTGGTTATTGAGCTAAATCAGACTGCAACACGTCATGGATCCTAAACGCTGAAGAACCTGTTCAACCTTAAATCAGTGATATGAATGACAACTTGCAGCTCAACTTCTTTCAACAGAAGCCCCAGACATGTCTTTTGAAGAGCCTGAGCTGGTTAAAAGCACTGCTAAATGACAGCATTTGAATCTGATGTATTTTGCACTGGCAGAAGATCTATCTGTGGATGTTATTTGATAACCGCCTCCATTAGGTTGGACGTAGGCAGTCAACACTTTGAGTTGCTACAGAGAAAAACACCATTAGTACCAGTGATGTCCAGGTCCACCTTGGGCAGCAGCAACTTTCCTTGCCATATACTGTGGCTTTGGCTGCAATCCATTGGGACCTTCAACCCCCTCATCTTCTCCCCTCATTTTTACAGGCTGGGTTTCTTCTTGGATATGAACAGTTTGCAGTGGTGTATTGAGTTGAAATAGCTGGATTCCTGACCATCGTTTGCTGGTCAAGATTCTCTGCTGCTGCTGCTCCACAATTATTGTAACGCAGCACTGAACTTGCAACTTTCCCAGATCGTGCAGCACCTGCTGTAAAGAATGGCATTCAAATTACAGTCATCAGTAGTATATCACATATGTCAATAGGTTAGTAACCAGGTTTAAAAGGAAAGAGATGAGAAAGGTAGCTATCTACATAGGCATCAGCTCAACAGCACATTGCTTAAATGCATACATCCTGGTCCATGGATTTTCACCAAGAAAAAAAGAAAAAGATGCACATAATATTTGCTACGCACTACATTTTTCAAAAATATTTCTATATTTCAAATAAGGTGAATAAATTGGATAATATAATCAAGTTGCACAAACATGCATGAAATTTTAAGCACGTTGATTGAATGATCAACTTCAAAACATCTGTGCTTCTGAACATTTGTCTCTTACCATATAGTAAATGCAAGTCACAACAGCAATACCCTGATAGAGCAAAAGGGAGTAAAATCAAACAATTTGATGACAGACGAGATCACATGTACACATTAAACACTCAGTTCCTTGAGAACTTAAATAGCCATTATAATTTCTCATACTGAATTATGTATTTGTAAGTTGTGAATGCAAAACCTCGTCGACTTCCTAAAAGCTGTGTGCACTAACTCAAATATTTTATACCACGCCAACCAAATCACTTAAAAGACGTCAGGAAAACCTAAGTTAATTGGTCAGCCGATGAATCAGACAAAAGATAAAGGTTACAAACAAGATTCACAATGGTTTCTCCTTCAAATTTTGGAGACAACAGGTTTCTAAAAGGGAAAGAGACAAAAATGTAGTATAAAATATTTGATTTCCTAGAAATTCAGTAAGACATCAAAGAGAGCAGATGAGAATAGATGAAGCTAAACTAGATGCAATTATTGCAAACCTTGGATACTTTGAGGAACTTGAAGAGGAAGCCTTGTCATTGGCACCCCATCACTCCTGTCTACACGTGGCTTCTCAATTTCTTTGATAGAACACTTGGAGAGATCATTGGTGACTTCTGCTGAATTCTGTATTGTATTATCTGAATATAATACACATGGCCTGCATACATGAATTTGTATCAATTCAGTTGACAAAATCCCGAATATAAATGGGAGGCAGCACTGAAACACTTTATGAATTGGGATACCTGGGCAATGATGCATGCTGCCTCTCGGGTGGAGCAACAGGAGCACCATTTCCATAGTGCTCCTCAAGGTAAGCAAATTGCTTCTTGAAATGGTCAACAGCACTGCAATGGAAAAATTCACAACTTAATAATTTATTTCACAGGGACACTAAAACATCTTGAATCTAACAGGAATCTCAAATTTGCACTGATACTTCAAGTATATGGAATACTGCATATGCTTTAACAATTATGATGGTACAAACCAAGAATCTTAATTTTACAACACCAATACCTTGGATACATGAACCCAGTTGGCTCTGAACCATCTAAAGATTCTTTCAACATTTTAGGATGATACTCAAGAATTTCTCGGTATATAAGCTCTCGTACATCTTCTTTAGTTATCCTTCGTCTCTCAAATTCAAATTCCATCTTGGTAACTGGTTGAGCAGTAGGCTCTCTCTCAACCTTGGCCAAGCCCTTAAAATATGGATCTGCGAGAGCCTGACAAAACGCAGTACAATATGCTCTTTTAGAAGAAGGGAGGCACATTATCAAGGTGAAGATGAAGAGGTATCAAAATTTACCTCTTCAGCAGTAGGTCGATCTTTTGGTTCAAATGCCAACATTCTTTCTAACAAACAAAGTGCAAGGGGGTCAGCATTAGGGAACTTTTGGGAGAATGGAATGGGCTTCTTCTTTCTCATGCTGCTCAGGTATCTTCGAGCTTTCTCATTGCGTACCTGTTCATATAATACCAATACTTCAGCATACAGAGCAACTGCATGGATGAAGATAAGAAAAACACAGATTGTAAATGATAAAACAATCAGTTCTGTTTCAAGGAAAGCTTATCACATGAAATATACCCTTGCAATGGCTTCAGGCGATGGTGTTCCCAAGAGATCAGTCATCAGATCCAATTGATGGACTACATTCTTCCCAGGGAAAAGAGGTTTTCCTGTCAATAGTTCAGCAAATATGCATCCAATGCTCCATATGTCTATTGCTGGCGTATACTGAAAAAGAAAAACAGAAGTGATGACTAAAAGAACTGTTGCAGGAAGTAAGTTGGAATATGATAACATTAACTATCTACAACTCTCCAACTCCCAAAAGGAACCATGCAAGTAGTGATTATAATTTCAAGGTGTTCTGGAATAACCATGCAAGGGGAGAAGCAATTAAAGCCAGTATAGTCAAAAGAGATTCACAAAACTTTGTAACAAATTGGTGGTGGCAATGGTCATGGCACCTTTGAGAAAAATGATCCACACAATTCCGGAGCTCTGTACCATCTTGTTGCAACATAATCCTGAGACCACAAGAAAAGGAAATAATAAAACCCTAAATGAATGAAAATCAACGTTTGAAACCATCACAGGGACCCCCTTATATGGAAATTAAAATGCTATATCAAGCCAAGAGAAAACCTACTGTCCAGAAAATGGCAGTTGGGGTATCATTAAAGGCTACTCTTGCGAGACCAAAGTCACAGATCTTGAGCTTGCAGTCGGCATTTGCTAAGATATTTTTGGGTTTCAGATCCCGGTGAAAGACATTGGCTACAACACCATTAAAAAATATATACATTATGTTGGAATAATCATAATAATAAATCAGCAAATACCGGATCCTTATATTTCTACACATGCTGAGTGTCAGCATGTAGCAATACAGCACCACACAATGAGTGTGACCGTAAAAAAGTAGGGTACGAAAACAAATTCAATATTTTACAGTTAGAACTTCAAGAAACCAAGTCCATCACCTGTGTGTATGTATTTGAGGCCTCTAAGAAGCTGATAAAGGAAAAACTGATAGTGTTCTGGAGTTAAATCATCATTTGCTTTGATAACTTGGTGTAAATCAGATTCCATTAGTTCAAAAACAACATATATGTCCTTAAATTCCCTTCTGGAAGGAGGCAACAAAATGTGCTTGATCTCCACAATATCTGGATGGCGCAGGAGTCTAAGAAGTTTAATTTCTCGAAGGATGCGGGTGGCATCGGAGACATGCTCAAAGATGTCATTGATTTTCTTGATTGCAACTTTTTCTCCAATATGCGTATCATATGCAGAGCACACAACACCATAGCTTCCTTTGCCGATCACTTCCTCTATTTTGTACCTGCTCCCCTCACCATATTCTGTGAAAAAGTCTACATCCACGGATGACTGCAATACCACGTTCAAATACGCCAAATCATGGACACGAAAAAAAACGCTCAAGAAGAAATTTATAATAACAATCAAACCGACTTGCAATATTATTTAAAGAGTATTCCAACCCCATTTTAGCTACAACAAGTGATTTTTTGCTGCGTACGCACACATAGCACAAGTAAACATGTTTGACATCATTAAAATAACATGCATCTTCCGAACACCATTGCAAGCATTTGAAAAGATCACTTCAAATTGCTTCATTCAACATCCTAATCTACTGCTGCTTACCCAACAATTAAACTGATCCACAACTTAATTATTGAGTGTAGAGCAATTATTTGGTCTACATTATATTTCACATCATTATGATTAGAAGAGTTCAAATATTAACGAAGAAAAACTGCTCCTTTAGTCTGTCAACAAGAATGGAAACTGCTGTAGATAAGATTTATAAATCCGACTTCCAGTAAAAGTAAATTAGAAATAGAATTACTGCTCTGCATGCAAAATTAGAAAAAGAAAAAGGATAAGAACATGGTAATATCTTCATGAATTTAACCCCCTACCCCAAAACCCAAAAAGTGAAAAAGAAAAAGGATAAGAACATGCGTACATGTGATTGATACCTCCTCCTATTTCAAGACATGCAGTGCCTCTGTATTACAACATTTTTTTTTCTTAAAAAAAAAATAAGAATTGAATTACATGGAAATAGTATTCTAGTGGGACCTGCCACAATTTTGCAACAGGAAAACATAAGCATGTGTCAAAGAAACAGACATGAACATGATAGCTGTTCCTCCACACATTGGTATGAAGAAACTATACACGCAATACAAATAAATATGGATCGCAAAAATGATTAACGGGATCATGGTGAAAAATGAAACTAATCACAATCCCAAGCCTAGTTGGATGTATTTTAACAAGACAGTAGTAACCACAACAACCAATTTGATATTGTCCAAAAAGTGCACAGATATGGAAATTTATATTCATAAAAATTACTTGCAAAAGATGATGACTAGATTGCTTACCTTTTTGCGCTGATCGGGCTGCATCTTATTAGAGAGAATGCATCAACAATCTTCAAATTGATAAATCAACAAGAGAGAGCACGAACCCCAACTCCAATCACACAAAAAAACGAGGACCAGATATTCTGAATTCTCAACCTCAGTATAAACAAAAAAAAAAAAAAGAGCACCAAGAAGCCAAAATTGATCAAATAACCTTAAACCAGAACTAATAGTTGGGATCACAAACTACCAGCAGAACAAAAGAGACCCAGAAGACTAAACAGCCTAAAGAACATAAAATACACACTATTATGGCAAGATCAACAAAGAACGAAAAGGCGGGGTTAGTAAATAAAAGAACTTTTGAGGCTTCGAAGCTAAAGTAGCCAGATTTAAGTTAAAACAAAGAACAAACACCAGATTTTTTAAACTGAAAGAAGCGAAGAGAGAGAAGAAGGGACAAGATAAAGAGAATGTGTGGCCAAAAACTGGCGGAGGAGACTAAAAATGTATTAGCTGGAAAAGAGAGAGAACATATCAAGATGAAGTGAGTGCTTTTAAAAAAAATATATAGCGGATATAACTAAATTTTGAAGAATCTAAAGACAAGGAAGTATCTTTGTAGTTCAGAAACAAGAAAAGTAATGTAAGAGACGAGAAGTTCTTTTGGAAAAGTGCTTTTGCATCTCAATCGACAGAGGAGGAGAGAAAATTTCAAGTAACTTCACCGTCCAAAAATATTTTTTAAAACTTTTTTAAAAAAAATATTAAATTTTTTAAGAAAAAAATAGATTATTTTAATATATTTTTTAATAAAAAACATTTAAAAATAATTATTATAACAATACCAAATAAACTATAAAACAAAAGTCAATGGCGTTTTGTTTATGGAACAAGGATGGAGATAAACAAGGAACTAAAAATTGAAATTTTTCTTTTTTTGTTCTTCAACCTTGAGAAAGGTAATTTTGGATTGTAATTAGAAATAATAAATAAAAATTAGCTTTTGTGTCTAACTCATCTTTTTCACTCATCTTGTTCTAAAAGAATTATAAAATTCTTTTTTTATATATAGTTTATGAATGAAACTAGATAGGAGGTGCTATGAAGGAGCCTAATTTTTTTACTACATAAAAAAAAATGCCAAGATAATGTAAGTGTTAACAAACAAATAAAAATGAGATTCAAGTCATTAACTCGATTAGGTTTAATAAAATCAACTAACTTAATAAATATAAAAAAACAATAATAATAAACAAACTCACAAAAAAATTGACAAGGTAAAATAAGCTAAAAGAAGAAAAAACCCAACCTAAGCCCATCTAGGTTAAACTCTTAATTTCAATTAAAAAACAACTAAATGTTGAAGAATAAAATTAAAAAATTAAAAAAAAACAACAAAAAAACAATTAATGTGAACCCAGGTTAACACGCTAACTTGGTGATCATGGACACATGATTGCGAAACCTCATAGAAAAAAAAAAAAGCACGAATGTCAATTCCCAATAAATTAAATATTGAATAATAAAATTGAAAATAAAAAATAAAAATAGTTTTAAAAAAAATTCAAATTCAACCTATTTTAACCTTCTAGACTCATGACCTTGTCCATGAGCCCGTGACAAGTCTCAAAGAAAGTAGACCCTAAAAAACAACAAAGCAAAATTATAAATTAATAAAATATTAGGGGATGAAATTAAAAAGAAAATACAATAAAACAAGGCTCCTAAACAAAAGAATATCAATAAAAGGAACGTAAACTAAATTTGATATAAAAATAATTTGAAATCAAATGTTGCGGAATGAAATTGAAAATAAAGTTCAATTAGAAAAGGGGTTAAAAAAAAAACGAAAATAAAAAGAATAGGGATCAAGTTTGATATACAAATTAATTAAAATCTAATGATGAGGGACAAAATTAAAGAAAAAAATCACCAAAAAAAATAAAAAAAAATAAAAAACAATAATAATAATAAAAAAAAGGACAAGTAAGGATACAAAAAAAACTAATGGAAAGACATGTTCATCTTTTGGCAAAGAGAAGATTGAGAAAAAGGTTCATCGGAGTTTAAGCACTCCTCCGCCAGCTACACACCCCGCATCGTTGGAAAGAACACGTTAAGTCGCTTCTAATTTACTTGACTAGTGCGGGTGTTACCCACTCGTTTGCACATGTCACACACGCACAAGCAAAATGTTTTCTAATTGACAATAAAATTATTAAAAGACCAAGTTGCCATCAATCCAACCTATCAATTACCAAACACAAACACCTAGAAATACGCAAATAACCTTGGTTGCAAGTTTTTTTTTTGTTTCTAAGGGTATTAAAGTCTTTATGTTGTTCCTTGAAAATATAAAAAGACCTAAAAATTTAAAAATAAAAAAATATTATTTTAATATATTTCCAAATAAAATAAACTTAAAAAATAAATATTACCACGATACTAAACAAGCTCTAAACACAAAAATCAATGGCATTTTGTTTTTTGAGCAAATAGGGAGACAAATAAAGAACCAGAAATTGAATTTTTTTTTTCAACCTTGAAAGAGATAATTTTGGAGTGCATTTGGAAAGGATAAATAAAAATTAGTTTTGTGTCTAATATCATCTTTTCCACTCAACTTGCCCTAAAATTGCGAAAAACAAATTATACAATTCTTTGTTGTTTTTTTTTCCTTGTATGGGACTAGATAGGGGCACCATGAACTAGCCTAATTTTTTTCCATGATAAAAAAATATGCTAAGATGATGCCAATGTTAAAAAAACCAAAACAATTCAGGATTCGAGCCATTGACTTAATTAGGTTTAATAAGATCAACTAATTTAATTAATAATAAAAAACACAACAGTATTAAATAAAAACCGACCTAAGCCCATTCAGGTTAAACTATTAAGCTCAATTACAAAATAACCCTATTTACAAGGGTGAAACCGGAAAAAAAAATTAGGAAAAAAGCAACAAAAAAAATTCATGTCAACTCAGGTTAACCCATTGACTTGGTGACCATAGGCACATGATTGGAATAACACCATTAAAAAAAAAAAAAAAAAAAAAAACATAAAGACCAATTCTCAATAAATTAAATGTTGAAGGATGAAATTAAATTTTTTCTTTAAAAAAAAAAGGTCCTAAAAAAGACTAGACTCAACCAATGTTACTCTTCAAGACTCATGGTCTTGGTCATGAGCTCATGACAAGCCTCAAAGAAAGCAGACTCTAAAAAACAACAAAGCAAAATTATAAATCAATAAAATGCTTGGGGATGAAATTGAAAAGAAAATGCAATAAAAAAAGGCTATTAAACAAAATAAATTCTAATAAAAAGAATATGGACTAAATTTGATATAAAAATAATTTGAAATCAAATATTTTAGGGTAAAATTGAAAATAAAATTCAATTAGAAAATGGGTTAAAAAATAAATAGAAATAAAAAGAATAGGACTAAGTTTGATATAAAAATTAATTGAAATCAAATGATGAATGACAAAATTAAAGAAAAAAATCAACTAAAAAAAAATAAAAACAAAACAAATAGTAATAAGAAAAAAAATAAGGATTTGAATGGATACAAAAAACTAATAAAAGGACACAATAATCTTTTAGTAAAAAAAAAGAGAAGAAAAAGTTATCTTGAAGCCTACGCACTCCTCCACTAGATGCACGCCCAACACTGTTGGGCATGCAAATTGAGTCACTTCCAACAATGCTCAAAGGGTGTAGGCATCGCCCACTCGTTAGCACGTGTCGTGCACGTGCAAGTAAAGTGTTTTTTTAATTAATATTAAAATTATTAAAAGACCAAGTCACCATCAATCCAACTTGTTAATTACAAAAAAAAAAAAAAACACCTGAAAATATGCAAATACCCCTGGTTGAAAGTTTTAATTTTTTTCTAAAGGTATCAAAGTCTTTATGTTGTTCATTGAAAATATTAAAATATCAAATTGACCTCAAACAAATTGTTAATTACAAAGAAAAAACAACATGAAAAGACACAAATGCCCTTGGTTGCAAATTTTTTTTTCTTTTTTGCTTTAAAAGGTATGGCAAGTCTTTACATTTTTCCTAAAAATTAATAAAAAGATCAAATTGACCTCGATCAACCTTTAAACAAAATGTGCTTTCAAGGTTAATATAGTTTTTATATGTGTTCATAAAAAAGATTGAATTGCCCCTAAACAATTGAATGGTGGCTAATGTCTCCTATGGAAAAAATTAAATTACCCCCAAAAGCAAGTGAACTTATTTTTTTGTTGGAAGAGAAAAAAAGTAATTATAATATTCCAATGAATAGTGATTTTTGTCTATATGTAATTTGTGCCATGTGTTTCCTCAATGGCTTTTAGTTTTTTTTTTATATATAAGTTTAGGGTTAGTTAAGCTTGGACTTTTTTGGCAAATACATCCATTTCAAAATTTCAGTTCAATAATTGAATATGTTTATGCATGGTGTCCACTTTATTATTTTTGTATATGTATTAAAAAAATTATATAATAAATTATTTTTCATTAATAACTTTAAATTGACAGTAATAAAATAAAAAAATTATAATATTTAATTCAGTTTGGTAGAACATGGGTCTCTAATACCTGAAGTCATGGATTCAAATTCTATAATGATAGAAGTACTGGTTCTAATGATTATGATGTTAACTTTGATGATAATTGTGATTATAATAGTAATAATACTAATGGTAGTGGTGTTAGCCTAACATTCTAAACTAGAGTTTGTTGTTGAGCTAGTGATATAGTAGAAATAAGGATAAAATAATGATTGTTATAATAGTTATTTAAGAATAAGGCATCAATAGTAAAGACCACAATGGTGGGCAACAATAATAAGAAGGTGGAAAATAATGATGGTGACATCAATAATGAAGTGGTGGTAAACTAGTAATAATTACGATAGCTAAAGTGGTTAAATGTTGGTGTTGAAAAATATTGTGAATAATTGTTAATCTATGAAAAACAATTCAAGACTTTATAAATTTAAAATATTTTTCTTTATATTAGCAAAAAAATTAGTTAACTAAATTTTTATGTTTGTTTTGTATTGGAACATGAGAGAAACTATTTTCTTGAAAAATACTTTTTACAAAAAAAAAAAAAATAGACTTATTACGTTAAGAAAAGCCTAACATGTAGCATCCTGAATTCTAGGACTTTTAGGTGACAAATTGTCGTCAAATAGATTCTACAAGAGTCTAGATTATTACAACTTGACTGAAACGAATATGAATTTCCTTGTCAATTTAATAAAACATTAGGTGATAACTATTGCCACCTCTTGAAAGGCGAATCCATGTTCAATTTACCTTATCTTTTATTGCATGCATATCATATTTATCAGCTTTACAACATTGCATGTTATTTGACACGATCAAAAGATTGATATTTTCTCCCAAGTGCAAGAGTGTTGAAGTAATAAATAATCTGGCAAGACCGGGGTTGAATCATAGGGAGGTTAATTGTATAAATTATAGACAACAATAATACAACAATAATAGTAGTAGTAGTAGTAGTAGTAGTAGTAGTACTAGTACTAGTAGTACTAATAATAATAAAAATAAAGAAGTAAATGAGAACTTTGAGATGAAAGATTAATGTAAGGATTAAACAATAATAAAAACAAATGTCAAGGTTAGAGGATCTACTAATAGTATTTCAAACAAGCATAGTATAAACTTTTATTACTCAACTGGAAACCACACACAAAGGAGGTTCTAATCGAATAATTTATCATTAATAGCTCATTATAAATTGTTAACATGATCATATTAATTATATTATTTAAGTAACACCAAACTTTTAAATATTGTAAGGAATTCATGATGCTAACTTACGTTAACAACAAATCAAGTTCCTTTCATAGCACATGTGTAGGTTATACCATACGGTTATGCTATGAGAGTGCCAAGCATTTGTTGTACCAAGTGTTATACAACACAAATCTAGATTAACCATTTAACAAGCAAGGTATTAAGAATTAGTAAGATAAAAAGATAAGACATGTTAATTGACATAACCAAAAGCTTGATGTCTTCTCTCAAGTGCAGGAGTGTCGAAGCAATAAATAACCCGGCAAGACCGGAGTCGAACCACAAAGAGGTTAATTGTATAAATTATAAATAACAATACAACATTAATAACAACAATAATAACAATAATAGTAATTGTAACAACCCCGATTTCTCACATCCTTTTTCGCGATACATTGGAAATTTTCAGGTAATTATATATATATATATACACCGGTTCCACCAAATTTCTACCAAAATTTCAGCAGAGTCTCCCCTATAATAGGAGGCCCCAAGTTATCGAAAAAACCATATTACACTTCCAATTTTAATTCACATCCTGATCCAATCATCCTAGATCTCAACCCAACTCAACATCATCAACACAACACATGTTATTCAATAACGTCATATAATGTAATTCGAGTTAAAGATTCGATTTCCAACTCTAAACATGCATGGTTAAATAGGTACTTAAAGTTACAAACATTAAATTAAAGTCATACATTCAAATTTATAAATTAATATTACATTTCAAGTTTTAGGATATAAGACTCTTAATTTACAAATAATTACATGGTCAAAAGCAAAAGGTAACTAAACCAATATCATTTCGGACGCGACCTTGATGGACCTGAAAATAGAAATTAATGTGTACATATAAATATAAAAAGGTAGTAACAAACAATAATAATGATAGGTAATAATCTTCATAGAATTTATTTTGAGATATAAAATTAGGTATAAACCTCTTTTACAACATGCATTTTCAATCTATTACCAATATCCATCTAATATCCTTTCTCATTTGTTGAGAATAATTTCATCTTGGAAATCTCAACACAACTCAACGATTTTCGAACACCATCTCCTTATAAATCAATTCTCTCTTTATACCAAGACATTTCTCTCTTGATATCCTTAGCTTATCTCATTCCTTTGGAATAACTAATTAATATTTTCCCTTTTATTTTCTAGAAAGTAATCGCCGACACTAATAAATCTCAATAGTATCATTAGTATTTTAATATTGAGATAGACTAATCACTTACATTCACGTACCAATATTAACACAACCAATTAGTATCATTAACTATTCTTATCTGGAGTATCAAATCTTATTCATATCTGATTCACCATCAAAGTTGCCGATGTCAAGAACCCTTAACACTATCAGCCTCCTTACCTGGAGTAGCTAATCACACCAGAAATAGTTGTCGATACCAATGTGACCCATTGATATCATTAACTATTCTCGACCCATAATAGTTAATAAACCTATCTTTTTCACTGAACCAGGAGTAACCATGCTGATGTTAGTAATCTTTACTAACATCATTAGTCACCCAATTGCTCGGGATCAACTAATCAATTTAAGAAATGCCAGCACCAATGAAACCTCATTGATACCATTAGCAATCCAAACCCAAATTGCTAATCAATGTCGTTTGAAATGCCGATACCAATGAAACCTCATTGATACCATTAGCTATCCAAACCCAGATAGCTAATCAATGTCACCCTAAATGTCGGTACCAATGAAACCTTATTGATACCATTAGCTATCCAAACCCGGATAGCTAATCAATGTTACCCTAAATGTCGGTACCAATGAAACCTCATTGATACCATTAGCTATCCAAACCCGGATAGCTAATTAATGTCACTTGAAATTTCCATTCGTATCAATCCCTTTTTTTTTCTTCTTTTTTTCTTTTTTTTTTTTTCTTTTAACATCATATGCATTATAATAACTGTTGCTAAGCATAATTCCCACACAAACTTAGTTATCGACACTACGACCATAATAACATAATTAATTCGATACATAACAACACACGCAAGTCACTCCTATTCGTTCAAACATTATCCTAACAAATAGAGATATACTGTTGCACATAAGGTACTCTTACTCATTTCAATATTATCAAAGCAATAAAACAATAAATTCTAAAATTTACCAATAAGTTTACTCAACTTAAAAAGACAAGGTGCGATACACCTGCTTCCTTCACATAAATTATTTAAACACAATGCATCATCAGTATACATATATAAATTGAGCATCAATAATTTAATCATAATATACCATTAATTTATCACCCTAAAGTTGGTACACTTCATTTTTGTTATTATATATCTAACTCGACAGTCGGTACAATAGTGCCACTAACTCTATTCAAACCAGCTAGTCCACTGTATTTTCCTCGACAAAAACATTCACAATTACACAAGCACAAGTACATTTATAGAAAATACCATTTATTTAACTCTAACAAGTATTGTAAAAACAAAAGTTTGAGGTGTGAGACACCTACCTAATGCTTGAACTCGTGCAAAAGTCCCATGTTATTGAACATATTCTGCAATCTCTCATGTATCATTAAAGATACATATCAAATGTGGCTCCACCATAATTGAAAATTCCATTCTAAAATTCATTTAAATTTAGAATCGCATGACACATGCACTCACATATTTATTTATTTATTTCCTTTCTTTTCATGACTTGTTTTTCTAGACTGAGTATCTTTAAACATGACCTAACAATCTTAATTTATTTTATTTTATTTTTGTCTACTCAATCCATCATGTACAGACTTAGTAACATCACATCCTTGCATTTATTCATACCATTGAAACTAATTCATTTTCCTTATCAAACCAACTCTTGGCAGAATGACCTTATTTTTTATTTATTTATTTTCATGATGAGTTTTCCAATTCTTTTTCATAAGTCCACTTTACTTCATCTTAAGTAAATTTAACAACATATTTTCATCATAATTCCATGTAGCCTTAATTTAACCTTTTCCTCCTCTTTTATTATCCATTTGGACAGCGTTAAAATTCCACAAAATGACATTTTCCTCACATTAATCTATTATTTCAAACATAACACAATTCATTTGGCATTCAACAAACCACAATCCCATAAAAATCCCCATAACATTAGGTCAAATAAACTCAAGTTCAAGATTTTCATTTTTGGTTAATTCCATATTATGATGAGAATTTGGATCTTTTTAAAATTCTTCCAATTGACACTCTACCTAATTTTCTTTATACAAATATATGCATCCATACCTAGTTTTCATAGAAAATGAATCAAAGTCTTATCTCCTTATTTCTTCTTTATTTGGCCGAATGCCTTCATTCATGGTGAGGGATGATTCCCTTTTTAATTATTCCATATAAACCTTTACCAATTCATTTCATATCTATTCTAACCTCATTCAACTCAAATTCCATAGCAATTAAAACAATTAAGCTCATCCTCTCATTTATATGTCTAGGCCGAATCTTTGCATTAAATGGAGGATAAAGTTTTCTTCAAGTTTTCTTTCAATTACAACTAGACCCAATCCTTTTTAATACCTAAAAACATATATCCATTAAATCAACAAACTCAATGTCCCTTCATCCAAATTTCAAAACTTCCCTAACACATTTTACAACACAATTAATCTATGACAACACTAATAACAAGAACGCATTTTACCATTATATCTTACATAAACCCTACACCCACACAATTCTAATTTCTTCAAAATATGTAATTAAATCAAGCTTCCTAAATGTTTTACTAAGACTAGCAATAGATTCAAATAGCAACAATTTATCCACCTTTGATTATTTCCTTGAACCCAACAGTCAGAATATATATTATTGTGTTGTGTACAATACATCTCAAAATCAGAATAATTCAACGGTTGGATCTCCATAGATCTGAATAAAACCGAACTAACTTGAAAATGGACGAGCTACTGTTCAACATGAACCAAACCTTGCCAGAGAGTGCGTTTCCGATCTCCACCGTCTAGAATGAAGGCCACATCTAGGCGCACCACATATCCAAAAATAGGCACGATCCAATGGTGGAAGAGAGAGAATCGGTCGGCGACCAAAACTGCCCTGCATGTATATTTCCTTTTGTTTTCTAGGACACTTCCGATGATGAGTTCTGTTCAATGGATTATGTTCCTTCAAATCCCTCCGGTTAGTTAATAGAGGAGTGTGAGAAGAACAATATATCCAAAAATAAACATGATCCAACGGTGGATTCAAGAGATATGGCCACCAAAGCATTATTGGTTCATCCAAATCCTGCACCTCTCTGTAACCGAATTCTCTATTGTCTCTCACCCCTTTTCGTTTTTCTTTCTTTTTTTTTTTTATTTAATCTGGTGGCCTTTTGCTGTTTTTAAAGGCACCATTGTTTTCCTAATTACATTTATGTCCCTCATTTATGTATTTATATATTATTTGTTTTTTTTTTTCATGGAAACCATCCAGTTTGTTTCTGCTTAAATCGTTAGTCTTTACCAAACTCCTATTGGGATGATATCTTTCACCAATGTAGGAAAACATATTAGTGGACTTCATGCAAAATTTCATCCCAATTCGACGATTGGATTGAGAGCTCTGCTTTCTAATGTAAAATTGGTCAGTTTATGACTTTTCGTCAACTATCCAAATTTTCTTGTTGAATCTTCACATAAAATAATATCAATTATCCTTCTAAACCTTTAAGGTCATTTTATTATTTTGGAATATATTCATTTTGTCGTTTCTCTTATTATTTTATTCATCAAAACACGTTACCAGTTTCTCTGTCTTTATGAATTCTAAAACAAAATTCATTTTATGGAGGTCATCCCCTCCATTATATACATCCGCATATTTAGATCATAAATTTTCTAGGGTTTCACAATAATAGTAATAATAATAATAATAATAATAATAATAGAAAAAAAAAAATTGAGGTCATTTGGACTTCTAGAACTCAAGATATGGGTTGAACACTGAATAGTGTCTGGGCTGTAGGACAGATTCAGACTTCTCCGTTGTTGCTATAACTTGGACTAAAAAACGGCCTTCTTAGATCCTGGTGTCCTTATGAAAGTTGTAGGCCTATGTCTTACCAAATTTGTGTAAAAATTTGAGATCATTTGGACATCTAGAACTCGAGATATGACCTAATTACCAATCAGTGTTCCAGTTTGGACTGCATCAACATCTCTTTTCTAAGCTTCACCCTTCTTTATCTTCAAAATTTCAGTAGTTGAATTCATCAATCAATCCTTTGATTTATGTGATAGGCCTGCATTTAAGATGAACATTTACCATATATTAAGGTATCTTATAGTATTAGACTTGTTATTATAAAACATGCTTTAGTTAAGGAGTTATTGATACTTTAAGTACAAAATGATGATATAAAACCTTGATAAACATGCACTTTTAAGTACTAATCATTAATATTAAACATTAAGGTCCATGTTGAGTTTACACCATACTTATTCTTACACCATTAGTGTAACCTTTTCACCTTGACATAATAAACTTAGCTAAACATATTGAAGAAGAGTAACATAAATAATAAAACAAGAACATAAATAAGATACAAGTTAACTAAGTAAATGAAATGAAATGAAAAGTATAAACAAGATATCAATGAAAGCAAAACTTAAGAATTACAAAAAAAATATAAAGAGAGAGAGCAAGAACAAGTTCTTGATCTGAACAACCAAGCCCCTAAATGCATGGCAAATGCCTCCTTTTATAGGCCAAAATTTGGAACTATTGATTTGATGACTAATTGTTGAGTGGGTGGCCAACTCTTGACTTGGTGAAAATCCTTATCTTCTTGTCTGAATAAAACGTCATTTCAAGCATCAGAACTGGATCCACCTATACTTATGAAACCTATAGGAAATTATCTTAGCTTTCCAGGAAAAAAACATTGAGGTCTTCTAGAACTCAAGATATGGGCTGAACACTAAACAATGTTTGGGCTGCAAGACAAATTTGGTCTTCTAGAACTCAAGATATGGGCTGAACACTAAACAGTGTCTGGGCTGCAAGACAGATTTGGACTTCTCCGTTGTTGCTATAATTTGGACTTGAAAACGGCCTTTTTAAATCTTGAACTCAACATGAAAGTTATAGGCCTATGTCTTACCAAATTTGTCCTAAAATTTGAGGTCATTTGGACATCTATAACTTGAGATATGACTCGATTACTGAACAGTGTTCTAGTTTGGACTCCACCAACATCTCTTTTCTAAGTTTGGCCCTCTCTTTGTCCTTTCAATTTCAATACTTAAACTCATCAATCAATCCTTTTATTTATGTGATAGGCCTGCATTTAATATGAATATTTACCATAAATTAAAGGTATCTTATATTATTAGGTATGTTATTATAAAACATGCTTTAGTTAAGGAGTTACTGATACTCTAAAGCGTTAAAATAGAGAAACAATTTGCAAGTATCACAAAGCAAGGCATTCATCATTCAACTTCCATTAATCTATCCAGATAAACAAACTCTCATTAAATTTATATTACTGCTTCATACTTCTTAAACAAGATATTAATAAACCTTCTTTTTATGTGCTCAATATATGAAAACATAGATGATGGGGCTTTTGTTGGAAGAAAACAATATTATGTTCAAATGTTTAAGGTGAACTTCCTTGGGTTGGGATTATTATTATTATTACTTTTTTTTTTTTCTTTTTATTTTTTTTTATTTTTTTATTTTTATTTTTATTTATATACACATACAACTTAAAACATAATGTATCTTTAACCCATGTAACGAGTTTTAGGCTAATGACTCCCATACCAGTTGGTCTTAGGGCATTAGGTGTTGAGACACCCCTACGAGCTTAACAACTCGGGTTGTAGATACTGATACGTAGATAGTGCAATGTTTGATTCCCTTAAGCTTTTCTCCTTAACCCATGTAACAAGCTTTGGGCCAATAACTCCCAAGTCAGTTGACTTTAGGGTATTAGGTGTTAAAACACCCCTTCGGGCTTAATTGCTTAGGTTAGGGAGGCTACGAAACCAAACTTATCTACGTTTTTATTATCATCATTTTTTTTTTTTATTTTTATTTTTTGCAAATTATATACTAACCCTTACCCTTAGTTGTTACCTTCAACAAAAGAACATAAATAATGTAATAATCCAATGTGCAACCCACAATCATATGTTAAAGTGTGTGTGTGAAAATGAAGGTTTAATAATACTTGTTAAATGAGTATATGAGCAGAATCAAGTGATAACAATGCGAGAGTTTGTAAACCTGAATATTTCAAGAAGTATTCTAATAGGCCTTGTTATGAATATTGCAAATAACCATTAGAAAATTTTTACTATGATGCGTCTCAAGAATAATTCCTCTTTACTCTGCCATCCTAGTAATAACAGTTTTGCCAAATGGTTTTTTTTTTTAAAAACAACAACAGTTAGTTCGTTATTTTTTTTTTTTATTTTTTTTTTTAACTACTACCCTCTCCCCCCAACCAAAACGAGACATTGTCCTCAATGTCCTAAGGTAGAAAGATAGAGTATAGAAGACATCACCTGAAACAGCGAACAATGACAAACCTGAAACACACTTAAACAAATATAAGAAGTAACAAAACAAAATACTATGCTATTAATAAAACCAAAAGACACAAGGTTTCACAGATGAAGGCTCAAATCTAATCTAAGCTTTTTACGGCTTTCCTTAGTTGACCAATTTAGGCGACTCATGCAAGGATCAATGACAGGGATGAAAGATTGTAGTTGGTCAATCATTGTTCAGCAGTAGCAGCAGAGATTATGATTTGCCGTGCCGAAGATGTTAGAAATTCTTGTTCCACAGCTTGATCAAGGAAAGACAACAACTTGTCATAAAAACCATTAACATTTAACAAACCTATAGGTTTATGGTGAATGTGAAGTTGGGCCCAAGATGAAATATGAAAGATCTCTTCCAATGTGCCCAGACCACCTGGTAAGGCAATGAAGACATCAGCATGGTTAAACATGGTATTCAGTCGGTCAGACATTGTTGGGACCTGTAGTTCCTCTCCAATTGTTTTTCCAATGATGTCCCCATTTGCTAAAGCTTTGGGGACAACCCCTAAAACTTGACTGCCTCCTAAAAATGCACCCATTGAAACACCTCCCATTAACCCAAGGCTGCCTCCCCCATACACTAAATGAATCTTTCTCTCAGCTAGTACTTGACCAAGATGATTTGCTGATTCTAAAAACTCTTTTTCTTTCCCAGGGCTGGATCCACCGAAAACACAAATATTTCTTATGTGATGACTTGAGGAACCTGCCATTTCTACACACTTCTATAGTTGTATGGGATGAGTAGAAATGAAGGGAAGGAAGAGAAGAATTTATAGATGAAAAAGTGAAAATGCAATCATACCACCTACATGTAGGCCAGCTGTAGTCTCACACTGTCTCTCTGTATTTATTTATTTTGACAAAGCATGTATGTACAGGTAGTTGTGATTGTGGCTCACATCTTCCCTTGGTTTTACGTCTAAGAACGGCTTAAACTCCCTCTATGGGTCGGGGATAGGCTTCCCATCCAGTTTTCTTAAAAACTGGCAAACAGGGTCTTTTTTAGTCAGATTCCCAAGACTAAGTCGATCATGTTCTTTATGGAATTGTGGCCATAAATCATGAATTACACGATGCACATCTCCACTAGGATGCGTCTCAAGGGTCACTAAAAGATTATCTAAAGACCCCTTACTCAGGCCATCCTTAATGAATTGTATTTTATCTTCACGGTTTACAGATACCATTCCTAAAGAACGACATGTCGCATTACAAGTCCATCTGGCACATCTGTGACAGACTTTCAGTCGTTTTGCACGACGTTTCTTTGCAAAAGTGCTTTTACCTGTTCCAGGCATGTGTAAAATGAAAGAATTGGAGGACTCACCTGATAATCGGACCTTTGCTTCAATCAGCCAACGAATATCTTCAGGAATTCCATGGTTCATTAACAACCTCAATCTTTCACACCTAGCACGGTAAATTTTTGTAATCGCATTCTGAGGTAGAGCAGGAAAATACTTTTTCAATTTTTCAAGAGTGGTGTCCATTTTCAAATGAGAATTGGATGGGAGATTCAAAGAAAGAAGAAAGAGCAGAGAATTGCACAATTATATACACAAATATCAGTTATCATGGGAAACTGAAAGAACCGACTTAAGAGTCACGGAGTACCGTTATCTGCCATTTGACCGGGGTGAGAGAAACTAGCAAAACAAAAGATACACCAAAACAAACACAAAACAACGTGAGAAAAAAAAAATCAATCTTTATATACAGGATCACTCAATTCAGTAGAGTCATTTTCAACTGAAAAATTATCAAAATAAACTTTCAATCGATGCCCATTTACCTTGAAAACATTGCCATTCTTTGGATTCTCAATATCACAGGCCCCATATGGATACACATGTTTCACAATAAAAGGACCGCTCCATCTTGATCTTAGTTTTCCAGGAAATAAATGGAGTCGAGAATTATAAAGCAAGACTTTTTGACCAACATTGAATGTTTTTCTCAGTATTTTCTTGTCATGAAACTCTTTGAGTCTTGCTTTATGAATTCTTGAATTGTCATATGCATCATTTCTAATTTCCTCAAGCTCATTTATTTGCAATTTTCTTTTTTTTTGGTAAGCTGACTTATGTATAAAAAGAAAATGATACAAAGAATATAATGGGCATACCCAAGATTTACAATGAGGACAGAAACGAAAACCAACAAATGGCTACAGGCTAGCCACAACAAAACAAAAACTTGGACCAACTAGATATCCTAGGAGTACAAAAACAACCAGCTAAACATCAAATTAAGAGTCCATGTTATTGACCCTCCAAAGTCTTTGGATCCTTATGTTTCCATCTGTTTGTTGAACATTCCTTATCAAAACAAGCTTTATCGCGAATGATACATTCGATTTGATCAAAAACCAAATTCGAAGCTTTAGACACATCTGCAAAGATCCTTGCATTGCGTTCTTGCCAGATACAATACACTGTAGCTGCGAAACCCAGTTTACGAGAAAAGTTGATGAAACTTTTTCCATGCCAAGAGACAGTGGCCAATCGAATCCATTCATCCAAGCTTTTTGTCATTCTTGGAATGTCGCATCTATCACAAACATTCCACCATAATGCTTTCGCAAAGGAGCATTCGAAGAACAAGTGGTTGTGATCTTCATTATTGCAGAGACAGAGTGAGCACCTATTGGGACCATGAATACCAAACCGATGAAGTCTATCCTGCGTTGAGAGTTTCCGTTGGATAGCCACCCAAAGAAGAAATGCATGTCTTGGGACAGCATTCTTGAACCACACGATGTCATGCCAATCAACCATTTGATGATGAATTCTTAGTTGTTCCCAAGCTACTTTGACTGAGAAACTCTGATTTGGCGAATCCAACCAAACAATCTCATCCTTTTGCCCCTTAGGAGTAGAGGTGGGAGGAATAGCTTTTAAAATGGGGTGCCAGCCAATAGCATGAGTGATAGGAATTCTCCATTCTAAGTTATTAATCAGCACGTTCACTCTCGCGTTGTGTTCCATACCTGAATCATAGATGAAACGTTCACCGTAGGTATCAGCGAGCGGGCTGTGAGGATGCCAATTGTCAAACCATAGAGAGGTTGTCATTCCATCTCCGATGACGTGCTTCATCTTCGGCCATGCTAAGGATCTGAGCTTTAGAATCTTTCCCAAGCCCAAGAGCAGCTTCCTGGCGCCTTGATTGTCCAGAAATTCCTACCTCGCAAGAGATTGGATCTGATCCAAGTAGACCAGATTGAGCCATCTGAGTCATTGCACAAGTTCCAAATATGTTTCAACAAGGCAATCTTGTTCCATTCTGCTATCCTTTTTATGCCTAGCCCCCCCTCCTTTTTTGGAAGACATACCTGATCCCAAGCCACTTTAGCCCTGGTAGTGCTCATATCTGAACCTGACCAAAGAAAGGATCTCATAATTTGCTCAACATTTTTCACTACTTCCCCAGGTAATAGGAATAGAGATGCCCAATAGACCTGGATGGAGAATAAGACTGAGTTAATCAGTTGTACTCGCCCTGCGAAAGAGAGTGTTCTACAGGTCCAATGTCGAACTTTGGCGGTAATTCGATCCACGAGGCCCTTACAATTAACAGCCTTTAGTCTAGACGAGATAAGAGGCACTCCCAAATATTTCATAGGAAGCTCCCCCTCTCTAAACCCAAGAATACTGATAATCTGTTCCCTCTCAGCTCCTAACGAACCGCTCAAGAAGATGTCACTTTTGTTTGGATTTGGATATAAACCTGATAGAACCTGAAACTCTGTGAGTACATTTTTGATCATACGGATTGAATGTACATCCCCTTTGCTGAATATCATCAAGTCGTCGGCAAAGCAAAGATGAGAAATGCTGTCCTTCTTGCATCTCCAGTGGAACTTGAAGTTTTGGTTGGCACTCATATTGCAGAACAGCCCTGACAGGATTTCCATGCATAGGACAAACAAATATGGAGATAATGGATCACCTTGTCTCAGCCCTCTCCCCCCTTGGAAGTAACCCGCAAGTTCACCGTTGACGTTGATTGAGAATTGACATGATGTAACACAAACCATGATCCAATCAATGACTGTTCTAGGGAATCCCATTTTTATCAACGTAGCATCAACGAAATCCCACCGAACAGAGTCATAAGCCTTCATCAGGTCTACTTTCATAGCACAACGAGCAGGACCCGTAGTTGTGTGATAGCCTTTCATTAGTTCCTGAGACAAAAGAATATTGTCGCTGATTCTCCGTCCAGAGATAAAAGCTGTTTGATACGGACCTACTAAGGATGGTAAAACAACTTTCATTCTCCCAGCTAGAATCTTCGCGATGCATTTGTATATTGTATTGCAGCAAGATATAGGACGAAAATCTGTCAACCTCGTAGGATTAGCAACTTTAGGGATAAGGGAAATGGATGTAGCATTCATTTCTTTAAGCATTCTACGAGTCTGGAAGAAGGAGCTAACAGCGTTGATTACATCTTCCCCCACTATGTGCCACATTCTTTTGAAGAAACCTGCGTTGAAGCCATCTGGACCAGGAGCTTTGTTGTTTTTCAAACTAAACATAGCATGCTTAATCTCCTCTCTTGTGACATCTTGTGCTAGTACATGCTGTTGAGTTGCCGACAATTTGTAAATAATTGCCGATTGCATCACTTCCTCGTTCAGGACCCTAGGCATCTGTTTCACTCCCAATACACGCTGGAAGTATGCAATTACTTCTGATTTGACTGCCTCGTGTCCTTCAGCGACTTCTCCATCCTCCCTTGTAACCGAGAGAAGCTTATTTCTATTCTGTCTACCATTTACTGATTTGTGAAAGTAGCTAGTATTCTGATCCCCCAAGCTAAGCCATTGTATCCTTGCCTTTTGTCTGAAAAAACACTCTTCCGCCCTGACAGTAGAAGCATAGTTACGAACAGCATCTCTTTCTCGCATACGCAATGTTGGATCCTCAGGCGCTGTATGCAGAGCTTGTTGAGCCCTATCCATGTGATCTTTTGCATCTTTGACTCTATCGGAAATATTGGAGAAGTGAGTCTTATTGAAATGTTTAAGTTCCTGCTTTAGCTTCCTTAGTTTGCAACACAGTTGATACATTGGACACCCTCCTGAATGCTGATCCCATACTTTCTTCACCAAGGGCATGAACTCGTCATGATCCATCCACATATCGAAGAATCTGAATGGTTTCTTTATGTTCTGAACATTGCCAGTGACTTTTACCACCATGGGAGAATGATCTGACATACCAGCAGGCAAGAATCTCGCTTCCGACAATGGGAAGCGCATATTCCACTTCTCATTCACAAGCACTCTATCTAGTTTCCGCATAATCATATTCTCAGGACATTGGTTCGTCCAAGTATAATGCATACCTGAATACCGAAGATCATCCACTTTCGCTTCACGTATACATGTTTCCAATCTGTCCATATGACCAGCCCACGTAGAAGACCCCCCTAACCTCTCTGACTGGTTGCGGATAGCATTAAAGTCGCCCATAAGAATCCATGGGGTTGACTCCCATCCATCACTACGACTCACAATATCAGACCATAAAGCCTCACGTACAGATGCATTATTGTCTCCGTAAATGATTGAAGTATTAAAACAGATATTGGTAGCTAATATCATGACAGAAACATGGATAGCCTGGTCTGACATTCCCAGAACATCCACCTTCACCAAATCAGCATTCCAACAAACCCAAATACGACCACGACAAGAGAAATCATAATTATACAAGAATGACCAATTACGCAGAAGAAGTTGCGAAACATTATCTTTATTCCTGTCTCTAACCCGAGTTTCAACCAAACCAAAAAAAACCATCCTCTCTTGATGGATGAGCTGACGCAGTTCTGAATGCTTTATGGGATCATTCAAACCTCTAACATTCCAACATCCAATAATCATAGGGAAATAGAGAGGAGTACCAAACATCAACACACGGATTACCTTGACTTGCCCCCCCTCGAGGAGCCAGATTTCTTACTCTTCTTTGAAAAGCCTGGAGAACCCGTTTTCTTTTTTTCTAGAGAGTCTCTAGCCTTGCTAGCTAACTGATTAATAAAAGTTTCCCCGTCAGAAGAAATCGGACTTTGCGGACTTGTTGGGATCAGTGACGTCGACTCCTTATCATCATCTTCCTTACCTGTACCACCTCCCATAACTCCAATATCAACATTCACCTCATGACTAACAGGGTTCATGGTTGCATTACAGATGGTTGAACTTTGATCTAAAGAAGTACATGCATCCCCTTCCTCCGGCACCATGTCTGCTCGTAAGCTCTTCAAAATAAGAGGAGAGGTAGGATTTTCATCTTCATAACAACCAACATTGGGCACATCTAATGTCGCAGCTTCATTCGTATTACAATCAGCACTCTGTAAAGCAGATGCTAAACAACCATTCTCATTACAATTAAGCTCTTTAGATGCCAAACAATCATTCTCACCAATCGTAACACCCTTATTTCGTTTACCAACTACCTGCCATTGAAGCTGATTCTGCTTATTATCTGCATGTTTAGAGTTCACAGCTCCTATTTTCCTTTTGCCCTCTGCCCCCATTGTACGATCATCAACTTTACTGGTAGCACATATCGCTGTGGTATGTCCAAAGACATTGCAATTATTGCACCTTGAAGGAATCCATTCATAATCCGCTGAAATTGTTATGAATAACCCATTTGGACAGCGAAGGTCGTATTCCTTCACCAGCGTTTTCGAAGCTTCTATCTCAACGCAAACTCTTGCGTAGCTAAGCCTTTTACGCAACAATGTAGTAAGGTCAGCATGAAGGGGGACCCCAATAGCACTCGCTACACAACTCAGCCCCTTAACAGTCCAATACTCGAGAGGAACATTGTAGAGCTTAACCCATACCGGAACTCTATCCAGATCATCTTTCAAAAATTGCATGTTCGGATGCCAACGTTTAAGCACCAAAGGTCTGTTGGCCATGTGCCATGGGGCTCTCTCCAGAACATTAGTGGCGCGATCGACAGAATCAAAGGTGAAGAGAAAGAATCCATTATCAGAAGATAAAACTTCGGATAGACCGTGGGAGCCCCATATTCTTTTAGCAATAGAATTAAAATTGTGTCCTGATGGTATGTGTTCTATTTGCAATTTTCGCAGCTGACTAGCATCATCAATGTTTGAATTGAAAGCTTTAATAGCCCAATAAGCTTTATGTTCAATTTCCACAGGCAAGTGACAAGGTTTTCCATAGACTAGTCTATAAGGTGACATACCTAATGATGTTTTATATGCAGTTCGATAAGCCCAAAGTGTATCATTAAGTCTTAAAGACCAGTCTTTCCGATTAGGGTTCACAGTTTTCTCCAAGATCTGTTTGATCTCCCTATTAGCAAGCTCTACTTGTCCACTTGTCTGAGGGTGATAAGGGGTGGCAACTTTGTGTGTGATTCCATATTTCTTCATTAAAGAAGCAAATGGCTTGTTGCAGAAATGTGTTCCACCATCACTTATTATGGCTCGAGGAATTCCAAATCGACTCAAAATATTGTCTTTCAAAAACTTTATCACTGTTTTGTGATCATTGTGTCGACTTGGAATTGCCTCTATCCATTTTGAAACATAATCTACTGCGACTAATATGTACACGAAACCAAATGATGGAGGAAATGGACCCATGAAATCTATACCCCAACAGTCAAAGATCTCAATGACAAGAATAGGATTTAAAGGCATCATGTGATGTTTTGAAATAGATCCCAACTTTTGACAATTTTCACAAGTCTTGTAGAATGCATGTGAGTCTTTGAACATGGTGGGCCAATAAAATCCACTTTGTAAGATTTTTGCAGTTGTCTTTCTTGATGAGAAATGACCCCCACATGCCTCAGAATGACAAAATTTAATGACACTACTTACCTCATTGTCAGGAATGCATCTTCGAAATATTTGATCAGAACAATATTTGAATAAATAAGGGTCATCCCAATAAAAGTTCTTCACTTCGTTCAAGAACTTTCTTTTGTCTTGGGTACTCCAATGAGCTGGCAATTGTCCTGAAACAAGAAAATTAACAATATTAGGAAACCAAGGCATCGTAGAAACGGAAAATAAAGATTCATCGGGAAAGTAGTCATCGATTGGTGTGATGTCAGATTTTGAAGAAAGAAACTCGAGCCTACCAAGGCCACTTTTAGGTTCACCAATCAACTTAGAGAGAAGCCCTTATCAAGACAGCTTTAGAAGCAGAATCCGAGATTGATCCCGACAGGAAGTTAGCGCTATCAGTTCCTAAAAAGTCAGATTGCCGCTGACATCGCTGTTGTCAATCTTGACAAATGATCTGCAACAACATTTTTGGTGCCTTTCTTGTCTTTTATTGTGATATCAAATTATTGAAGTAACAAAATCCACCGCACCAATCTAGCCTTAGAATCTTTCTTAGAAAGAAGATATTTCAATGCTGCATGATCACTAAAAACAACAACAGGTGAGCCAACAAGATAAGATCTGAATTTATCACAAGCAAATACTACTGCAAGTAATTCTTTTTCAGTGGTGGTGTAATTCATTTGAGCACTATTTAAAGTTTTACTTGCATAGTAAATCACATAAGGTTTCTTATCTTTTCTTTGTCCCAAGACAGCACCCACGACATAATCACTAGCGTCACACATTATTTCAAAAGGTAATGACCAATCAGGAGGTTGAATGACAGGAGCAGAAGTAAGCAAGTTTTTAAGTTTAACAAAGGCTTCTTCACAATGTTCAGTCCATTCAAAAATATTATCCTTTGTTAGAAGGTTACTCAAGGGCTTAGATATTACACTAAAATCTTTGATGAACCTTCTGTAAAAACCAGCATGTCCTAAGAATGATCTAACATCTTTAACAGATTTTGGTGTTGGTAAGTTGGCAATTAACTCGATTTTAGATTTGTCAACCTCAATTTCTTTCGATGAAACAATGTGACCAAGTACAATGCCGTTTGTTACCATAAAGTGACATTTTTCCCAATTCAATACAAGATTCTTCTCTTCACACCTGCTCAAAACCTTTTCTAAGTTAGTCAAACAATCATCAAATGAATCACCAAAAACAGAAAAATCATCCATAAAAATTTCAAGAAAACATTCAACCATATCACTGAATATGCTAAGCATGCATCTTTGAAACGTGGCTGGTGCATTACATAATCCAAAAGGCATCCTTCGATATGCAAAAGTACCAAATGGACATGTGAAAGTAGTCTTCTCTTGATCTTCCAATGCAATTTCAATTTGATTGTAACCTGAATAGCCATCTAGGAAACAATAAAATTCATGACCTGCAACTCTTTCTAGGATTTGATCCATGAAAGGTAAAGGGAAATGATCTTTTCTAGTCATAGAATTAAGTTTCCTATAGTCAATGCACATGCGCCAACCAGTAACAATCCTAGTTGGAATTAACTCATTTTTCTCATTCGTTATCACAGTGACTCCAGACTTTTTGGGTACAACTTGGGTAGGACTAACCCATTTCCTGTCAGAAATAGGATAAATGATTCCATTATCTAGAAGCTTAATGACTTCATTTTTCACTACTTCTTTCATATTAGGATTAAGCCTTCGTTGCATTTCTCTAGAGGGTTTAGCATTTTCCTCCAAATAAATCCTGTGTGTGCAAATCAAAGGGCTAATTCCTTTTATGTCAGCTATGGTCCATCCTAATGTATTTTTGTGCATTTTCAAAATCTGTAATAACTTACCTTCTTGATGTGCATTAAGTTTGGAAGAGATTATTACCGGAAAAGTTTCATTTTCTCCCAAAAATGAGTATTTGAGATTAAATGGTAACGGCTTCAATTCAGGTTTTGGTGGTTGAACACTTGAAGGTATGAGCTCAATTGATCGTGGTGGCAATTCTTCAATTTGTGGTCTCCAATTGCATGCCTTTGATTCCTGAAAGTAGATCATTTGCAAATCATCAGATTCATCAATCTCAGTTTCACTGGAAGTGGTTTGAAATTGATCATGAACTAATTTTTCAATAAAGTCCACTTCCTGTAAATCATTATCATCTTCAGGTTGCTTGTAAATGTTGAAAATATTCATCTCCAATGTCATGTTTCCAAATGATAGCTTCATCAGTCCATTCTTACAATTAATCAATGCATTAAAAGTGGCAAGAAATGGACATCCTAAAATGACAGGAATTGAATTACATGCTTCAACAGGTTGTGTATCCAAGACAATAAAATCTACAGGGTAAATGAATTTATCAACTTGTACTAACACATCCTCAGCTATTCCTCTAGGCACTTTTACAGATCTATCGGCAAGTAAAAGAGTTACAGAGGTTGGTTTTAACTCACCTAGATTGAGACTTTGAAAGACTGAATATGGAAGTAAATTCACACTAGCTCCAAGATCAAGTAAGGCTCTTTCAATTTTATGTTCTCCAATAAAGCAAGAAATTGTAGGACAACCAGGGTCTTTATATTTCAAAGCATTATTGTTCTGAAGAATGACACTTACTTGTTCGGCTAAAAAGGCTTTCTTTTTCACATTCAGTTTTCTCTTCACAGTGCACAAATCTTTCAAAAATTTAGCATAGGAAGGAACCTGTTTAATAGCATCCAACAAAGGTATATTGATCTTTACCTGTTTGAAAATTTCAAAGATTTCAGGGTTGTGATTGACTTTCCTTTGTTTGGTCATGGCATGAGGAAATGGAAGTACTGGCGGGGAATCAGTCTTTTCTTTGCAATGTTCAGGTTCAACCCCTTCCTTACCCTCAGAGATAGACTCATCATCTTTCTCACAAGGTTCAAGAATGGGTTTTTCAATAACCTTACCACTACGAAGAGTGATGACTGATTTAACTTGATCCATGTGTTGGCTTCCAGAACCACTTGCATTTGCATTGTATTGCCCCTTTGGATTTTGTTGTGGTTGAGATGGAAACTTACCTTTCTCTTGGAAACTGAGAGCAGATGTTAATTTTGCAAGAGCATCTTTAAAATCTGTCATGCTTTGAGCAAGTTGAGTGTTGATTGTCTCCTGCTTTTCAATGAATGCATGTAATGTTTCCTCAAAATTTCTTCTAGGAGGTGGAGCATAAGGAGGTGCATATCCATGAGAATTTTGAAAATTATGGTGTGCTTGAAACGGTGGCTGTGAAGTTTGTGCATTGTTGCTATCACTCTTCCAACTGAAATTTGGGTGATTTCTCCAACCAGGGTTGTACTTTTGTGAGTATGGGTTATGGTTGGGTCTTTGGAAACTGTTTAAAGCATGGGCTTGTTCATGGAGGCATTCCTTAAAAGAAGGCAAAGTTGGACAATCATTTGTTGAATGTTCATTGGTTTCACATATTTGACACACAATGTCTTGAACAGATTTTAATTGACCACTCTTTTTCAATTCTAGTGCCTCGACTTTTCTAGCTAAAGATGCAAACTTGGCTTGGAGGTCATGATCTTCCCTAAGGTTGTGCATACCTACACTAGATGTATGAGGTTGAGTTTTACTTGGTGCCTCATAAGTACCTGTGGTATCCCAATTTTGAGCATTTTCGGCTAGCAAGTCTAGGTACTCCATTGCTTCATTAGGGTCTTTATCTTCAAAAGTTCCATTGCACATCAATTCAACCATTTGCCTATCTCTAGGTGTTAAACCTTCATAAAAATGTGAAACCAATCTCCATGTTTCAAAACCATGATGTGGGCAAGTATTAAGCAAATCTCGATACCTATCCCAACATTGGTAAAATGTTTCTCCTGGTTTTTGAGTGAAAGTGATGATTTGTCTTTTGAAAGAGTTTGTTCTGTGAGATGGAAAAAACTTCTTTAAAAATTGTTGTTGCATATCATCCCAAGCACGAATGGATCCTGGTCTCAAATTTTGTAGCCATGTTTTAGCTTTATCTTTTAATGAAAAAGGAAAAAGCTTTAATCTGATAGTGTTCATGCTACAATTTGAGTCATTATAGGTATTACAGACCTCCTCAAATTCCCTTAAATGCAAGTATGGATTTTCTAGGTCTAAGCCATGAAAAGAAGGTAAAAGTTGAATAATGCATGGCTTAAAATTAAAATGAGATGCATCAGGAGGGAAAACTATGCATGAGGGTGCACTTGTTCTTGTGGGATTCATATGGTCTCTAAGTGTTCTCATACGGTTATTCTCATTATTCTCATTATGAAGTGATTGATTATCTTCTTCGGCCATATTTTCTGAAAATAATGAGGATACCCTACAAAGTCGACCACTTAATGTACGTGACCAAACTCGCATGCACGTGTAAAAAGAGAATAAAAGGAAGAAAAGAAAATAGAAGAAAAAGAAACAAAACAAAACAAAGAAAACAAAAGTTAGATAAAATGAAAAGTGAAAAGAGAAAATAAATTAAATATTATAATTTATACAAGAATTTACCTCCCCGGCAACGGCGCCAAAAACTTGACACGACCAAAAGCTTGATGTCTTTTCCCAAGTGCAGGAGTGTCGAAGTAATAAATAACCCGGCAAGACCGGGGTCGAACCACAGAGAGGTTAATTGTATAAATTATAAATAACAATACAACAACAACAACAACAACAATAACAACAACAACAACAACAATAATAATAATTATAATACTCAGTACGTGGCGTTGTTACACCTGAGAATGATCCAAAAGATCGGGTCACAGGTTTCCAGCCTATATACTGAGTTTATGAAAAGATCAAAGGGATATATTACAGAATGTAAATAACAACAACAACAATAATAATAAAAATAATAGTAGTAGTAGTAGTAGTAGTAATAGAAGTAGATGAAGAAATTAATGAGAACTTTGAGTTGGAAGATTAATGTAAGGATTAAACAATGATAAAAACGAATGTCAAGGTTAGAGGATCTACTAATGATACTTCAAACAAGTATAATATAAACTCTTATTACTCAATTGGAAACCACACATAAAGGAGGTTCCAATCAGATTATAAATTGTTAACATGATTACATTAGTTGTCTTATTCGAATAAAGCTAATACTTGTAAATGTTGGCAGGCATTCATGATTATAACTTATGTTAACAACAAATCAAGTCCCTTTCATAGCTCAGGTGTCGGTTATACCATACAGTATGGGCTATGAAAGTACCAAGTATTTGTTGTACCAAGTATTATACAACATAAATCTCGATTAACCATTTAACAAGCAAAGTATTAAAAGTGAACAAGATAACAAATATAAAACATGTTAGTATCCAACGTTAAGGTCCATGTTAAGTTTATATTATACTTATTCTTACACCATTAGTGTACCCTTTTCACCTTGACATAATTAACTTAGCTAAACATAATGAAAGAAAGAAACATAAATAGACAAGATAAGAACATAAATGAGAAAGAAGTTAACTAAGTAAAAGAAAGGAAATGAAGTGCATAAACTTGATATTAATGAAAGAAAAACATAAGCAATACAAAGAGAGAAAGCAAGAGCATGATCTTGATCTGGAAACCAAGATGCTTTAATACATGGTAAGTGCCTCCTTTTATAGGCCAAAATTTAGAACTATTGATTTGTTGACTAATTGATGAGTGGGTGGCCACATCTTGACTTTGGTGACAATCCTTATCTTCTTGTCTGAACAAAACGTCATTGCTAACATCATAATTTGCCTAGAATCCTCAGGAATGTTCTAGGAAATTGTCTCATCTTTCCAACAAAAAAAAAGATGAGGTCATTTGGACTTCTAGAACTCAAGATATGGGCTGAACACTAAATAGTGTCTGGGCTGCAGGACAGCTTCGGACTTCTTCATTGTTCCTTCAATTTGGACTTCAAAACGGCCTTCTTAGATCTTGGGCTCCTCATGAAAGTTGTAGGCCTTTGTCTTACCTTTCCATCCATATAAAATGGACCTAAATCCGAGATCTAGAGCTCCAGATATGATCCAATTACCGAGCAATGTTCCGGTTTGGACTGCACCGACATCTCTTTTCTAAGTTTGGCCATCTCTTTGTCCTTTAACTTTCAATACTTAAACTCATCAATCAATCCTTTTATTTATGTGATCGGCCTGCATTTAAGATGAGCATTTACCATAAATTAAGGTATCTTATAATATCAAAGTTGTTATTATAAAACATGCTTTAGTTAAGGAGTTATTGATACTTCAAGTGCAAAATGATGATATAAAACCTTGATAAACATGCACTTTTAAGTACTAATCAGATACTTCAAGTGCAAAATGATGACATAAAACCTTGATAAAAATGCACTTTTAAGTACTAATCACATCCCCCAACCAGCTTATTACTAGTCCCTAGTAATCAAAGCATTAAAATAGAAAAACAATTTGCAAATTCCACAAAGCAAGGCATTCATCATTCAACTTCCATTAATCTATCCAGATAAACAAACTCTCATTAAATTCATATATCTGCTCAATACCTCTTAAACAAGATATTAATAAACCTTTCTTTTATGCTCAAAATATCAACATATAGTTATGGGGCTTTACTTTGAAGAAAAACAAATTTTTGTTCTAATATTTTAAGGTTAACTTCCTTGGGTTGAGATTATTATCTTTTTTATTTTTTTAATATATACATATAACTTAAAACACAATGCATCTTTAACCCATGTAACGAGCTTTCAGCTAATGACTCCCAGATCAGTTGGTCTTAGGGCATTAAGTGTTGAGACATCCCTACGAGTTTAGTAACTCAGGTTGCAGATACTGATATGTAGATAGTGCAATGTTTGATTCCCTTAAGCTTTTTTTCTTAACCCATGTAACAAGCGTTGGGCCAATAGCTGTCAAGTCAGTTGACTTTAGGGTATTAAGTGTTAAAACACCCCTTCGGGCTTAATTGCTTAGGTTAAGGAGGCTATGAAACCAAACTTATCTACGTTTTTATTATCATTTTTTTTCTTTTTTTTTTCTTTTTGAAAAGCATATTATATACTATTACTTTTTCTTAGTTGTTACCTTTAACAAAAGAACATAAATAATGTAATAATCCAATGTGCAACCCACCATCTTATGTTAAAGTGTGTGTATGAAAATGAAGATTTAAGAATACTTGTTAAATGAGCATATGAGCAGAATCAAGTGATAACAATACAAGAGTTTGTAAACCTGAATATTTCAAGAAGTATTCTGATAGACCTTGTTAAGAATGTTTACTAGGATGCATCTCAAGAGTCATTTTAACAAAAGAACTCCTTTTACTCTGCCATCCAAGTAACAACAGTTTTGCAAATAGTTTATGAAATAGAAAACACAGTTAATTTTTTTTTTAAATATCAACTACTACCCTTTCCCTCCAACCAACATGAGACATTTTCCTCAATGTCTTAAGGTAGAAAGATAGAGTATATAAGACATCACCTGAAATAGTGAACACTAACAAACTTGAAACACACTTAAACAAATGTAAGAAACAATAAAACACAATAATAAAATCAAAAGACACAAAGTTTTTACAAATGCAGGATCAAATCCAATCTAATCTTTTTACAGCTTTCCTTAGTTGACCAATTTATGTGACTCATGGAGGGATCAATTACAGGGATGAAAGATTGTAGTTGGTCAATTAATTGTTCAACAATAGCAATAGAGATTATGATTTGTCGTGCCGAAGATGTTAGAAATTCCTGTTCCACAGCATGATAAAGAAAAGACAACAACTTATCATAAAAACTATTAACATTTAACAGACCTATAGGTTTATGGTGAATGTGTAGTTGGGCTGTTGCGATGTCGCGGTTGCACAAATTAATTACCCTAGCTTCAAACACAACACACAAGATAATATAGAGCAAGCAAGGGGTCGATCCCACGAGGAAGATTTAGTTCAGATTTTTATGCTATACGTTATGCAATTTGGGGGGGGGGGTTGGATGTTATATAGGCTAAAGAAAAATAAAACAGAAAACTATCAAACAAAATTTAATAAAATCAGAAAAATATCAAGAGAACAAACCTTGGTCGCAATCACACATCCACCTATAGAAATCAGAACTGATCCTTGAAACGAAATTCCAGTTTATATTCTGAATTTTTATCTTTTCTTAACGTTGGTTAATTAACGGATCCGCCGTATAACTAACCCTAACCAACAAATAATCACAGTGTCCGCACTAATGATTTAATCCAATGGCAGCCTTAAGATCTAGATAAATTCATTATCTTAACAACTAAGTTGTCTGCTTATGTTGCTTTGATCGAATGTTCTCCCTAAGATTAATAACGTAGATCTGCTACAATTTTTAAACTCAGTTGCTTCACAAGTTCATATACCACAACTCCGGTCTTGATATCAAACTTAGCAATAAATTGTCTATAATAATAACTTAGAGTCCGCTCTAGCAATTAAAATAAACAATTATAGGAAAAATAAGCATAGGAGAACAAACATATTCATCATATAAACTGAAAAGAAAAGGTAAAATAGATGTCACAGTTCTTGAAATCCGAAGGTTTCCTTGTCCTTGCAACCAAGAAAATGAGTTTAGCCTTGCATGTTTGTTGAACAACTAATCAAAAAGATGGAAGAATGCATGATTTAGGGTTTCTTAGAGGAGGGGGGAGTTTTTCTTCTCTTGGGTGGCTGCCCCCCTTCTCTTCTCTCATTCTTTTTATATGCTAGGAAATCCTAATCTCTATTTTACAAAATAGTCCTCCCTTAAGTAGACAATTTACATTTAAGTAGTTCAATAACTATTTTCCTAAAAAAGGAGAAATAGATTTTCATGAAATCTTCAAGTTTTGACTTAGAGGAGCTACATTGCTGAAATAAAAACTTGGATGTCAGTTTAGATGCTTCGGAACGTAATCTGGACTCGTTTCTTCACGAAACCTGTTTGCTGGCAGAATTCAGTTGTCATCTTTAAAAAATCATATCTCCCTCATATGACATCTTTTTTTGCTTAAATTTGGAGAGTTTATAGGCCTTTGAGTCAGGAATCCAAAACAATTGAGTTTGCATCAATTGGACTTTTGTAGCTCTAGATATTCAAGTCGGACTGACCGAAGGTCAACACTGGCAGATTGCGAGATTTGACTTTGAAAGCTGCGATTTCCATGCTCTTCCTTATTTTATTGTATTGCCTTAGATGTCTAGAAATGTATGTATGTTAGCTTTTTAATGCCACTAGAATCACTTCATTTTGACCTTTAGAGCTCACGTTCTGTACAAAACATCGACCGAACGTCAAATCTGCCAATTACCTTCAATTTACTCCTTTTTGCATCTTTCATCCAAAAGTGCCTTCAAAACATAAAACAAAGAATATCAAGGCATTTTATATATAAAACATAGGCAAAACACTAGTTAAATGTGGGTGAAACTATCGAATAATATGGTTGCATCATGGGCCCAAGAGGAAATATGAAAGATCTCTTCCAATATGCCAGACCACCTGGTAAGGCAATAAAAGCGTTAGCATGGTTAAACATTGCATTCATTTGATCAGACATTGTGGGGACCTATAATGCCTCTTCAATTGTTTTTCCAATGATGTCCCCTTGTGCTAAAGCTTTAGGGACAACTCTCAAAACTTGACTACCTCCTAAAAATACAGCTATTGACACTCCCCCCATTAACCCAAGGTTGCCTCCTCTATACACTAAATGAATCTTTTGCTCAGCTAGTACCTGACCAAGATGATTTGCTGATTCTAAAAACTATTTTTCTTTCCCAGGATTAGATCCACCGAAAACACAAATATTTTTTATGTGATGACTTGAGGAACTTGCCATTTTCACACACTTTTATATTTGATGAATGTATGGGTTGAGTAGAAATGAAGGGAAGAAAGAGAAGAATTTATAAATGAGAAATTGAAAATGCAATCATACCACCTATATGTAGGCCAGCTGTAGTCTCACTCACTCTCTCTCTCTATGTATTTATTTATTTTGAAAAAGCATGTGTATGTACAAGTAGTTGTAATTGTGGCTCACATCTTTCCTTGGTTTTACGTCCAAGAACAGCTTAAACACCCTCTATGGGTCGGGGATAGGCTTCCCATCCAGTTTTTTTAAAAACTAGCAAGCAAGGTCTTTTTTAGTTAGATTCCCAAGAGTAAGTCGAGCATTTTTTTATGGAATTGTGGCCATAAATCATGAATTGCATGATGCACATCTCCACTAGGGTGCGTTTCAAGAGTCAATAGAAGATTATCTAAAGACCCTTACTCAGGCAATCCTTAATGAATTGTATTTTATCTTCATGGTTTACAGATACCATTCCTAAAAGCCTCTAGAAACTCTTGAAAAAAATTTTAGAGCGATCCAACAGTCGGATCTATAGTTGATACGAACCTCGTGATCACACAACCCACAATCAAGATTGAGATCTGATCCCAGAAAGCTGAAATAGGTCTGATATGAGTGTGACACAATGAAAACCTTCCCTAAGGCACCAACACTATTGGAATGAGTAGAATGACGCCACGAAGCCAGTTAATCTTCGATAAGTTAGATTTAGTTCGTTCAAGAACTGAAGAATGCAGAATCACTCTCACACATTAAAACTAAAAAATTCAGAATAATAATCATCAAAGCTGCCAAAATTGTGGCTTACATGAGTTTAAATAGTTCTTGAAAAATTAACCCTAATGGACCTCTTATGTGGACTTATATGAGGTCCACTCAAAACTGGCCCAAAACCCTAAACTGAAAAGTCATAACCTGATCCAAACAAGCCTTGGACCCTAGCTCAAAACAAAGTTTTAATTAAGCCCAAACATTAAAGAAAATAATAAAAATAACTAATTTATCATTAAATACCACCAGCCCTTATTTCCCTGTGTAGCTAGGATGAATAAGGAATCCTTATAAGAAAAGGATTCTGAAACATTAATGAATCACTGCCACACTTGTAGATTATATTGCAGCTTATTAAAGATCCTTATGGAATTAGGAGATTCCCAAAACAAGCTACCGTATCCTTGTAGGAAAAGAATCCTAACCAAATAGGAAGTCCACAGGTCAAATGGAAGTAAATAACAAAATTCATACAGCCTCCGTTGACCAGTATTGTGGTTCCTTCCCAAAATCCGATTGACCTGACTTTTTAACCCAAGGTAGTAAAACATGTTTGGAGAGTCTACATAAAATACTAGCCCGATCCAATGGTCGGATTGAGACTTATGATTGTTGCCGTAAACCTGGACTGTTGTGCTTTTACGCCAAAATCCAAATCCGACCTTACATGGGTCGTATCACAGGGCTAAACCGTATCAATAGTTATGGATCTTTTGAGCCGGTACTCTAGTCGTGTCGGTGGAATGGCCCAATCGAACGTCGTTGGCGTGGAGAGCCTATTTCACGCCACTCCATATAAAACAACCTTCAGAAACTCCTGAAAAATTTTTTTAGAGCGATCCAATTGTCGGATCTATAGTTATGGACCTCTTGAGTCGGTACTCCAGTCGCGTCGTTGGAATGGCCCGATTGGATGTCATCGGAGTTGAGTACAGATTCCACGCTACTCCATCTAAAACAGCCTTAGGAAACGCCTGAAAAACATTTTAGTGTGATACAGCGGTCGAATCTATATTTATGGACCTCTTGAGCCGGGACTCTAGTCGTGTCGGTGGAATGGCCCGACTGGATGTCGTTGGAGTGCAGACGCTACTCCATGTAAAATTGCCTCCAAAAACTCCTGAAATAGATTTTAGAGCGAACCAACCGTCAGATCTATAGTTATGGACCTCTTGAGCCGGTACTCTAGTTGTGTCCGTGGAATGGCCCGACCGGACGTCGTCGGAGTGGAGTACTGATTCCATGCTACTCTATGTAAAATAGCCTCCAGAAAATCTTGAAAAAGATTTTAGAGCGAACCAACGGTCGGATCTATAGTTATGGACCTCTTGAGCCGGTACTTTAGTCGTGTTGGTGGTATGGCCCTACCGGATGTCCTTGGAGTGGATTACCGATTCCATGCTACTCCATGTAAAACAGCCTCAGGAATCTCCTGAAAAACATTTTAGTGGGATCCAAAGGTCGGATTTATAGTTATAGAGGTTTTGGGCCGGTACTCTAGTCGTGTCTGTGGTATTGCCGGACCGGACGTCGTCGGCGTGGACAACCAATTTCACGCTTCTCCAAGTAAAACAGCATCCAGAACCTCCTCAAAAAAAGTTTAGAGCGATCCAACAGTCGGATCTATAGTTATGGACCTTTTGGGCCGGTACTCTAGTCGTGTCGGTGGTAATGCCCGACCGGACATCGTCGGCGTAAAGTACCGATTCCGTGCTACTCCTTGTAAAAAAGCCTATGGAAACTTGTGAAAAAAAATTTTAGAGCGATCCAATGGTCGGATCTTTAGTTATGGACCTTTTGAGCCAGTACTCTAGTCGTTTCGGTGGTATGGCCTGACCACACTTCATCAGCGTGGTGTACCGATTCCACACTATCACTTGTAAAATAGCCTACGGAAACTCGAGAAAAAAATTTGAGAGCAATCCAACGATTGGATCTATAGTTATGGACCTATAGAGCCGGTACTCTGGTCGTGTTGGTGGTATGGCCTGACCGCACTTCATCAGCGTGGTGTACCGATTCCACACTATCGCTTGTAAAATAGCCTACGGAAACTCGAGAAAAAAATTTGAGAGCAATCCAACGATTGGATCTATAGTTATGAACCTTTTAGGTCGGTGCTCGTGTCGTGCCGGTGGCAGGGCTCGACCGGACGTCGTCGGCATGGAGAGCTTTTTTAAGTCTACTCCTTATAAAACAACCTTCGAAAACTCTTGAAAAACATTTTAGAGAGATCCAACGGTCGGATCTATAGTTATGGACCTTTTGGGCCGATACTCTGGTCGTGTCGATGGTATCGCCCTACCAGACGTTGTTGGCGTGGAGACCCTATTTCACGCTACTCTAAGTAAAACAGCCTCCAGAAACTCCTGAAAATTTTTTTAGAGCGATCCCACACTCGGATCTATTGTTAGGGACCTTTTCAGCCAGTACTCTATCATGTTAATGGAATGGCCCGACTTGACGTCCTCGGAGTGGAGTACCGATTGCACGCTACTCCATGTAAAACAGCCTCCGGAAACACCTGAAAAACATTTTAGAGCGATCCAACAGTCGGATCTATAGTTATGGACCTTTTGGGATGGCATTACGGTAGTGTCAACGGTATTGCCCGACTGGACGTCGTCGGCGTTGAGTACCAATCCCATGCTACTCACTGTAAAAAAGCCTATGGAAACTCCTGAAAAAGATTTTAGAGCGATCCAACGGTCGGATCTATAGTTATGGACTTTTTGAGGCGATACTCTGATCGTGCCAGTGGTAGTGCCCTACCGGACATCGTCGGCATGGAGTACCGATTCCACACAACTCTATGTAAAAGAGCCTCCAGAAAATCCTAAAAAACATTTTAGACTGACCCAATGGTCGAATCTATAGTTATGTACCTTTTGGGCCGGTATTCTGGTCGTGTTGGTGGTATTGCCCGACCGGACGTCGTAGGCGTTGAGTACCGATTTCACGCAACTCCTTGTAGAAAAGCCTACGGACACTCATGAAAAACATTTTAGAGCGATCCAACGGTTGTATCTTTACTTATGGACGTTTTGGGCTGGTACTCTAGTCGTGTCAGTGGTATTGCCCGATCGGACGTTGTTGGCGTTGAGTACCGATTGCACACCACTCCTTGTAAAACAACCTATGGAAACTCGTGAAAAAAACTTTAGAGCGATCCAACGGACGGATCTTTAGTTATGGACCTTTTGAGGCGGTACTCTGGTTGTGTCGGTGACCCGAACGGACGTCGTCGACATGGAGTACTGATTCCATGCTACTCATTTTAAAATACCCTACGAAAACTCCTGAAAAACATTTTAGAGTGATCCAACGGTCAGATCTATAGTTAAGGACATTTTGAGCTGGTACTCTCGTGGTGTCGGTACAACGACCCGATCTTTAGTTATGCACCTTTTGATGCGGTACTCTGGTCGAAGTAGTACTTTGCTCGTGTCGGTGGAATGGCCCTACCAGATGTCCTCGGAGTGGCAATTCCACGCTACTCCATGTAAAACAGCCTCAGGAATCTCCTGAAAAACATTTTAGAGCGATCCAACGGTCGGATCTATAGTTATGGAGGTTTTTGGCCGGTACTATGGTCGTGTCGGTGATATTGCCCGACTGGACGTCGGCGGAGTGGAGTATCGATTCCATGCTACTCCATGTTGAACAGTCTATGGAAACTCGTGGAAAAAATTTTAGAGCGATTCAACGGTCAAATCTATAGTTATGGACCTTTTGGGTCGGTACTCTAGTTGTGTCGGTGGTATTGCCCGACCGGACGTCGTCAGTCTTAAGTACTGATTCCACGTTACTCATTGTAAAACAACCTACGGAGTGAAAAAAATTTTAGAGCGATCCAACAGTCGGATCTATAGTTAGGGAACTTTTGGGTCCGTCCTCTGGTTGTTTCGGTGGTTTTGCCCGACTGGACATCCTGAAAAATCCTGAAAAACATTTTAGACCGATCAACGGTCGGATCTATAGTTATGGACCTTTCGGACCTGTAGTCGAGTCGTGTCGGTGGTATGGCCCGAACGGACATCGTCGGCATGGAGTACTGATTCCATGCTACTCCTTTTAAAATACCCCACGAAAACTCCTGAAAAAAAATTTAGAGCGATCCAACGGTCGGATCTATAGTTAAGGACATTTTGAGCCGGTACCCTCGTGGTGTCGGTACAACGGCCCAATCTTTAGTTATAGACCTTTTGAGGCGGTACTCTGGTCGAAGCGGTACTCTGGTCATGTTGGTGGAATGGTCCAACCGGACGTCATCGGAGTGGAGTACCGATTCCACGCTACTCCATTTAAAACAGCCTCCGAAAACTCCTGAAAAGTTTTTTAGAGCGATCCAACGATTGGTTCTATTGTTAAGGACCTTTTAAGCCGGTACTCTTATCGTGTCAGTGGAATGGCCCGACTTTACGTCGTCGAAGCGGAGAATCGATTGCACGCTACTCCATGTAAAACAGCCTCTGGAAACTCCTGAAAAAGATTTTAGAGCGATCCAACGGTCGGATCTATAGTTATGGACCTTTAGAGGCGGTACTCTGGTTGTGTCCATGGTATTGCCCGACCGAACGTCATCGGCATGGAGTATCGATTCCACGCAACTCTATGTAAAACAGCCTCCGAAAAATCTTGAAAAACATTTTAGACCGACCCAATTGTCGGATCTATAGTTATGGACCTTTTGGGCCGGTACTCTGGTCGTGTCAGTGGTATTGCTCGACCGGATGTCGTCAGCGTTGAGTACCGATTCCACGCAGCTCCTTGTAAAAAAGCCTACGGACACTCGTGAAAAAACATTTTAGAGCGATCCAACAGTCACATCTTTACTTATGGACCTTTTGGGCTGGTACCCTAGTCAAGTTGGTGGTATTGCCCGATCGGACGTCGGAGGCGTTGAGTACTGATTCCACGCCACTCCTTGTAAAACAGCCTATGGAAACTCGTGAAAAAAACTTTAGAGCGATCCAACGGACAGATCTTTAGTTATGGACCTTTTGAGGCGGTACTCTGGTCATGTC